>NC_047505.1:49102933-49415433 GCF_902827115.2 Pseudochaenichthys georgianus | reverse complement strand
GCCCCAGAACGCCTCGTTGGACATTTCTCTTTTTCCATTTGTTTCTTCCGGGAACCAATCCAATCCGCGGAGCACCTCACACACCAGGACCTTTAGCGTACATTTTCTACCAATTGATCTCTATGCATTGACTTGCATAGAGCTCCCTGGTTGGTAATAGACGAGTTGGGATCGCGGAGAAACGCTCTCCGCAGACCCATTCTCACAGCGTTATAAACCTTTTTCTTTCTCGATATCAAGCCACACTTATTGTTTTTACTTTGGCTGTGAGTGTGTGTGTGCTCAGGATGAGTTTTGCGCTATCGCCGACCCGGAAACCACACCAGTAAGCCAGATCATTAAGTAGCGAGCCTCGCAACGTCTCGACCAATCAGAGCACACTGGGCTCACAGGGAGGGGGGCGGAGCTCCAACAAGCCGTGTAGGACAGAGAGTGAACACACATGCTATACAGAGATGCTGTGAGTTGATGCACAATATACATCTATTCTAGTAGACCTCAACAATGGAATTATGATCGGTAGAAATGGCCACGGGAGCTTTAAAGTATATAAGGGGAAATAAATCAGTCAACTTAAGATATAATTAATACAAATATGAAAACATGTCATCAATGATTTGCATTACAGGTTTTCTTTACCTTTCATTTATGAAAAGAAAAACCAAAGCAATATTTCTTTATTAAAAATAAATCAATTTGTGGGGAGAAGCTCACAGTGTATTCTCAGCTAATGTTTGTGACGAGCATTTTGTTTTTCCACATCATCTGTATTTTAGTAACCTCTCTGGATGAAAGCAGACATTACAGATGATACATATTTTTACAATTGTATTTCATCTTTAATCTTTGCTCTTGGCTGGCCTCCTGTTGACTCTCCCATGGATGTTTTCATTGCGACAAACAAATCCCCCTGAAATTAGAGTTTCCTGTGTTGCCTTTTAAATTAGATGCATCTGTGCTGGCTTGCTCTTTCCTTCAGAGGCATTTTTAAAACAAAAGTCCTTCCTTTTGTCGTTAGTTGCTATGTCCGTTGCTTAGTGCGGGACCACTGGGAAGCTGGTGTGTTGCCTAGCAGGACAGAAAGGAACGAAATAACCATTAACATTGAAAACTCCTGTTGTATTCGAACTGGGGCTGAGAAAAGCGGAGCGTGGTGTTAGCCGAGGAGAACACGGACATAGAAGCACGTTAGGGGGAAGTCCAAAACCTGTCCAAGTGAGGAACCAATGAGGAACTCACGTCGTGTTCCCACATTCACCAGCAGCAGTGAACGCAGACACTCCTAAAAAATGTCTTCGCAGGGTGTGAAGGATGTCAGAGATGTCCCGTAAATCAAAGTAAATGTGTGTCACTGCATGACCACATGTTTCCATATGCAAGATGTGGACTATAAGTAATTAAAACAGCAATAGACAAGTTTCTTCCTAACAAGTGGTCATGTCCTCTGATTGGTTTCCTTTTTACTAAGACACATTTAACGACTTATTCAGACAGTCAGGGGGAAGCAATACATATGTACTCAAATATGTTTGAAGTAATTCATTCTTTATTGCTAATTGTAGTAGTAACAGTCCACACCCCTAATAATTCAATTCAAGTCGTCTTACCTATTGTAAGATGCTTTCGATGTAATGATGTAATGTCTTCATTGATACAGCACATACAGTAACCCAAACACAACAGGGATTTCTCTCAAAAGTCTGGAATATTTTGTGTATAAAACCAATACTTATTTTAGAAATCATACCCAGTGTCAGACAGAATTAAAAAGTGAGAGTGAGGCTAATAAGGAACGATCTAAATCCACATCATTATCCCATATCCATTACATTGTGCAAATACGTTAAAGCACATCACTTGTCTATTGCCTCTTGAAAGTACTTTTGTACATGAAGTAATAAAGACAAATGGATAACATTTAGAGCTGCTCTTCATCAGGTAACACATCCTATCCTATAGTGTCCCGCCTTCCTCTCTACAAAGACCACTTTATGACTTTATGAGAGGGGAGTCTCCCTGCTCCAGTGGAAAACTAAAAGCGTCATTTGAACTTTGCAAGAGGTCAGTCAGAGTGAATGGAAGCAGTTCAGGTTGCAGCTGAGTGACACACACACACACACACACACACACACACACACACACACACACACACACACACACACACACACACACACACACACACACACACACACACACACACACACACACACACACACACACACGTATACATCACTTCAGGGGACATTACATTAACTTACATGCATTACCTGGAGACTTATCCTAACCTTAACCAGGACCTCCATTATGTCCGCATAAGGGGTGCGAGTCCCCACACGTGACTGTTTAAACAGATGTAGGTCCCCACAAGGATGGTAATGCTAGGCCACACACACACACACACACACACACACACACACACACACACACACACACACACACACACACACACACACACACACACACACACACACACACACACACACACACACACACACACACACACACACACACACACACACACTCTCTCTCTCTTATAGAAGACACATACCCTAACTTGTAAAGTCAACTTCAATGATGTTTACTTTACTCATTTTAAAAATGAATCAAGAAGCTGGAATGCTTTCAGTCCAAACACATTCACCTCTTTGCAATAACACCCTCAAATTAGGATAAGGCGTAATTGTATTCCTTTGAGTCGAAGTCTGTGCCTCCTGGAGAGGGTCCAGAAACCTTGCAGGGACATAAACGCTTTGTTACGGCCCACTTGGCTTCTTCCAAAGACACTTGGAAATGTCTGACGTGTTAAAGCAAAACATCCCATGGTCTAATAAACATTGATCTGAAGCCGTGTCAAAAGCAGCTGTTCATCCTGTCAAAGTCGTAGGGGTGTTAAATAAATCAGAAACATCGAAGAAAAGAGTTCTATGTTATGATCCACTAAAGTAAGGGATGATTCAAAACGAATAAATACTACTTTACGTAAACTTAAATAAGTTTAAGATGAAGAAGATGATGGCGACAATTTAATTAATTTAATCTCTTATGTGAGGGGGGAAAAGCGTCTGGCAAAAACACTGTCCTGCACTTCTCGTGTTTCTTTCATATAAAAACAGGACTTAACGTCCACATAGTTTAAACCCACTTCAAAACAAGAATGTGAATGTCCTAAATACCCTTTCATATATCACAGTAATGACTTGAAGATAACTGGTTCATCCCACCTGATCTGCCTCGAGGAAATAATAAAGAAGGATTAGGGATAAAGTATTATGAAATCCATATTTCATTAGCTGAAGTTCATATTTATGACGCACAGGATATGCTTGAATGCCGTAAAATGAGAAATATTTATATGAGTTTTAAGCGTAGAGCTATTTTATATTTTTTCCTTGATTCTGATTGGCTGAGCCGCTTTCAAAACGTACTTAACACTCTGTAAATAGACTGCTTTGACAGTATCACTGTTTGGATGTACAGTATTTGTTGTATTTAAACCTGTATGAAGTAGTTTTACATAAAACTCCAGATTGGGCTTACAAATAAAAACGGTCATAGTCCACTTGCCAGATGAATGGTGTGTTCAGCCAACTGTTACAAGCTGGATCTTAAAGAGTGAGATGTTTATGGGGTGTGACTGCGAGTCTGAGTGTGTGTGTGTGTGTGTGTGTGTGTGTGTGTGTGTGTGTGTGTGTGTGTGTGTGTGTGTGTGTGTGTGTGTGTGTGTGTGTGTGTGTGTGTGTGTGTGTGTGTGTGTGTCATCACGTATATTGAGTGCTACTGTCTGGAAATAAGCCCAATTTCCTGTCTCACCTAAATAGCAGTTATGCAACTAATTGTGTGTGTTGTGTCTGTCTGTGTGTGTGTTGTGTCTGTCTGTGTGTGTGTGCGTGTGCGTGTGCGTGTGTGTGTGTGTGTGTGTGTGTGTGTGTGTGTGTGTGTGTGTGTGTGTGTGTGTGTGTGTGCGCGTGTGCGTGTGCAGGAGAACTTGCTGCAGTCTGTGCTTCCTGTCTACATCTCCATGAAGATGAAGCTTGCCATCATGGAGCGCCTGCAGGACTGTAAGGACAAAGAGGAGCAGCAGCGCCTCGTCAAAGACAACAACTTCCACAGTCTGTACGTCAAGAGGCACGAGAACGTCAGGTACGACCCGAGAACACTCATCAACACATGCAAAGCTATCGATGTGTTGATTTATTGATCATTAGGTGGCCCTTCTCATCAGGAAGGTTAAAGTATGCACTTAGGGGAGGGTGTTATTGATCAGCCATCGAGACCTTTTAAGGGACATTTTTAATTGGCAAATTATCAATGGACTCTTTCCTGAACTTGTACTGTAATACAAGAGAGGTTTCTCCAGACACTTTTCAAACTTAATAAGCTTTTTTTTAATTTCCCCTATCCGTCTCCTTTATCTGCAGTTTCATAAATCCTCAGTCGTTCACAGGGAAACTTGTATTTTCCGTTCACTTCATTAAAAGCATAAAAGCACAAAAACAAAAATATGAAACTGCACCTTAAAAAAGGAAAAACATCTCAGAGATGTTATGCTTTTTCTATGAACTCGTTATGAAAAAAACCTACACAAAAAAGCACATATTTCTCTCAACACTTTTCATAACGACGGAGATTAGTACGTCATTTGGTTTTCAGCGCATTAACCCAGTTGTGGCTCTTTGTTTTACGAGGGTTTTATTCATTTAGCAAGTGCTGACAGGTTTTGGGTCGGCTTACAGTGAACTTTGGCAGATGGCACACCAGCTCGTTTTTGTTTTTTTCACAGAGTAGGTAGGCGAAATACAGCCTCTGCCTTATTGTAATAAGGAACTGGCATTATAGTGATTTTAAGAGGAAATGAATACACTAACAAAGCTTAGCTGTGGATTTTATCATGCAAATTGATTTCTGTTCCGAACAGACACACTGAAAAGACATCAAATCCAACTCAAATGACCACAAAAATAGCCAAACACACAGAAAAATAGAAATGCTAGAAGGCAATGTTGTCTTCTCGAAGATTAGGACACTAAACCTTTGGTCTTGGCTCATCAACAGGTCATTGTGAAGGCCTCAGTCATGTTTGCTGCTATGTTCATTTAGTAAAAAGGTGTTGAATGACAGACTGCCTCACTGACTCATCCCTGTAATTACTGCAGACGCTCATTACCTGAGCTTCTGTCTCGTGGAGCAGCTCGGCGTGTTCAGAAACAGCTGCTGTGTTCCTCTGCTGGACAACAGAATGGTTTCGTTTGACTTTTACCCATCTATCCTGTGCTGGATAGATGTGGTCATGACAAGTACAATTCATGCAACAGCTTACATCTAGTGCATTGTACTGTAGATGACTGACCACACACACAAGTTCAGTTTAGTTAATGGGGATGTTACAAGCTGGATTTTAAAGAGTGAGATGTGTGTGTGTGTGTGTGTGTGTGTGTGTGTGTGTGTGTGTGTGTGTGTGTGTGTGTGTGTGTGTGTGTGTGTGTGTGTGTGTGTGTGTGTGTGTGTGTGTGTGTGTGTGTGTGTGATCACCGCCACACCCTCATCTGTCAGCTGTGATGACCTGCATCCTGTAGCATGCTCAAGAAAATATTTACCTTATAAGAGCCGATTCTGACTCGCTAAAAATACAACAATACACAATAACTGTGTGTGTGTGTGTGTGTGTGTGTGTGTGTGTGTGTGTGCGTGCATGCTTGCGTGCGATGGGAAGAAAATAATCAATATAAAAAGGGGTATATTTAAGTGTAATAAAGCTAAGGCTTCGTACTATACTTTATTTCCCTAGTCAATATGTTAGTATATAATACACTGTATATATAAGTAATGACCTATAATGGATAATTTAATACATGTTTGAGGGTCGTTTTTTGTCTGAATGTGTCATGATTATAATTAATAATCATAATAATTTATTTTAAATGAAAGAAAGAAACTAAATTACATTTAAAAAATATAATTTATACCTCAAAAGTCTAAAAATAAAATGTATATCTACATCAGAGTACACACCTTTGTTTCTATTTACACAATTTGTTTTGTGTGCAATCCTAGTTTCTCTCTAGATGTATATGCATAGTTAGAAAAAGAGAAATTAAATATATAACTTACATATTAACACTTAACATTAATTATTTTGTTCAATTCTCAATACATGGATACACTGAATACACAAAAGAAAGAAAGAGTATTACACTTTTCCACCATTTTAAAGGGTGCTATATGCTCTTATTTACGCGCACTCGGTGTCCTGTAAAGGAGAACACGACGCTCTCGGGGGGATTACTTTGCAAATGTTGTATTTTCCGTCCCTGCTGTCAGACGACGTGTAAAGACAGGAGGCGTTCAGGTGCTTCTGCCAGACGTCCAGCTGGAGACGGGTCTGTCGGAGGTCAGAGGAGAAAACACTGGCCTCCTGTGCTCCGGCAGCTTTAATGAGGTCTGTGATTCAGCTCTGAACCAGACAGGCTTTTTAATCCTGATCAGGTCCAGCGGAGGTTAATGGGGTGAGGCTCGGAGCCTGTCTGCCTGAAGTCCTGCGCCCAAATTCAGAGGCTGTAATGGGTCGTAATGGGCCGGTGCGGGAGGGCGGAGGAAATCAGGCCAATATTTAAAGGACACATTAATTCTTTAAGCTTTTTGTCCTTAATTTGCTTTAATGTTATTATTTGCTGGTAGCAGACACATTCCAACTGCATTACAATTATTTCTGTATTTCAATATTTATTTAATTGTATTCGTTTTTGTTATTTATCCATTTTATTACATTTTTTATTTATTTTTTCATTTTATTAACTGATTCTCAGAAATGCAAGGTCACAGCAAATACATGTATTTGTTATTATTTATTTGGTACCACTTTACAATAAGACTACCCTTATAAAGGGTTTACGAATAGTTTGTAATTAATTTATTAATTAGGTTGTGAACACTTTATAAATCATTAATAAGCTTTTATAAGACATGAGATGAACAGGGCAACTCTGACCGGTTGCTTGCCAAATAGTGAGCCCACATGTATCTGCACTGCTAAGCCTTATAGTGGCTACCTAGCTTACTTCGTCTTCTTCATCAGCCAGCATCCTTGGTATCTGTTGCTCACTGAGTTGATTCTCGCTAATGGTGCATTTCCACTGCAGGGCCTAGCACGGCTTAGTACGGTATAGTTAGGCCTTGGTAGGCCAGGCTCACTTTATGCTGCGCTTCCATTACAGTTTAGTAGCCGGGGCAGTAACTATAGTAACGCAGTGTAGGCGGAGCCGTGACGTCATCTTCAATGATCAAATCAGGCGTTAGCTGTTAGCCCTCAGAGCTCACAGCTCCTCATATCTGTTCAGAAACTAGACAAAAGTTAAACGAGTACAAACCACAGACTGCCTGTGTCATGGAGGATACAGTCGCTGCTTTATTTATGTCTGTAGGCCGTTGCTGTGAGTGTGGACGGTCGGAGCATATATAGCGTTAGCTTAGCCAAGCTCCATTCAGGAAACAAGCATTTTAAAAGGGTTGTCGCCTGCCGTCTGTCTGCAGACTTGTCAAAGCATTAATTCATGGTTCTTACTAACCGGTATCAGTATGTTGTTACTTCGGCATCATTTTGAAACGTGTATTACAATTAAATCATGGTCATATGTTCCTTTTGTTGTAGTTGTAGCCCCCTTGCCAGCGATTCTCTCTGACCATTCAGCAGTCGAGAGTGTTTACGTCACTAGTTCAGCATACTCAGCCCGGTTGTTGGCCCGGTAAGAACCTCGATTTTTGGAGAGCCAGAAAACTGTGAAAAAGTACCCGTTAGCCGGAACTACCCCTAGTGGAAAAGCAAAAAAAAAACGGGCCGGGTTTGGCACGGCACGCTTAAACCGTGCTACGCGCTGCAGTGGAAATGCGCCATAAGTAGCCAATATAAGGCTTAGTCATCTTGCCAAATAGTGAGCCTGTGTTCGTGTGTTGATGTATGAAAACTGTTAGAACTGGTTTTTAATTTGGTTGTGCCTGGTGAAATGACGATAAAGGGAAACTGTTCTGTTCTATTTTCATTTTAAGAAATTATATTCTTACAGGGCATTCAAAACAAAATAATATACAGTGAAGAAAATTAACATCAAATATTGAAACATTTTTAAAATAAGAACGATACAATTGTACTATCTCAGAAAACATGGCATTTTTATTCTTGTAAATGTGCAAGTTTTATTATATTTTTACAACTTTTATCTAAGTGTATCCAAGTTTTTCCTGAATGTAATGTTTTATTTTGTAATATTGCCTCCCTCCCAGTTGCATAAATATGTATTATTTTAATCGGCCCTAATTTACCGTCATCGTTGTGTGTGTTAAACTGTCTAAAATGTATAATTTCTTTCTTACAGTATTCTGTATGCCGACATCGTTGGCTTCACGCAGCTGGCCAGTGACTGTTCTCCCAAAGAGCTCGTCATCATGCTCAATGAACTGTTTGGAAAATTTGATCAAATCGCCAAGGTGAGTAAACATTATTGTGTCATTATTACAAAAACGCCACCACCCTCTAAGCTGATGTTGACATTTTACGACTCGTACAAAGTAACAATACAAAGATTACGGTGGTGAGATTTCTGATAAACCTCACACTGGCTGGGAAATCTGTTTTAAACAAGGAAACACTCTCTCCTTATCTCCACCACCAAAGCACTCAGTAATCAAACACTGCGTATTGATCGACTCCCATGTGTTGCCATGTGCACACACACTGCTTACCCACAATTGAATGCAACCAGTTTGTTTCTATTTGCATTAAACCCGTTCCCTCTCTTCTATCCTGTATCCATTAAAGGAAAATGAATGCATGAGAATCAAGATCCTGGGAGATTGCTACTACTGTGTGTCGGGGCTGCCGGTCTCTCTGCCGAGACACGCCAAGAACTGCGTCAAAATGGGCCTGGACATGTGTGAAGCCATCAAGTGAGTGTGTGCCGACCGATACACCTTCATGCTCTGAAACATATAGAGTCCTGCAGGGAAATCTGTACGCCATCCACATTTGCATCGTGCTTTCTCGCTTGACAACAACCGAAAGGCATTTTTACATTGAGGAAATTAGCTCTGAGGCTAACAAAGGCTTGTGATACTTACACGTTTTGTTCCACAAGATAATCTTTACACAATAACACAAGGCTATCAATGAAGTACATGTGATTGTACACATGTGTGGTGTAGTGGGTAGTGCGTTGGTGATCGGATCAGGCGGGTCACAGGTTCAAACCCCACTGCAGTCAGCATGTTTCTCAATGTCGAGGAAAGCTGCTCCAGAGCCACTATTTCAAGCATACTACGTCATCGAGTGCCGCCGAAGGACTGTTCCAATGTCCAGGATACTTGGAATTCTACCGAGCCCGGCGTACTTCGCAGCGAGAAATGTCGAGGCTGCACATGTGTAGACTCCGCGGTCTTAAAATCCTCACAATGCTTTGCACACGGACCAATTTCCCCAAATCTGTGGCGGAAAATGTAAGGCGGGGCCTCTCGTATGACGCACACCTGCACACTTGCTCGCCTGTTCCACTCTTCGTTTTCCGAATGCCAGGAAGGATTCGTGCCTCGCTTCTGAAGCAAGACGCTCGGAAGACATGTGCTACCAAGCAAGCGTACTCGACATTGAGAAACACCCGTAATGTAATGTACCCAAAAACGTTGGTCGTCTCAGTTAGCTACTTGTTAGCATCCGCCTTTTTTAAGATACTATAAAACATAAACAATACTTGAACAAAACGTCAACATCGTTTAAGCACAAAGCCTTATTTCAGTCATCTCACCAAATTAATTAAATCCATTGGAGTGATACCTAGATATGCACAAGTTCAAACATGACATTATTACAACAGTAGGTACATCTCATGGAAAGTCCCATAGAAACAACCTCCAACAGCAATTAGCTTTACTCGTATCGTGCCGTCTTCTATCGTGATGTGCGTAAACGCCATGTTCTGCACACAGGAACAACATGGAGAACAACTGTATTGATAATAATGAATCTCTGCAGGCAGGTGCGCGACGCCACAGGAGTGGACATCAACATGAGGGTGGGGGTGCACTCGGGAAACGTGCTCTGCGGCGTCATCGGCCTCCGCAAGTGGCAGTTTGACGTGTGGTCACATGACGTCACGCTGGCCAATCACATGGAGTCTGGAGGCCTTCCTGGGTACGTCGTATTGCTTGAGTGATGTATATCTTATTACATGTTTATATATCATATTTTCGTATTATTCTATACACATCTGTTCTTATTAAACGGGAGATTACAAATGTTGTTTTGTAGATCCGCAATTAGTTAATTTTGAGCTTATTATTAATTTGTTAATTAATATAATGTTTTAAAATACCGCAAGCTTTTTTAAATTCTGTTTTCAGTTTTTGTTGCACATATTCCATTATGTTTTGTAAAGTAGTTTCACCAGGGACTAAGTAGACATATATATAGGATGCAATATAGACATTATTAGTCTTTAGAAAAGTGTCTCAAGGGATAAATGTTGGATGGACGTTTGCCTGTCTTAAATAAATAGGAAGTGGAAAACTAAATATAAAATACAATATACCAAGATAAGCATTTGAATCTCTCTCCTCTCTCTTCAGTCGTGTTCACATCACAGAGGCGACTCTGAAGCACCTGAACAAAGCGTACGAAGTGGAAGATGGAAACGGCCACCTCAGAGACCTTTACCTGAAGGAGAGCAACGTCCAGTCGTACCTGGTCATTGATCCTCGGGTGAGTCCTCTAATTTAAAGCTCTCCTATTATGCAAAATCCTCTTCTTCATGTCTCTTCCACATCAACATGTGTCCCCTCTTCTTCATGTCTCTTCTACATCAACACGTGTCCCCTCTTCTTCATGTCTCTTCCACATCAACATGTGTCCCCTCTTCTTCATGTCTCTTCTACATCAACATGTGTCCCCTCTTCTTCATGTCTCTTCCACATCAACATGTGTCCCCTCTTCTTCATGTCTCTTCTACATCAACACGTGTCCCCTCTTCTTCATGTCTCTTCCACATCAACATGTGTCCCCTCTTCTTCATGTCTCTTCTACATCAACATGTGTCCCCTCTTCTTCATGTCTCTTCTACATCAACATGTGTCCCCTCTTCTTCATGTCTCTTCTACATCAACATGTGTCCCTCTTCTTCATGTCTCTTCTACATCAACATGTGTCCCCTCTTCTTCATGTCTCTTCTACATCAACATGTGTCCCCTCTTCTTCATGGCTCTTCTACATCAACATGTGTCCCCTCTTCTTCATGGCTCTTCTCCATCAACATGTGTCCCCTCTTCTTCATGTCTCTTCTACATCAACATGTGTCCCCTCTTCTTCATGTCTCTTCTACATCAACATGTGTCCCCTCTTCTTCATGGCTCTTCTACATCAACATGTGTCCCCTCTTCTTCATGTCTCTTCTACATCAACATGTGTCCCCTCTTCTTCATGTCTCTTCTACATCAACATGTGTCCCCTCTTCTTCATGTCTCTTCTACATCAACATGTGTCCCCTCTTCTTCATGGCTCTTCTACATCAACATGTGTCCCCTCTTCTTCATGTCTCTTCTACATCAACATGTGTCCCCTCTTCTTCATGTCTCTTCTACATCAACATGTGTCCCCTCTTCTTCATGTCTCTTCTACATCAACATGTGTCCCCTCTTATTCACGTCTCTTCTACATCAACATGTGTCCCCTCTTCTTCATGTCTCTTCTACATCAACATGTGTCCCCTCGTCTTCATGTCTCTTCTACATCAACATGTGTCCCCTCTTCTTCATGTCTCTTCTACATCAACATGTGTCCCCTCTTCTTCATGTCTCTTCTACATCAACATGTGTCCCCTCTTCTTCATGTCTCTTCTACATCAACATGTGTCCCCTCTTCTTCATGTCTCTTCTACATCAACATGTGTCCCCTCTTCTTCATGTCTCTTCTACATCAACATGTGTCCCCTCTTCTTCGTGTCTCTTCTACATCAACATGTGTCCCCTCTTCTTCATGTCTCTTCTACATCAACATGTGTCCCCTCTTCTTCATGTCTCTTCTACATCAACATGTGTCCCCTCTTCTTCATGTCTCTTCTACATCAACATGTGTCCCCTCTTCTTCATGTCTCTTCTACATCAACATGTGTCCCCTCTTCTTCATGTCTCTTCTTCATCAACATGTGTCCCCTCTGTGGAAAGAGACTCTGAAAGTTTCAGGAACAAAGATTCTCTCTCTTTTTGATCCATTTCTATAAAAACCTGTCTGAAAATGAGCGGATCAGATTTTGGCCACTTTATGATGTCATAACGATGTGTTGTCTTGAGTAACCATTAGCCAATCAGCAACCAAGGTAACCCCCCCCCCCCCCCCCACCTTATCACCTGAATCTCCTCTAGAGCACCTTTGAGTTCTTTGTAACCACATCTCTCTCAGAGGGGCGTGGGGAGGGGCTCCTTATTTTCATCTAAAGTAACAGACAGAGAATCAGCACTTTGGAAACAGGGCTGAAACAGAGGGGATTATGGGTAATGCTGCAACGATCTGTTTGGTGTTTGGTGTTTTGGAGCCACTTCAGAGACATGTTTTGTATTTATCTGAGACCCCAGTGTACCGTAAGTGTAATGTTGTCGTGTGTGTGTGTGTGTGTGTGTGTGTGTGTGTGTGTGTGTGTGTGTGTGTGTGTGTGTGTGTGTGTGTGTGTGTGTGTGTGTGTGTGTGTGTGTGTGAAGTCTAAGGACCCGTCGTTGAACAGCCGCAATGCCGTTAAACCTCGAGTGAACGACGGTCTGAAGATGAGGGCGTCGGTGAGAATGACTCGATACCTGGAGTCCTGGGGGGCCGTCAAACCTTTCGCCCACCTGCAGAACCGAGAGGGCTTCACCCCGGAGGCTATCGTCAACGGGAAGTCACGCCTCAAGGTGAGCAGAGGAGGGAAGTAGTGGAGTACAAATACTTTGTTACTGTACTTAAGTACATTTTTCTGGTATCAGTACTTTACTCCACTTATTTTTCTGACAACTTTTTACTTTCTACTTCTCACATGTTGAACTCAAATACCTGTACTTTCTACTTCTTACATGTTGAACTCAAATACCTGTACTTTCTACTTCTTACATGTTGAACTCAAATACCTGTACTTTCTACTTCTTACATGTTGAACACAAATACCTGAACTTTCTACTTCTTACATGTTGAACTCAAATACCTGAACTTTCTACTTCTTACATGTTGAACTCAAATACCTGTACTTTCTACTTCTTACATGTTGAACTCAAATACCTGTACTTTCTACTTCTCTCATGTTGAACCCAAATACCTGTACTTTCTACTTCTCTCATGTTGAACTCAAATACCTGTACTTTCTACTTGCGTGCCTATTGGTTTGAACACGATCCGTGTATCCATCACTTCCTGGTCTTCTCTAAAGAAGAGGGACCAATGGAAACGTTGTCATGTTGCCGTTGTTCAGCATGGAAACATTCATTAGCTAACAACGACATTATTGTTCTATTAATATAAAGGGAGGTCAGGTACTCTTTAAAGCAGCTGCTAGCTATGGGTACTTTTTACTGAAGTACACTTCAAAGCTCTTTACTTTCACTTGAGTAAAGAAGTTTAGTCAGTACTTCTACTTTCACCAGAGTATTTTTAAACACGGGTATCTGTACTTCTACTTGAGTAAAGGATGTGTGTACTTTTTCCAGCCCTGACAGTGAAAAGACAGACATTAATAGATGGCTTTATTTACTATATTACTTACCTTCTCCTGAGTTAAACAATGGATGAAGTTGCACACAATCGAGTGACGAAGGAATGAGTTCGATGAGAGCCTGAAATAAGGGTCTGTGGTTGACACAAGTTTATGAGATTAAAATACATCAGTAAACATCCTGTAGCTTTAAAACGGCGTTTGCTAACAAGTGACTGAATGACACGACTCAACATCATCACATTAGCCGCCTTTAGCTTAGCAGTGGAGAGGGGAGTCGTGTGATCGTGGTGAAGTTTCCTTTAAAGCCTAACTTTAGCTTCTTAGTTCTGGAGATTTAATTAGATAAATTTGGATTAGATTGACTTTGTGTTTTACTTATTGTATTTATTTGAAAAAGGACCATGCATAGAAATACATTCATCTCAGACAAGAGAAGAGCCAGATTTAAGCTAATAGCTCATTTCCATCTGCAGCCCTTAGTAGGTACATAACAATCAACCCTAAAAACATTGCATAATCTCTATCACACAAACAATTATAAAACAGATTAAAGTACAGGTCTTTCACTTCTCCAAGTACAGCAAAGGTGTTTACAATACACATAAAACACTATTAACTCCTAGAAATATACAATATACAGTAGTGAAGCAGCAATAATGCCCCTTTCACACCAAGGCTTTTCCCGTTCTGGCTCCGTGCTAGAGCTTTTCTGGTTCGGAACCGGTTCTTCGGTTCAGCTCCCGCTCTGTTCACACCTCCCAGAGTCCGGCTGGTGCTGCGTCATCGTTTGTGTCATGACGTAACTGTTTGCGGTTTTGCTTCATAAAGCCAAACCGCGCGGAACCCCCTCACATCGACAACAACAACAATGGCCGATTGTATTGAAGCGCTACTCGTTTTGCTTTTGCTCTGTCGAAACGAAATGGAAGAAATGGGACGACTTTCCTACCAACTTTACAGTCGTTACATGCTACATTCAAAAGTTCTTTGGACCGCGTGCTCCCCTCCAGCTTCCTCTGTACCTCTTCGGTCTCTTCAGTGAACCACTGCCGCTTGTTAAGTTTTAGGTTTTCCATCGTTGTGTACAAACTGGATAAAACGTGGGCTTTTTGTTGTTGTTAGAGGTTGATCCCGCCTCTGCCCCCGCCCCCGCCTCCGACGTAAGCATATGCGGTGCTTGCTTTCTAGACCGACAACTTTTTGGTGCTTGAAACGAACCGGGTTCCGCTGCGGTGTGAACAGGAAAAACCGGTGCTTTTCAAGCTCCAGCTCCGAACCGGCCCTGGATCCGCGTTGGTGTGAAAGGGGCATTAGTGAATCAAATATAGAAATGATAACTATAAAAAAAAGTTGCATAGGTTGAATTTCAATGTGTTCAGATTTCAACACTTACATTATCTTGCGTCTTTATTCTTATTATTCATGTGTTTCTTTCCAGGACATCCCTCTACGGTCCACCATCTCCAGGATCACTGAGAGGTAAGAACGACACTTTATTGGATTTTTGCCAACATCGATATCTTGCAATTTAGACATAAAAATACAAGGCTTTTCGAAAACGTACACAATCCGGTTCGGAGAAATAAGAAAACGTCTTCAACTGAGGGAATGTGTGCTGTGAAACATGCCATATTTATTTGAATGTAACACGATTAAAATGTTTTTAATGCATCCTACTTAAAATAATTCGACCCGTTTTAAAAGTTGCTAATGAATGTCAATGTCCCAGAAATGCAATTCCCTTGTATTTTTTTTATTTGTAACGCTGTTTCGGACACTTTAAAAAACCTTTACAACGCAGACATATTTTCCGTTTTGCACTTGCTTTAAAAACGTTTGCAAACATATTATATTATATATATATTGGACATATTTGATCTGCTGAAACCAAATACATGCAGTTATCGTGCAACAATAGCTGCTAATAATGAATTCACATGTTGAGTCTCCATTTGTGACTTTCGATTATTTACCTGCTTATTAAACTATAACACACACACTCTTGCTGGAAGTCGGCCCATGTTAACATCACTGTTGACTTTCCTGAATCTTCATCATCTCATCGCTCCGTCACATTTCATTAACTATCATTTCTATGTGAGAGGATATTTTAGGCATTATGTGTAATATATAACGGTGCTTCTCAAAGTGTGGTCCGCGGACCACTGGTGGTCCGTGAGCGCCCCTAGTGGTCCGTAAGTATATTGGTAACATTTCACATTTGAAATAAATTAATCTATTTAAGTTTTCCGCACTCTCGCGGGAATATCTCCGCAATGGAGCGAGGTTAAGTTTCACTTTCGATTGCATGATATAGCCCAGCACAACACCTTCGTCACACATGTTGCCACTTGTTTGTACCATTTTCAGGCGATTTGTAATCTGTTCTAGAAAAACGATGTGTTTGGATATGTGTGGAGTTAGGTGGTCCGCGAGTGTTTTTTAATTGGTTAAGTGTCCTTGGTATGAAAAAGTTTGAGAAACACTGATATATAAGATACTTCTCACGGGAGCTTAGATATTGTGATGGAAAAATAATGGGTGAGCATTATCAGAATCCAGACAACTTGTATATTTATATTTTCATACATGTTATCTATTTTGGGTTATCATTACAGGTTAAAATAATACACATTTGAACTGATATTCTTAGTTGATTGCGTCCATTAAGACCATATTTTCTCGTTTTTATTACGTTTTATGTCTCAATATGTAAAATAAGTATTTTGTTAAATCAAATCACATCAAAGTGTACGTATATAGCCAATATCACGTAAAACACGTTTCCCTCAGTGGACTTATAATAATGGAAAGACATACAAGAAAAGACAATACAAATACAATTAAACATAAAATACCACAAAATGTAGGAACCAGGATATGGAATAATCTGAAACTGCTCCAACTAAAGGCTTTGTTGAAAAGGAAGGTCTTCTAAAAAGATGCATACGTTTCCAGAACAGAGATGTAAAAGTCTAGTAAAGCCACGATAACATAACAAATTGTTTCATTTTGTTATAGTCCACGTTTTTACGGAGGATGTTTTTGATATCTCTTTGTAGATAAATCACAAAATACTCCCAAAAGCCATTAACGATAATGTGTTTCCAACATGTTTTTGTAACTAACCGTTCTATCAGGCTATGAAGGGTATAAGAACCAAACCTTCAGAATACAGAGAGAAATGAAACTGGAAGGCTTGGCGTACAGCAGTGCTAATGAAATGGAGATATAAAAGTATGAGAAACTAATTAGTTTTGAAGCCTTGAAAGATACATGCAAAAACACTTAGCAAAACAGAACTGGTGAATAGGGGGGGGGGGGGGAACCACTTCTGAATGTCAACATAACATTGAACCTAGTTGGCTTGGAGAGTGAATACACATACTATACAGAGATGCTGTTTGAGAAACCAATGTGAGTTTGGAACATTGAACAATGTAAATGTATTCTATTCGACCTCAACGATGGAATTATGATCAGTAGAAATGACCATGACATGGGACCTTTAAGTGTTTTTGAATTTATGAGATATAAAACAGACTAGGGAAACAGTTTTCAAATCAGATGTTATTTGACAGTAAATCAGCATATGTTTCCAAAGGCAAAAGGAGTGTTCGAGGAGTTTCAATAAACATTTTCCAACAAAACGTTGTCGGCGAGGGTCATCTGAGTCCAGCTGTGATTTGGCAGAAGCCCTCTTCATCACTTATGCATGGACAAATTGGTTTGCAGTACTTAATGTTAGATTGTCCTTTGGACGACTATTTGAAGTGTAGCGACTGATCAGTATCTACACAAACAGTGTGTGCTGCAGTTATGTGATTAGAGAAGATAAGTGTGTGTGCCTAAAAGCATAATCCTTCCTCCCTGTGCGAGCGGAAACTTGTTTTACATCGGAAATTGTTCATTTCATTCATGCGGGCAGCAGCCGGCGTGTGAGGTAACAGTGAAGCTGGAGGACGTTACACAGCAGGGTTTATTATGTATGTGGTTGAACGTAGGACTCGGCAATATATCAGTTTTATATCAACATCGTGATATGAGAGTAGACGTCGAAATGTGGCATGAATATTGTTGATTCCTGGATTGAATAGCTAAATCCCAGTAGTGGATCTAGTTTGTCGTGTTTGTCCTCCCCACCAAGTCATTATATCCACATCACTGACTGAGATTATGTCAGATTATGAATCATCAATAGTCAATACTACAAAATCAATTAAAGTGCTCTGAGCACCAGGAAAAGTGCTATATAAATAACATTATTATTGATATCAAGGTATTTGGTCAAAGATAATGTGATATTTGTTGCCGTTATCCGTAGCCCTGAGCCCAAGGTGACACAAATGCTATTATTTGCTGCTTTTGGATGTTTTTTTTTTACATTTCTCTATAAGTGAATCATCATGCCTCTGCACCTGGAACGCCGTGGCTCGAGGCTTTGTGTTTCTAGTTCTGTCCATTCTCGTAAATATCTTATTATCTCGGGAATACCTGGAAAGAATTTCTTCCAATTTGGAGAAAACATCCGCTTGGACTCGAAGATGATCATGTTCAAACGTTGAGGTCAAATGTAGGGCTGCATCATATTGAAGACATTTTTTTTTTTTATGACTGATATTGAAATTGCGATATTAGAGGGAATGATTTACGCATATAGTGCCTTTACAACATATCGCACTTACTTTGTTTTGTATATTGGGTTAGTCCATAGTGTGACCAAGTTTAGCTTCAATGTGCAGCCTTATTTAAATGTCATGGTAACCTTTCAATATATGTTTTTGGCAAAAGCCCAAGAATCAATACACTTACGGTACGTCCACACGGCAGCGTCGCGTTGAAGCTGGCGGGCGTGTCTAGCGTGCGACCAACAACCAATCACATTAATCTCCCGCCCCGGGCACACAAGCAGCGGTTTTATTGGCTCAAGCTTGTACTGGCATATGATTTGATTGGCTGGTGCTTCCGTCGACGCTTGAAAAGTTGAACTTTCGAAGCGAGCAACGGAGGCAAAGCGACGCGACGGAACCACAATGCGGGTCGGCAAAGCCTGACGTCACCCCATTCAAAGTGAATGGGAAGCGTGTCCGTTGGTGGAGGCAACCACAAGGCGTCAAATCCAATTCAAGGCTTCCGAAGAATATTGAGGGTGGTTGTTTCAAGGATTAAACAGTCACCGCAGTGGATTCAAAGATGAGCACTTGGAGGCAGGAGTTCCAGATCATTGTTTTTATTGTAATTTGTTGATTCTTGTTTGTCTTAATCGTTTTCTGGTTGATCTGGTAGGAATCACATCTTAGTTCAAACATAATATTCGTACTTCAAATGATAATCCAGCAAAGCAGTTATCTCTTTACATAATGATTTGTAATGTAGAAATAAAATAACCAAAGGCAATCTAAACGGTACAGACAATAGGGAGGTAAACTACTCAAGCTGCTATGAAAATACGATCAATCCACAGCTTCAGTTCTTTCTTTTTGTTGGGCTCTGTTGTGATGAACTTGTGTTTTTGTTTCACTGTTGGCTCCGGACAGCTTTGAGGAGTCTCTAGACGAACCGTTCTCCTTGCCCTCGGCTCCGTTCAGCAGCTATAAGTGAGTGAGGCCTTCAGGGACCGCAGGGCCTCAGTAGTTCTCAACCCTTTGGCTCGTGACCCCTGAAGACAAAAACAAATGGATGCACGCTCTCAAGCCACTTTGTGATTGTCATCTTTGACATAATCTTAATACATCTTTGGAGTTTCCACCATTGTTTCAAAGTGCAGATTAGTCGCCAGCAATCAGTGAGATTCAAGCAGTTTGAAATGAATGAGAGTTGATGCTAAAATGACTAATTCATTTCATATTTAAAGTGGCAATAGACACGTTTTTCGCTTTAACTTGATTGTTCAATGTTATGGTTTGATCAGGATTTAGATCGGTTAGCTATAAGTGATAATATGACTAAATACATCTAATTGTTATCAGATTACCAAGGGGAAATATGTAATTAAATGTTACTAAATATAATGTTTTTCATATACAAATGGGTTAACCCTAACTCTGCCCTCAATAAAGTATATTAAAAAATATATATACCCACTTGTTCACAGTTCATATCTAAACTTAAAAAAAATGCAATATAATTATAATTCAAGAAAAGGTTGTGGGTTTTGCCAAATATTTTCCTTTGATGTCCCAAAATTGTTCGTAGTTTTCAGTAGTTATTTGACTACTTGAGTAACAAATATACATGTAGTTAAATGAGCAACAAGCTACTGAAACATGTAGGTAAACTACCGGATAATACCAAACACTTTTTAATATGTTTTTCTTGCATATTCTGTGTGTCTGAATAAATCCCAAAATGTGTCACTAGTAGTAGACTCTGAGGAAAACATAAATGAATCCATTTTCTTAGGTACGTCAATAATGTCCCTTGAAAACGCCAGGGGGAAAGTTTTGTCTATTGCCACTTTTAAAAAGAGAGCATATAAATAACAGAAAACTTGCATCACATCCTCCTCGGAGTCCCACATCTCTAAGAAGGAAGTTTTGTCCTTCAGGGTGAGAACTATCGCCTCTCCGGAGAGCCTTGCTGTCCGGACACTAACCTGAGCAGTTCTGAAACAGCTGATCTCCAGAGAAACCCTTTGCCCTCTGTTCGTGGACTGACATGCTCCCTATTAACCCTAATGGGCTGCTGTGGGTCTGTGCGTGTGTGTGAGTGCTTCCTTCCTGATGGGGGGGGTTTCTGAGCAGACACACACTCCGGCTGAATCCCTCAGAGATCATCTAACACACAGCCCTCTGCATCCTGCACACGCCCTCCATTTAACCCCATCTTTTTTCACTAATGCCTCTCAAGCAACAGCTACACCTGGACCTGAGTAACCTGCATGGCCTGATCTGGTGTCTCTCCGTCCGCCTGGTGCTTCACTTTCTTTCTTTAACCGTCTCTGTGCTCTTCGCTGCAGGAACAAATCCCAGAAGAGCAAGTTTGATGAGGAGCTGCACAACGAGATGACCACCACCATCGATGAGCTCAGCAGCAAGTAGGTCCACCGTCACAGCCACTAAAATCACATTTCAGGCACGTGTGTTGTACTTTTAGTTTATTTAGCAGAGACAATGCACATTGATACACTTTTTTGTGAATGCCTAGAGGCGGTTTTTATCTGTATTCCCTGGACAAATGATGTGAAGTCACCCTTAAAACAAATTGAACTTAAAAGTTAATTAAATAATTCAACAATACTGGAAATGCTTATAAAATAAAACGTACATATTACATAAAACAGGAAGATAGCCGCAGATTAAACCGACTGCAGACAGAGGACTGTTCAGTGCAGTAAGAATTAGTTTTAAATAAACTGAACGTGATTTGTTCTCTAAGTGTTGTTCGGATGGAGTTCAATTGTAGTGCAGCTTAAACAGAAAATACAACTTATTTTATCAATTAAGTATTAACCCAAACTGCCTCAACAATATAATTAAAACCCTTTAACTGCCAGCGCCACCATTTGGTAGAGCTCATTTTGTGTCTTGATATCTTGTTGAAAAAATAAATATAAAAGTGGAACTCCTTCTGATTCAGCCAGCTCTACCCTTTGGTTGACATGTTATGCACAAAGCAACCTCTAGATGTCGCTGTGGTTCGAACAGAAAGCCCTTCAGCGAGCTTCCACTGAGGAAGTTGGTCAACTTTTGTAAGGTAACCATCATTTTTGACATATTTTAGTGGCAGGGCACGGACTGAACATAATTAGATAACTTGATGCACAACATTTTTTTAACAAGGGTGTAATTTTTTTTTTTTTAAATATGCTCGACCAATCGGTCGAATTGGCCTTTTACGGTAAGCTAGCAATATGACTTTTTCAGAGTTTCAGAGACGTTTTCCAATAAAATATGGTAAATAAATGGCTAGATTTATGGTAATATTACTAAATCTAGTTCTGCCTTGTCAGAGTGAAAGAGTGATAATAATTTATATAGCACCTTTCATGCATGGCATTCAGCCCGAAGTTGCACACAGATGAGCAAGTTAGGCCAACACAGGATATAGACATTTGCTGTTAGGCCAGTGGTTTCCTGTTAGGCCAATTCAGCATATACAGTAACGGCCCGTCCACACAGCACCGTTAAAAAAAATCTTGAAAATCTTGGAGGTGGGCGTGTCTGAAAGCTTGGGGATTTTTTGCGACCAACAACCAATCACCTGAATCTCCCGCCCCCGACATACAAAGCAATAGCAATGTTAAAACGAAGGAAACTGGATATAAAATCCCACTGTCTCTGCCTCCTCCCTCCATGCCTGGTTCCTCCGGTTTGTATCCCGGTAAATAGTTCTGGTCGTAAAGAACCGGGTGATTTGCTACCGTAATTTCTCGTTTGGAATATGAGGAAATGAACTGGTTCTCCTGCTTACACGCGGTTTGATTGGCTAGCGCTTCTACTGTCAGATTTTCATAAACGGGATTTGATTGGCTGACGCTTCCACCTCAGCTTCAAAAGTTGAACATTGCTCAACTTTTGAATCCTGAAAATCCTGGAAATCCTGGAAATCTTCGCTTTGCTTCCCCACAATGCTGTTCGGCGAAAAGCGAGGCAAAGTGACGTCACCCCATTCAAAGTCAATGGGCAGAAGTGTTAGAAGAATTTTTAAATGCTGCTGTGTAGACGGGCCGTAAGATGAGCAAGTCTTTTTTCTTATCATGAAAAACACTTTCCATTACTTTGTTACCTTTTATGAATATATCTGAATATATCTGGTTGTATATATTGCTCATTTTCCATAATAGAAACAAATGTATAGTTTGTGTTTTATTTGAGTTTGATGCATACACATACTGTACTGTATATGATGATTGTTGAAAATGTACTTTTACCGTAGAAGGCCAGCTCGACCAGTTGGTAGAGGCTCGTAAAAACAAAACTGTGTGGTCTGGGTTAAGTTTCACTTTGAAGGACACTATAACTCTGTCTTTATATGGGTTTATGTATTCAAGAAAGATGCACTCTATTGATAAACCAGGTCATTGATGATGATAATTAACAAACAACTGTTGAGGTATTACTGATGATTTCCCTCAACTTCATAACTTAAGCACGACACCACCAGTGTGTTTTTATCGGTAACATTTGTCTCAAAGCTCTAAACTTTAACTAAATACAATTAATGTATTGACAACAATTATTACTTTTCATCCATGCTAGTGGTGTGACTTAGTCTTGGTAGCATATATATGCAAACACTGTCTTCTAACACATATTGATATCAAGATAATGCTGCAACACTTGCTGTATTTATTCAATTATGCCTCCTAAAGTTGTCCCTTCCTTCCTTCCTTCCTTCCTTCCTTCCCCTTCCTTCCCCTTCCTTCCTTCCTCCCTTCCTTCCTTCCTTCCTTCCTTCCTTCCTTTCCTTCCTTCCTTCCTTCCTTCCTTCCTTCCTTCCTTCCTTCCCTTCCTTCCTTCCTTCCTTCCTTCCTTCCTTCCTTCCTTCCTTCCTTCCTTACTTCCTTCCTTCCTTCCTCTCTCAGGCAGTGGTCTAAGACTGAAGAAAGTGGCAGTTTAGCTCTGTGGTTTCCTAAGAAAGATCTGGAGAAACAGGTTGGTTCAAAAGCATGGTTTCATATTGAGATGTATCTATGTCAGTATCTCCATTGAGGCATCCTGGTGTTGAACTATAGGTTCTGCGTCTGTGTTTCCCCTTCAAAGTACCGAGCCCTGGACCTGCCGATGTTCAAACATTACGTCGGCTGTGCCACCGTCATCTTCCTCTGCATCTTCTTGGTTCAGTTGTTTGTCACAAATGAGTGAGTATGACTACATTTCCCCCTTTTTAATCTCATAAATAACCGAGTTGTCAGCAGTTTAAACGTCACCTAAATGCAAAATCCACTTGTTCATGTCCTTTATACATAAACATGTGTCCCAGAGAAAAGGCTAACCCATTTGTGGACTCGTTCCTGCACCACTCATTCCACTCAAATCAAAAGGAGATATTTATTTGTACACACTGGTTTCCCTCTCCCCAGTCGACAGATGTTGGGCACGTCGTTCGGGGTCCTGGTGTGTGTGCTGCTGCTGACCCTGGCCATCTGTTTCGCAGGTCACTTCCAGGTCAGTGCGTTATTAAGACTTACGTTCACATTTACATGATTTCAGGCAGTTTAGGGTTATTTCGAGGCACTTATTCCCAGGCAGGTAGCACGGAGGTCTGTAGAAAGTAGAAACATCCTGTCATCAAACAACCTCTGGACGCAGGTCGAGTAAAGACGTTTTTTTGTGTCCATAAAAAATCCCACTCTGTAATGCTGGCCCTGAACTGCAGCATTACTGTTAAGTGTTTATCCCTAAAGTGGTATTAAGGAATTCCATTTCCTCGTGCTTGAGAAAATTCGATGTGAAATTCGTTCTGTATTTCTGTTTTGCGAAGGCCACTCACGATGAATAGCTTTCAGGAAGGATGTCATTTAATTAACCGTCTGTCCGTAGCCTCTCTCCAGCTTCCTCTCTTTTATTTGTGCTTATCAAACACGCAATGTACAGATGAGGTTTTTAGAGAGAAGGCGGTGGCAGACGAGGGCAGACTCCAGAGCAGACCGTAACCTCGTGCTTCTTCTCACATTGTTACGGGATCGGATGTTTCCGAGGTCGAGCTGTGAACATTGAATCTCAGAATAAATGCTGCCGTTTGAGTCAGGCGGTGTTTGCACAACATCTTCGACCCCTCTTTTTTATTTAAAGGACATTGAAAGAGAAAAACTTACATATTCTTCAGATTTTTTTTTTAGAACCCAATTATTTGAAACGCCACGCTCTTCATTTTATTTTTTATTAAAATGTATTACTTTTTGTTTTTGTTTATATATGTATTCTACTTCTTCGTATGTAGCTCAATTTGGTATATATGGTTTTCAGCAGAGGTGTAAAGTCACTAATTACATTTACTCAAGTACTCTACTTAAGTACAAGTTTGATACTTGAGTAAAAGGAGAAGTACCAGAGTGTAGGAATACTCCGTTACAGTAAAAGTCCTGCATTCAAAATGTTCCTCAAGTAAAAGTACAAAAGTATTAGCATCAAAATACAGTAAAAGTAGTCGTTGTGCAGATTGGTCCATTTCAGAATAATATATATGATATGTTTTATAATGATTGATCTTTAAAGTGTTCTCAAAGCTGGTGAAGGTGCAGCTAGTCTGAAGTACTTTGTAGACTGCAGGTTAGCTGGAGGATTTACTCCAGGTGGAACTAAAGTCTGATTTAACACTTGATTATATTTCACATCATTCATCCACATCTGTGAAGTAACTAAAGGTATTAAATACATGTAGTGGAGTAGAAGTATGAAGTAGCATAAGTACCTCAACATTGTACTTATGTTACTTGAGTAAATGTACTTAGATACTTTACACCTCTGCGTAAAAGTAGAAGTACCAGAGTGTAGGAATACTCTGTTACAGTAATAGTCCTGCATTCAAAATGTTACTCAAGTAAAAGTAGAAAAGTATTATCATCAAAATATAGTGAAGGTAGCGACAGTAAAAGTAGTCATTGTGCAGATTGGTCCATTTCAGAATAATATATGATATGTTTTATAATTATTGATCTTTAAAGTGTTCTCAAAGCTGGTGAAGGTGCAGCTAGTCTGAATGACTTTGTAGACTGCAGGGTAGCTTGAGGATTTACTCCAGGTGGAACTAAAGTCTTGATTATATTTCACATCATTCATCCACATCTGTGAAGTAACTAAAGGTATTAAACACATGTAGTGGAGTACAAGTACACCATTTACCTTTAACTGTAGTGGAGTGAAAGTACAAAGGAGCATAAGTACCTCAAGATTGTACTCATGTTACTTGAGTAAATGTTACTTTACACCCCTGCGTTGTATCCTTAGCATCATAGGTCAATAACTCTACTACAAAAGGCCAGTCCCAGTTAAATAGAGACGGGGTGAAAAGGCCATGCTTGATGTGTACACACTGCAGAGCCAGATTTAGCCGGTGTGGGAATGTAAAAGACGTAATTGAAGCGACTCCACTCTCTATATCCGATCTCCCGACACCTGACCCTTTGTTTCCTCTCAGACAGATTCTCGCTCTGGAAATAGCCGCCCATTACTCACTCACACACGATGTCTGGAGATGGATGACTGTGTGAAAGCCACGTGCGCCTCAAACATGTTTCCTCTCGTCTCTTGCAGCGCCTGCTTCCAGAGAAGCTGTCTCAGTGCCAGTGGCTGCCCGCCGTGTCCGAGGCGGTGGTGAAGCGGCCGTGCGTGCGCCTCCCTCTGGCCACCATCACCACTGCGGTCATCGTCATCCTGGCAGTATTCAACCTGGTAAGACGAGAACATCTCAACGTAACGTGTGACATTAATGCCTCTTAAAAATGACCCCACACGGATCCTCATAGTGGAACATCTCTTTTTATATTTACATGAAAAGTACTCGTTTGATACTGTCCGCTCACAACACATTGTAATTAGTAATACTGAAGCATTTTACTGTTTTACTTTACTGTAGCTGGATGTAAGGTATCTCAAATCACAGTAATGTAGTGGAACGGAAGAAGTAAGTAGAATAAAATCAAAACATTCAAAATAAATACCTCAACATTCGGGCATTTCTTGGGTAAATCTCCTTAAAGGTCATATTACACTGTTTTCATCAATATATTACAGGTCCCAGATATATCCAGAACATGGCTCTGATTGGCTGAAACACCAAACAGATCATTGCAGCATTACCCATAATCCCCTCTGTTTCAGCCCTGTTTCCAAAGTGCTGATTCTCTGTCTGTTACTTTAGATGAAAACAAGGAGCCCCTCCCCACGCCCCTCTGAGAGAGGTTTGGTTACAAAGAACTCAATGGTGCTCTAGGAGGAGATTCAGGTGATAAGGGGGGGGGGGGGGTTACCTTGGTTGCTGATTGGCTAATGGTTACTCAAGACAACACATCGTTATGACATCACAAAGTGGCCAAAATCTGATCAGCTCATTTTCAGACAGGTTTTTATAGAAATGGATCAAAAAGAGAGAGAATCTTTGTTCCTGAAACTTTCAGAGTCTCTTTCCACAGAGGGGACACATGTTGATGTAGAAGAGACATGGAGAAGAGGGGACACATGTTGATGTAGAAGAGACATGAAGAAGAGGGGACACATGTTGATGTAGAAGAGACATGAAGAAGAGGGGACACATGTTGAGAAGAGACATGAAGAAGAGGGGACACATGTTGATGTAGAAGAGACATGAAGAAGAGGGGACACATGTTGAGAAGAGACATGAAGAAGAGGGGACACGTGTTGATGTAGAAGAGACATGAAGAAGAGGGGACACATGTTGATGTAGAAGAGACATGAAGAAGAGGGGACACATGTTGATGTAGAAGAGACATGAAGAAGAGGGGACACATGCTGATGTGGAAGAGACATGAAGAAGAGGGGACACATGTTGATGTAGAAGAGACATGAAGAAGAGGGGACACATGTTGATGTAGAGGAGACATGAAGAAGAGGGGACACATGTTGATGTAGAAGAGACATGAAGAAGAGGGGACACATGTTGATGTAGAAGAGACATGAAGAAGAGGATTTTGCACAATAGGTGACCTTGAATAACCTTCCACCTGCTCACATGTTGAGTCCTTATAGCTATGTCTGTCTGCCAAACTCCTCAAAGCCTTCTGTCCGGAGCTTTCTGTCTCTCACGTCTCTGTCCTCCCTCGCAGTGCTTCGTCCCGACACCAGTCTCTGAAATGGACGAGCTGCGTCCCACCAACGACTCCCAGGAGCAGGGATCGGAGGAGGGGTTCTTCTACCTGCCTGTGAGTGATGGCTCTGTTAACCGTGGGCAACAAGGACATCGTTTCATGTCCGGCTGGATTAGATGTTTTTAATTTAAGAACAGAGAAGACGGGATGTATCTCCTTTTACAGTTACATGTATTGTTGGTATCTAACCCGCTTATTCCTTAGTACGAAGGGGTTGTATATTTTTCTTGTATATATAAGACATTACTTCTTTTCAAACATCTTGCATATTTAAAGCAAAGGTTAAACAGTGATGAGAAAATGAACAACACATATATACTTTATAAATAAATCTGCATACCCGATGTGTTCACAAAGAAATTGAATAATTATTTGCAAATAATTTTGTTATATTTTTTATTAAAAACCCCGGAAGACTTTACTTATCCCTGCTCGTTACATACAATTGTGTTATTAATATATATTAATATTAATATTAAATATATATTTATTTTTATTGATATTTGTATCCTGCTTTTTCTTTCGAATGAATAGATTGAATAACCGAGATATTTATCTATTTTTGTATTTATTACAATTGTTCCTGTTCCTGCTTATTCGCTAGTGTTTTTAAAGACCTTTACAGATCTGTTGCTCCCGTATCCTGACTCTCTCCCCTCTCCCCCTCTCCCCCTCTCCCCTCCCCCTCTCCCCTCCCCCTCTCCCCCTCTCCCCTCCCCCTCTCTCTCCTCAGTACTCGGTGTACTGCTGCATCCTCTCGCTCATCGCCTGTGGAGTCTTCCTCCGCGTGAGCTTCGAGCTCAAAGTGCTCTTCCTCACCCTGGCCTCCACGGCGTACTACATCATCATCCTCAGCACCAACAGGGAGCTCTTTGTGGACTACGGGCGCTTCCTGCACGCCCAGGAGAGCGGCAGCTGGAACTGCAGCAGGTGGGATTACAGGGAGATGAGAGGGAGCAGCTCAGAAAGGACAGCGTTCAAAGTCCTGAGCGAGAGGAAGATGCCGCGTTTAAAACGTGGAAAAGGCTTGAATTTCAGATTGGAAGCGCAGGCATTTTATCTACACTATCACTCGTATTTTAATAATTGGAACTATTTTAAAGTCCTTTTTGTTTGTTGGAGACGTGGAGCAGACCCTAGAGGAGAAATAAAATATATAATATTAGAGCATTTTCAGTTTCTTTGCTTATGTAAATATGTCCATATATTATATTTATCCCATTTGCATTCAGAGTTATAATTTAAATGTGTGTATACAATATAATATTTAAAAAAGTAAGAATAACAAAGTGCTTTTACATAAAAACAGAACCTTTAATACACGTTTTAAAAAACACAACTACACATTCAACTCAGACAAGAAAGAACCACCACAAAAGAAGACTTTAAAGTGGGTTTGGAAAGTCTTCCAGAAGACCTGACCGGTGTTGCAGCTCCCAGAATACACATGGATGAAAAGTGTGAATGAAGTCATGATTGTTGTTTTCCAGCAATTACTGCGTCCTGATCTGGCTGGGTCTCGTGAAGCACCCCCAGGTGATGAGCTGCATCTACATCACTCTGTTCCTGGTCACCATGCTCATCATCTCCCAGCAGGTAACAGCTTCCTCTTCTTCATGTCTCTTCTACATCAACACGTGTCCCCTCTTCTTCATGTCTCTTCTTCATCAACATGTGTCCCCTCTTCTTCATGTCTCTCCTACATCAACATGTGTCCCCTCTTCTTCATGTCTCTTCTTCATCAACATGTGTCCCCTCTTCTTCATGTCTCTCCTACATCAACATGTGTCCCCTCTTCTTCATGTCTCTTCTTCATCAACATGTGTCCCCTCTTCTTCATGTCTCTCCTACATCAACATGTGTCCCCTCTTCTTCATGTTTCTTCTACATCAACACGTGTCCCCTCTTCTTCATGTCTCTTCTACATCAACACGCGTCCCCTCTTCTTCATGTCTCTTCTACATCAACATGTGTCCCCTCTTCTTCACGTCTCCTCTACATCAACACGTGTCCCCTCTTCTTCATGTCTCTTCTACATCAACATGTGTCCCCTCTTCTTCATGTCTCTTCAACATCAACATGTGTCCCCTCTTCTTCACATCTCTTCTACATCAACATGTGTCCCCTCTTCTTCATGTCTCTTCTACATCAACATGTGTCCCCTCTTCTTCATGTCTCTTCAACATCAACATGTGTCCCCTCTTCTTCACATCTCTTCTACATCAACATGTGTCCCCTCTTCTTCATGTCTCTTCTACATCAACATGTGTCCCCTCTTCTTCATGTCTCTTCTACACCAACATGTGTCCCCTCTGTGGAAAGAGACTCTGAAAGTTTCAGGAACAAAGATTCTCTCTCTTTTTGATCCATTTCTATAAAAACCTGTCTGAAAATGAGCTGATCAGATTTTGGCCACTTTATGATGTCATAACGATGTGTTGTCTTGAGTAACCATTAGCCAATCAGCAACCAAGGTAACCCCCCCCCCCCCCCTTATCACCTGAACCTCCTCTAGAGCACCTTTGAGTTCTTTGTAACCAAATGTCTCTCAGAGGGGCGTGGGGAGGGGCTCCTTGTTTTCATCTAAAGTAACAGACAGAGAATCAGCACTTTGGAAACAGGGCTGAAACAGAGGGGATTGTGGGTAATGCTGCAATGATCTGTTTGGTGTTTGGAGCCAAACACTTCAGAGACATGTTTTATATATATATATTTGAGACCTGTAATATATTGATGAAAAACAGTATTATTATAATATGACTCATCACTGTACCGGATGTATTTTCTTTTTACTTCACAGCTTCTTTTGAGGCATATTTTATAAGGTCATCACCCTAAAAAATCCTCCGAACGAAACCTTCAATTTGAATGAAGTGATTTTTTAATTTGTATTAAATGAACTTTCTTTATTGAATATAACTCGTCATTGTGCGTCTCTCTTTGTGTGCCACAAGCGGGGAAGAAAGCACTTTTTCATCTCATAAAAAACGTTTATTTAGGCAATGAATAGACATGCCAATTAATACATTCAAAAGGTTTCACAGCCTTCGAAGGCGGATGTAGAATGTGACGTGATGAACGAAGTGTATTTTTCGACACAGCCCAATTTCATCCCCCACATCCCAAACATTGTAATGTGTAATTGATCTCCTAACAAGATATTTCAAGGCCTTTTACAAATGTATTTATATTGCTTATATTCACCTTCACGTGCGTATTATGTGTACTTGCGGTTCAGGCTTAATTGCGACTGCTTTGCATAGCATCGCCAGCTTTATCAACCTTTACTTGCCAAAGAAACAGTTTTTACGATGAACTGTTAAGTTATAATACTTTATCAGGTGATAAACTAACTCATTCAGATTACCACTACACGATTACTTCATCAAAAAAATGTATATTTAAGAATTTACAGCGGTGTTTGGAGTTGTGAGGAGCGCGTCAACAATGCATGCATAAAGCGGGGGAAAGGGGCGGGGCTTCATGAGGTGAAGAAACGCTGATAACCTTCTGGAAATATACGAAGAAACCAGGACAATCTGAATTAAAACGGTTTTGAGCTTCCTTCATTATTCTCTCGCTGTGTTTCGTCTGCTAGAACGAGTCTTGCTTCCGGCAGGACTTCCTGCTGAAGTACAAGAACCGCACGGAGCAGGACGAGATCGAGACCCGGGAGAACCTGAACCGCCTGCTGCTGGAGAACGTGCTGCCGGCACACGTCGCTGCGCTGTTCGTCGGCGAGAACAAGAAGAACGAGGTGAGGGGGAGGACGGTGTTATGAGGAATGTATGATAAGCAATGAATGAGTAACCAGTCAATTACAATTCATGTTATATTATGATTAGTTGCCCACTAAATAACCATGATGTATCAGCATCAATTTAAGTGACATTTAAACAGAAATATGATAGTCCTCACTTCTTCTTTAGGCAATAACTGACTAATGTATAGTTCAGTATACATTTTATGTTTTTACAAGAGGCAGATATTTTCTTAATTGATTCACCAAAGAGAAATGCATTCTGTGTTCTGCCTGAAATGTTGTGTAGCTTCTAAAATAAGGCAAAAGCTTCACTTCTGTTCAGTGTTAACTGTTCGCTTTGATATAAATGCAGGTAACTATCATGTCAGTCGTCTTTACTCACAGGTTCCCCTTACACAACACGGTGCCCATTAGCAAAGCAACGTCTTATACAACCATACACTTATCACTGTGTGTGTGAGGTTCGTTTAGATTCCTTAATTCAAATTATGAACTCATTTGTTTGGGATGAATTCAAAGTATTCTTATCTTAGCCTAAAATTGTAAGTTGTCAGTACTTCTAGAATAAGTTAAGGGAAGTTTGTATAAAAAAAACTTTAATTGAAGTCATTCCCAGCCTCCCCCTGGGGAATACAAATAAAAACACATTTTTTGAAGCATAATATACTTTACGTCAAGTATAACTTGGAGGAGAGGCATATATAAACTGTAAATAGTCCTTATATTATCACATGTATCAGTAGTTAAGAGAGGCCTGTCTTAAAAGTTACCGTACTTTTCGGACTATAAAGCGAACCTGCATATAAGCTGCAGCAGCTAAATTGTCCGTCTGTCTTGCTCTCGTTCTGTCTCTCGGTTCCACTTTTACTTTGGCGCGCTACCTGTCTCACTCTTTTCCGGCCTCCAGCTTTTCCTGCTGGAGCCCGCCGCTTAAAGGTGGCGGGCGCGGACCGGTCCTAGAGCCCGTAGGGTTAAAGGTGGTTAATTTTACCTGTAAAATCCATAGATTTAGGAGGTTCCCTAGTGGCCGTTAGCTGTACACAAAAAATGGGGGAAAAAGTCGCGGCTTATAGTCCGAAAAGTACGGTACATCTAAGCCTCACATTCTCAATCGTGGATAAAGAAAATAGTGCATACATAAAAAAAACGACATAAAACTTGGAGGAAATTCTTAAAACAATAAGCCTGTTGTTCACTTAGATCAGTGCTTCTCAAAGTGTGGTCCGCGGACCACTGGTGGTCCGTGAGCGCCCCCTAGTGGTCCGCGAGTATATTGGTAACATTTCACATTTGAAATAAATAAATAAATTTAAGTTTTCCGCACTCTCGCGGGAATATCTCCGCAATGGAGTGCGCTAAAGTTTCACTTTCGATTGCATGATAAAGCCCAGCACAACACCTTCATCACACATGTTGCCACTTGTTTGTACCATTTTTAGGCGATTTGTAATCTGTTCTAGAAAAACGATGCGATTTTGGATATCTGTGGAGTTAGGTGGTCCGCGAGTGGTCCTTGGTATGAAAAAGTTTGAGAAACACTGACTTAGATGTATGTTCTTGCCACAAGTTCTGTATCGGTAATAACAATATTCTTCTGATAGTACAAATATGAACTGTGCTTTTTCCCCAACAGGACCTCTACTATAAGTCCTATGACTGCGTGTGTGTGATGTTCGCCTCGGTGCCGGATTTCAAAGAGTTTTACACCGAGTGCGACATCAACAAAGAAGGCCTGGAGTGCCTGAGGCTGCTCAACGAGATCATCGCTGACTTCGATGAGGTCAGGAGCCGCAAACACATCCCTCTTCCTTTACACTCTGACACAGTGTATTAGTTTAGTGTCGTGGACGGTCCCCATTGATCAGCTGTCACAAACAACAGTAAACGGGGAAGCTTTAGCCGACATGGCTAATTTCCAGCTGTTGTCTGGCCAGATGATAATAGACACCTTTTTGAAATCACAATACATCAACAGCATTAGTTATAAAGAATGAAAGACAAGTAACAAAAGTTAAACAAGTACAAACCACAGACTGTCTGTGTCATGGCGAATACAGTCGCTGGTTTATTTATGTCTGTAGGCCGTTGTTGTGAGCGTGGAGCATATACAGCGTTAGCTTAGCTGATCTCCATTCAGAGAACACGCATTTTAAAAGGGTTTTTCTCTGCCGTCTGTCTGCAGACTTGTCAAAGCATTAATTCATAGTTTTTACTAACCGGTATCAGTATGTTGTTACTTCAGCATCCTTTTGAAACGTGTATTACAATTTAATCACGGTGAAATATGTTCATTGTGTTGTAGTTGCCAGCGATTCTCTCACTAGTTTAGCATACTCAGCCCGGTTGTTGGCCCGGAAAGAACTTCGATTTTGGAGAGCCAGAAAAAGTACCCGCTAGCCAGAACTACCCCGAGTGGAAACGCAACCAAAAACGGGCCAGACACGGCACGCTTAAACCGCGCTGTAGTGGAAATGCGCCATCAGTGCTCCAGATCGTTTGATTTGTAGTTTTTGATGAGTATTAACTAACCAAAGTCACACAGCAGCATGAACACACTCACATGCCTCTTCATGCTTTCCGCCACCAGCTGTTGTCCAAGCCCACGTTCAGCAGTCCATCCATCTTCCTTTACACTCTGTGATACAGGGATGGTTTCAATGCCCTAATCTGACATCGTAACTCTGCCTATGCACGTACAGTGTTAGAAGGGGGGGTTCAAGTGTAGTTGTAGATGCAAGCTACGCAATGTGATGCTGTGAACTGGGCAGCAGCCAAATGTATTATAGCCACGTTAAAAAGTCATTATCAGTTTGCTTTTCTTTTGTTGGTTAGTTTAGTTTTTGATGAGTATTAACTAACCAGAGTCACACTACTATATTATATTGTATTTGTATATATTTTATCTGTTTTAATGTGTGGCAGTGTTGGAGGAGCCTGTGACCTAAGGTTTCCATTGACATAGTTACACTGTAGCTACACTGAACAAAAATATAACACTTTTGTTTTCATGAGATGAACTCAAAGATCTAAAACAGTTTCTATTTACACAAAATAACCATTTCTCTCAAATATTGTTCACAAATCTGAAAAGATCTGTGATAGTGAGCACTTCTCCTTTGCCGAGATAATCCATCCCACCTCACAGGTGTGGCATATCAAGATGCTGATTAGACAGCATGATTATTGCACAGGTGTGCCTTAGGCTGGCCACACTAAAAGGCCACTCTGAAACGTGCAGTTTTGCTTTATTGGGGGGGTCTGGGGGGGTCTGAAAACCAGGCAGTATCTGGTGTGTGGGGTAGGGTTAGGGTTAGGGTAATGTTGTGAATCGAGTGGCCTGTGTTCGTCGTCCATAACATACGCCTGCCCATACCATAACCCCACCACCACCATGGGCCACTCGATTCACAACATTACCCTACCCCTACCCCTCACACCAGATACTGACTAGTTTTCGGACCCCGAGAAATGAGAGAAATGGTTATTTTGTGTATATAGAAAATGTTTTAGATCTTTGATTTCATCTCATGAAAAATGAGAGCAAAAACAAAAGTGTTGCGTTTATATTTGTGTTCAGTGTATGTACGTATGACTGATGAAAGCCTTGAATCCTTGACTGCAGCAGAAACAAACTCACATCCCTCTTCATGCTTTCCTCCACCAGCTGCTGTCCAAGCCCAAGTTCAGCGGGGTGGAGAAGATCAAGACGATCGGCAGCACGTACATGGCCGCCGCCGGGCTCAGCGGGACGCCCGGGCACGAGAACAATCAGGTAAATAAAAACCAATGAAGAACATACAAAACGATACATCTTGAAGCGGTTATATTGAAGATGTTAAATAGGTTTGACTCTGTTTTCCTGCTGCTTGCTTACCCAAATCATGAACGCCCAATATAAAGAAATAAGCTTGAATTAACTGAAATAATGACACTAAATAATTATATATTTGCTATGAATAAAATCCACCAACCAACTGACTTGAATAATGTTACCCTGCGAAGTCTCTTTGGGTACCTGAAAGAATACTCTATTATTATTATTTTGGATTGTCACTAATATTTTTTATTAACAGTTATTAAAAAATCATTAGTTTTATACGATGGTCAGTCTCAAAAAAAAAACTTGGAGGAGATGCTTAAACAATTAAACTTCTTTAAATTAATTAAGTTAATCTCATGTCTGTTGTGGACACGATCGAGACAGACTCCTTCATTGAACATAAACCGCTCACATCTGGGATCAGTCACAGGATTACGGCTATCGGCAGAGGGGCGAAATACGGGAAGATAAACGCTTTGAAACGCTCAAACAATTGCTCCACTCCTTCTGATCAATAAAGTTCATCTTATCTTATCATATTAAGGCAGGGGTGTTCAAACTACGGCCCGGGTGCCAAATGCGGCCTGCGGACCATTTTGAATCGGCCCTCAGCCAATTCAAAAAGTATAATGTAATACAGCCCACACATGAAACTTGTCTTATATTGTACTTCTTAACTATAAATGTAACAATATATTACACAGTAGTACTCATGTGTTAATAAACCACTTTTCAAGTAACATTTTCTAACATATCTGAGTTACAGTAATGTATTACTTTTTGCTGTAACGAAGTAATGTAACGCATTACTAATGAAATGTGGGTAATATACTACCTGTCACAATTCTCACTAACTAATTTTAACTTGAAATTAAATGGTGTTTTGTTTTTTAAGAATTTACCAACATCGTGAGACATTCCGACACCAGAGGAAAATTGTGCGGGTAGATTAGGAAGCCTGGTGTTTACCCTTCAGGCTCATCGGGTGTTCTTTCTCCCATAATGATCGCCTCGCTGCACGTTATCCCGCTTATCACACGGCCACATACTAAACAAACTACAGAGCCCATTCCGTTTCCTGTTAGTGTTCACTTCCTGTCCGCCTTCTTCTGGTGATTTATCTGACGTCCAGCGCTCCGTCTTTTAACCTCTTCTCCTTTCTCTTTCTTGATCCTCCTTAGCAACCTTCATTACAGTCCTTGACAGCGGTCTGTACTGCTGTATTAACAACGTGTCACATGTTAAGAAGTTACAATCAGAATCGAGTATTCAACTAAGCCGTGTAATACGAGTTGTTAGTAGCCTTAAGGGCCTACACGGTGGTTATGCTGCTATAACACATCGCCCTTCACTGGAGGTATAATGAGCTGCACTAAACTACATGTTAGCTTTTAAAATACCAGCCATTCTTTTGCGGTTATTTTGGTGAAAGTAATGTACATTTCAGAGACAGTAATATTGTAGTGTAACTTATTACTTAAAAAACACAGTAATAAATATGTACTGTATTACGTTTTGGCCCAACACTGCTCACGAGCATCATTTACCTACATCCGATTGATTTTGCTAACTCATAACTGAACTTACGAGGCAGTACACCTCGAGTGAGCGGCCCAGCCCTTTGTATATTTGTCTGTATGTGGCCCTCGGGGAAAGAAGGTCGGACGCCCCTGTAACATTGAGGGTCTTTGATGTTGTCCTCCAGGACAAAGAGCGGCAGCAGGCTCAGATCGGGAACATGGTGGAGTTCGCCATCGCTCTGATCGGGAAGCTGGACGGCATCAACAGACACTCCTTCAACAGCTTCCGGCTGCGCGTGGGTGAGTGGGAGAAAAACAACCTGCTTCATTCACTGAACTCTGCACGCAGCTGGGTCTGTGAAATAACACAACAGGTTTCCATGGTTACACTGGACACGGAATGCATCAATGCAGCGTTGTTGCCATGACGCTGCATTCACTGACCATCGGGTATTTGTTTCACTAGTGAAAACATCTTCATAAGATCTAGTAGCGTCTGCTATGTAATGTTTAGGGTCTTATTTTTAAGTTATATTCATTATACTATCTGCTGTATTACTGTTTATTGTCCCTTATGTATTTGTTTTCCATAAATCATTTGTTTTTTCATACCATAGACTTCATAACGCTTTCATATATTCATAAATAATCCTTAAACATAATTTGCTTTTAAAAGTCCTAAATAAATCTGTCTACAGTGCTAAATTAATTCTTCATATCAGGTATGCTCGAGTGTTGTTACTCAGACGTCCTAATAAAAAGCGTGTTTCATTCTTCCAGCAGAAGTCTCTATCTAATAATAAAGTGAGCGTCATCCTTAACCACGTCATAACGTCTGACAGCTGATTGTGAGCAGACAGTTCACAGATCAGGATAAACGTTTTAGTTTCAACATTTACATTTCTTTTGAGATAAAAGCAAGCATAAGGCATAAACACTGAAATGTGTAGTGAGTTATCAAAAAGCAGTGTTTAGTGTTAAGCAAAGACTTGTTCTTGACCGGTGACAGCATACTTTTGTTTTACTTTCAATAGGATTATAACTAAACTGACCAAACGTATGATACATCTTCATTTTGCTTCCAGTGTCCAGCCATCTGAAGCAGGACGATCAAACGTGTTCCTCTTGAATCTCATTGTTTCTCCTCGGCTTAACTCTAATCTCGTACTTCTTGTGTCACTTTAACGTTATACGATGTACCGTCAGAGTAAATCATGGGGTTCCTCTCCAGGTATTAATCACGGCCCAGTGATAGCCGGAGTGATCGGGGCGAGGAAGCCTCAGTACGACATCTGGGGAAACACGGTGAACGTGGCGAGCCGCATGGAGAGCACCGGGGAGCTCGGGAAGATCCAGGTACGCTCAGACAAACAGCGATAATTAATGTGTTTAATCTGGTGTTCCTGAACGCAACACGGCAATATATACTGTTTGATCTGGTGTTCCTGAAGGCAACACGGCAATATATACTGTGTTTGATCTGGCGTTCCTGAAGGCAACACGGCAATATATACTGTGTTTGATCTGGCGTTCCTGAAGGCAACACGGCAATATATACTGTTTGATCTGGTGTTCCTGAAGGCAACACGGCAATATATACTGTGTTTGATCTGGCGTTCCTGAAGGCAACACGGCAATATATACTGTGTTTGATCTGGCGTTCCTGAAGGCAACACGGCAATATATACTGTGTTTGATCTGGTGTTCCTGAAGGCAACACGGCAATATATACTCTGGTAAACAGAGTATATTGCTTTGTTGCCTTCTGGTGTCCCTGAAGGTAACAAAGCAATATATACTGTGTTTGATCTGGTGTTCCTGAAGGCAACACGACAATATATACTGTAGTGTGTTCAATCCTTGATAATCCATGATATGGCGTTTCATCACGGCAGTATTTAGTTTACACGGTAGCTGCCGGGTCCCGCATGAACTCAGACCCCTCCTTTTAAAACAAAAAAAGCTTTATACCCAAATCAGCACTTTTGAAACAGGAAGTGGAATGGAGGGATATGAGGCGTGGCTAGAATGGGTGATCTGTTTGATATTTTGAGCAAAACACTTAATGATAGGTGACCTTTAACTTTGGGAACTACTTACATTACTTTCCCTCTTCTAACAGCACTGCTGTAACTAAACCGTAATGCTGCCAAAATAAAGACACAATTCATAATTACTTTACTTTGTGTGTAAGAGAAGTCATGTTTTGTTCGTTGTTGAAAAGAGTTCGGTACTCCGGATGTAACATTTTAGCAACCAGACAAAATAAAACCTATAAACATGCCTTGTTTATGTTTTCTAAGCGGCATCTTTGCGTTTGTTCTTCCAGTTGACGGAGGAAACGTCCGAGGTGCTGCACAAGCTGGGCTACTCGTGTGAGTGTCGGGGATTCATCAACGTGAAGGGCAAAGGGGAGCTGAAAACCTTCTTCGTGTGCACCGACATGAGCAAGCAGCAGGGCATGGGTCTGAGCTGAGGACACACACACACACACACACACACACACACACGAAAGACCCCGCAGCGTGGTGGATGCGAGAAACTGGAAAAACATTTTTGTACTCCAGAGCTGCTGAGCGGATCAGGAGCGAAAACGGACAATCGCCATCTTTTTTCTACACACATTAACGTCCAGTGATCACTTTTGTACTTGTCCTCTTGTCTTTAACGTAGATGTTGTCGTACTAATGCCAAATAATACAGGTAAAGGACGAACAGGCCTTTTAAAAAAGAAACAAAAAACAATGGATACTGTTTGGATCATAGCTCCAATGGGTTTAAAGACGGATGCTCTGTTACTGTGTAATGAGCGTAACATATGTAAAACAGAAACTGGCTGATTGAAATATTAAAATCAATTTCCTTGCTCATTTATTTGGGTTATTCAAAGTAGGACGCTTGAAAAATATCCTGAAGTGACTGTATCAAGACTTTAGCCCTTTATGTGACAGCTTTGAGATCTGCCAGAGAAACAAAGATGTGTACATCGTGTGTTCCGCTGCAGAGGGACACCTGACCCCGCTTGCCGTCAATGTTTTTCTGCCTCCGGCTCAGACTATCACCTGAACTGATGTCCTGTGGCCTTATCGTCTGTAATCGTGGTTACATAATAATAATAATGTATTGGCCTTCATGTGAACAAATGTGACTTTTGTACAGTGACAGAATGTAATAAATGTTTTCCTAAGTCTGCAGTTTGATGCACAAGAGACGAGGTTTATTGAAGGAAATGCATACAAATGTCACACAAAAAGCACCTTTCGTACAAAAACGTAAGAACTGTAAAAGAGGAATTTAATTAAACAGCGATGATTGGAACTGAATCCGTCTCCATTGGTTCGGCCGTCTCCTGCACTGAAAACATAAAAGGTGAAATATATTAGACTCTTGATGAAACGTTATTTTAAATTTACTTCTGCTATTTGAGAATTATTCAGAGTAGGAAGGAGTAGGTGTAGAATTCAGATCCTTATTTCAGGTCAAGTACTAATACCACACTATAAAACAATTATCTGTTACAAGTACTATAAGCCGCAGGTGTTTTAATGTTTAATTACCATATGTAAGGGTTCGTGCACAGAGGGGATTGTCGGGAAAGAGATGGCTGTTTGAGGAAGCTCCCATTTATTAACATTTCAACAAACAAGTTGCATATTTGCATAACGTATTCAAGTGTTACCATTTAGTGCAATAGTAGCTACAGAACATGTACTGTGCAAACTGTACTGTATCACATAGCGTTTCAGACACACACTTTTCTACTTTCAAACGTAAACGGTGCGCTCCCAGCGCACGTACCGGCAGTGATCGACAGCAGTGGTTTTCAACCAGTGGTACCAGTGGATTTCTACGTTTGTTTTCCATAATGAGGGTTTGTGCATGAAAACTTCCTTTGCACAAACTGTCTCGCTCTCGTAATGTCTGTCTGTCTTGCTCTCGTTCTGTCTCTCAGTTCCACTTTTACTTTGGCGCGCTACCTGTCTCACTCTTTTCCGGCCTCCAGCTTTTCCTGCTGGAGTCCGCCGCTTAAAGGTGGCGGACGCGGACCGGCCATAGAGCCCATAGCGTTAAAGGTGGTGGACTGTAACCTGTAAAATCCATAGATTTAGGAGGTTCCCTAGTGGCCGTTAGCTGTACAAATCCATATATAAGCCGCAGGGTCGAAAAATGGGAAAAAGGCGCGGCTTATAGTCCGAAAATTACGGTAAATGTCCTGCATTTAAATGAATAAAAGTGAGCCAGAATCATGTATAAGTGTAAATAGTACTAAATGCCCGCTTTGATTGTTATCCTATTATATATTGAACCATTAGATTCATTTAAGTAGAGCTGCTTTTTAACGAAAGGGATGAATGTGTGTTATGGATGAATCTGCTGATTAATTATCCAATTAGTGGATTGATTGTTTGGGACATATCGTTACAAGCGACCCCTTTTTTTGTCCATTCAAAAGATCACAATTCAAAATGCTTACAAAGTAAATCGACTTGTTAACCGTGTAGTTTAATAAAGTAAAACATATTTTGCAATGAAGGTTTAAAACTAGTGACTAAAGCTGCATGTCAAATTAACTTAACGCAGTAAAAATAACCATATCTCCATCTTCAAGTAGAAATGTTAAGTACATTTACCTCAACGTTATAACAGAGTAAATGCACTTATTCCACCACAGACGACCAGACATGTAGTTCACACTTTGATAAAACAAATACAATACAAGTGTCAAACAGCAGTGATTATGTGCAGAGAGGAGCTGTACCTGTGGTGAGGTCGATGAAGGGCCCGGGGGGGTCCAGAGGGACGGAGATGCCCATGGCCCTCCGGATGCCGTACACACTGCTGACGTCACACGGAGCCACCTGACCCGTCAGCGCCGCCAGGTTCCCCGTCACCTTCTCCGCTGAGAGGAAAGAAAACATTATTTGTTCGGTGCAACAGTATAATAAGGAATGAATGCATCACACGACACTTGCTCACACAACACCCTCAGTGTACCTTTCAGTGTAGTTCAGTGGGATCGCAATTGGTGTTTCGGCCAAGTCACATTCATGTCATTAGATTTGATTAGATTTACTTTATGATTTCTAATTGGGAAATTGTTGGTTGATGTGATTTAATTAACTCTTGTTTTTGTGCAGTATTACTTGGTATCAGATGGATACGTTTGGCTTCATATCTTCCCCATATTTGAAGTATACACTTTGATTGTATGTTCAGATCACAAATTATAGTTAAATGGGAAGTTTCTTTATTCTACGTCAAATCCAAAATCCAAACATTCAACAGTGACAAACCCTTTCCCACAAACACAATTAGGGAATCTTTAAAGAATACATCCCTAGCAATCAGGTCAATGTACTGATATGAATCCTACCACCTTCTAACTGTGACCTCTTTAATAAAAAAGGAACCACATCTGTGTATGGCGGAGTTGGAGGTCTACAGCCTGAGTGAGGGGGAAACAGGGGGGTCAATGGGACCCAAACCATGTTCTGATCAGTGAATATGAACTGCTACCATCTAATGGGAGATTCAATAAAGTCAGACTGAAGCATCCTTTGAAGCATCCTTTGAAGCATCCTTTGTGCTCCAGTCAATCCTCACAGTAAACACAGAGCTGAATCCAGATCAAATGCCCGCTGAAGGCTCTTTGAGCATGTTTTCTCTCAGTGATCGAGCCGTCATGTTCAATGTGTGTTTGTCATGTATTGTGTCTTGATGCGTGTCCATGTTGATGTTACACATGAAGCTGCTGTGATGCAAGTTAAATGTCAGACTTGATCTGACCATTAAAGTGTTATCGGATGGTATTATCGGATGGTGTTACCCAGCTCCAGCTCCTTGGTGGTGGGGGCCAGCAGGCAGATCATGTTGGGCGGCTGCTTGGCGCTCAGACGCTCCCTCTGAGCTTCCTGAAGGTCACGCAGGAGCTTTGTAGTCTCGTCCAGTTTCTCCTGGAAGTGCCGGGCCTCTGAGGGAGAAAGGCGACACACAGTTAGTTAATACTTCCTCTGGGCTCCTCTGATTACCGTGTGGTGAATTCCCCCCTGTGCTACAAAACATCCATTATGTCCTAATCCTCAAATATCTCACGGATACATCAACATCTGAGAGGGCAGAGGGGGGGGGTAGACTTCTGATGGGCTCTTAGGAAGATCTGAGAGGAGACATAATGGCTCAGATAACGGCCGCATGGATGAAACACCATTTACAGTGTAATTATGAATCTCTCTGCTCCTATTGAGACGCAGCCAGGGAATGGGCTGTGTGTGTGTGTGTGTGTGTGTGTGTGTGTGTGTGTGATTAATTCAGTTGTATAGGTTTTCTGAAAAACTGGAAAACGCTACGAGCAATTTGAGTGTGCATATTAATTTCACATCTGGTTCCCACGTGTATCCCCATCCACGTGGGAGGTTTAAACTCATATTCAAGCAAAAGATGATGAGAATATATGAATAGTTTAAGTCAAAGAACAATGGGAAACATTCTCTAAGTCTAAAGCCTGCTTTTCAAATGTGTTTCTGAAGTGAAGTTTAAACAATAAAAGCATTAGTGAAGTCTCTCTTTAGTGTCGGTTTGCAGCACACGATGAGCACACTCAGGAGGACTGGGAAGAACCAACTGAAGTTAAGGTTATTTATGGGAACAGAAATGGGCTCAAGGGGAAACATAATGAGTGTTTTTAGCTAGACTAGCTTGATTGGATTGTTCAATTAAAGCTGATGACGAAAAACAAGATTTGTGAAAGTTAATATAAGACTTACAAACTTTACAATGAGGTTAATTCAATGTGGTAAAAACTAAGGACATACGAGAAACGAGCGCGGTTGAAGCGTGTCGTGCCCGGCCCGTTTTTGGTTGCGTTTCCACTAGGCGTAGTTCCGGTGTAGGGACCATATCGGCACGGCCTACCAGATTAGCACGGGGTCCGTTACGCTTACTAATGACGTCACGTATTGTCTGTACGGCAACCCAAGAGGACATTTTACACGGCCAAATTCGGCAAAGAATATAAAAAAATAACAATGGACAGTGAATGTATGTTAGTGGAACTGTGTCAGGAAAGTGAAGTGAAATGAAGTAATGTTATTGAAGAACTGAAATGCATAAAATTGAAAGTTAATATGCATCATATCCCTCCGAAATATGGTCGTAGACTTTACTGATGATTTAGAATGTATTGAAACTCCAGACTCAACCTAACAGCTTGTGCCTCTTCGGGGGGCGCTAACATTTAAACATAAACTTTATTCTTTACTTTCTCCGTCTTTATGATATCAGATACCGTCATGTTGTTTCCATAGCAACAACAACTTCCTGTCAACAGCTCCTGTTTCACCTGCTTAATACAGTTATCATCACGGCTACTGTGGTCACATCGGGGACTCGGTACATTTACGATAGTTGAGATGTGAAGGGGGTTGTGTTTTTTTGTCTGTGTTCCTGCAGTTTTTTTAACTGTCTGTGTACTGTCTGTGGGAGTTTACGCTGTTGACAGGAAGTTGTTGTCGCTATGGAAACACCAGATACCATTTTGTCGTCGGTCTCCATTGGCCAGCAGCGCGGGTGAGTCATCTAGTGTTTATATATCTATGCCTACACCGGCTAGCGGGTACTTTTTCACAGTTTCTCTGGTCCTCCAAAATCGAGGTTCTTTCCGGGCCGAGTATGCTAAACTAGTGAGAGAATCGCTGGCAACAAAATGAACATATTTGACCGTGATTGTAATTGTAATACACGTTTCAAAATGATGCCGAAGTAACAACATACTGATAGTTAGTAAAAACCAAGAATTAATGCTTTGACAAGTCTGCAGACAGACGGCAGCAAAAAAACTTTTTACATGTGTGTTTTCTGAATGGAGATCAGCTAAGCTAACGCAGTATATGCTCCGACCGTCCACACTCACAACAACGGCCTATACAGACATAAATAAAGCAGCGACTGTATCCTCCATGACACAGACAGTCTGTGGTTTGTACTTGTTTAACTTTTGTCTAGTTTCTGAACAGATATGAGGAGCTGTGAGCTCTGAGTGCTAACAGCTAACAGCTAATGTTGCTTTTGTGGTTCGCATTGAAGATGAAGTCACGGCTCCGCCTACACTGCGTTACTATAGTTACTGCCCCAGCTACTAAAATGTAATGGAAACGAAGCATAAAGTGAGCCGGGCCTACCGAGGCCTAACTATACCGTACTAAGCCGTGCGAGGCCCTGCAGTGGAAATGGGCCATTAATAAAGTCTCAATAAAACGAAACAGCTGGGGAAAGGAACACGACAGCAGATCAAACCCAGAAAATTCATCAAGTTATTTTTCTTTGTTTTTGAGAAGGAGAAAATGTTTAAATGTTTGCTTCCAGCTGCTTTAATGTGAATATGTTCTGGTTTCTTTACTCTTCTAAAGAAAATAAACAGCATATCTATGAGTTGTGGAAAAGACAAGACCTTTGAGAACTGAATCACAGATTTACCCATCAGTTCAGTCAGACAACTCACGTGTTTCTTAATATGTTTATTAGAAGCAGCATAGTTTGAGTTTGGTGTCTAGGCTCGGGCCTCATCACTCCACAGATTTACAAAGAACATTGAGTGATGATTAGATAACTATCCCCCGAGCCTACAGGTGGAAGCTGGGGTGGTGGGGGGGCAGGCGAGCAGCAGCAACGTGAAACACGGCAGCAGGAACATGAACGCAGCAATAGCAAGTGAACACAGCAGCAGCAACACAGCGAGGCAGAGGCAGGAAGACCTGGCAGCTTCAATAGAGCGGCATGTTTAGGAGACTGTGATTGGCTGGTTGTCAGAGGGACGGGGTGCGTCACGTGTTAATGTATCATTGGTGCTCGAGTTGACTGCCTGAACTAGCTCGCCGGCTTCGCCCCATTTATCGGACTTTAAATAGACATGTGTAGCCCAACTTTAAACGCATGGATGGATGTTACAATGGACATTTACAAAATGGAGAGGATAACATAATCTGTCAAACTATTTGTGTCATGACGGAGAAAGTGGACTGATTTACAAACGTATGATTTGACTGTGAAGTCCTGATGATACCCCAATGTTCGTACATTTTTACTGTTTTTATTTTAACGCATTTGGGACAGACAAACTTAAAGGTGGGGTAGGTAAGTTTCAGAAACCGGCTCGAGATACACTTTTTGTTATATTCCATGGAATGCTCTTAACATCCCGATAGCAAAGAATATCTGAAGTGCTTTGACAAAAAATCCATGAACAAATTTCATCTGTGGAAGCCGTGGTACTGTAAAAAGTACGGGCGGCTAAACGGATTGTATTGCCGCCCTGTCTGTCAGCCTTCCATCTCGTGCCCTCATTGGGCGGGCATTGCAGCAGTACTTCAATGACTCGCCAGCAACAGACGGCCACTTCCACCAGTCTGCTGACGTCGCGTTCATGTGTGTTGGAGGAGGTGCTCTGTCAGGAAGTCTGAAGGAAGGGGCGGATTCTTTTCGGCTGTGTACTTTCAACTTTTAGTGCACTCGAGCCGGTTTCTGAAACTTACCTACCCCACCTTTAAGATGTACAATTACTATGTCTTGAAAAAACCACTAATTGTTTGCTGCCAAATGTCAATAAAAAATATATTACAAAAAAAAAAAAAAATAGCCATGTAAGTGTTTTTACCCCCAGAGAGCCGCTCAGCTGTGGGGAGCAGGAAGTCCAGCCGGCTGCAGTCGGGTGCTACGGGATCAGCTTCCTACGAGACATGACGAGGGAGAGACATCATGTTTAGTCAGGTTAGGAAAAGGCATTCCTCACTAGACAACTGACGCTTCAAGGGCAACATCCAGGCCTTTTGAAACCCCTTCAGTCACGCTGCTTCCTCACCCCGATAGAAGGAAACCTAATGAAAAGCTGCAGCAGCAGGCAGGGGATGAGAGGGAGCTGGAGGGCGGCCAAGAGCAGCAAACAGCCGGACAGAGGGGTTTCTGTACGGCTGACGGAGAGAGGGGGGGGTTTCTGTAAGGCTGACCGAGGGGCTTGTGCTTAGGTTTCTTCAGCTGCTCTGAGGAGCGATTCAGCCGCGATGCAGCCAGCGGGCAGAGAAAGAAAACACGGCCTCTCCAGATTCTCCGACAGCGAGCATCACCTTTCAAGGCTTTTATGTCATGTGTGCATAGCTACAGTGTAGATATATCAATGACCATGTCAGCTCACAGGCTCCTCCAACAGAGCAACACAATAAAACAGATCAAATAGTGCAAGTAAATACAATACAGTATAATATAATAGAAACAGTGCAGAATAGTCTATATACAGTAATTGGAATATTGATATATATAAGTTGCAAACAGATGTTCTGGATGTTCTTTCAAACGTTCAGGTGTTTATCATTCTTATGGCCTGTGGGAGGAAACTGTCTGAGTCTGGTGGTCTCAGACCTCATGCTGCGGTCGCGCCTGGGTTTCAGAGGGAAATGTTCTTTCCATGCATGCACAGATCGCCGCTAAAGGCCAGCCCCTGCTATGTTGACACAGCTGGTTGACGTAGCAACCGTCTGCAGAGGCCGTCTTTAATGACAAAACGAAATGAAGTTTCCACACGTGAGGCGAGAACACGCGCTGCAGGATCTGCTCTCGAACATCCCGTCCAGCAGGGAGGGTTTTACGTTACACACAGATATCTCATTGTGAACTGGACGTCTTGTTCCACGTGCAGTGGGACACACAGTGCAGGAGGGGGTATCGCTCAGGGAAGGTTGTAATATCTCACCTTCATGTCAACCGTGTTCTCTGGGGCCTTTGGCGTCTCCTCCACCTGCTGGACAAAACTTATTTAGTCATTCGATTGTCTTAGATTTCTTTCCTTCGCTTTACATTTGGATCAGAGCTGCAACAATTCTATGTATTTCAATAATGGACTATTCTTAACCCTTAGAGGCAAGTGGGTCTTTTTTACCCGGTGAGGTGGTTTTCTTAGAGTATCTTTGTAATTACATTTTTTTATCATTTCATATTCCAGCTATTCCTCAAAAAACATGTTTTGGATATCATGTCATTCACATTTTAAATGTTATACATTTTAAGAAATTGTATTTTTTGTATTTCTGCCCCAAGCTTCCATAAGTGGGTCAAAAATGACCCGCATGCATTTCCTCTGGGATCCTTTGATTCTTATCACCTGTTGCTGTCAGGAATACATTCACTGTGGAACACACAGACGACATCACAAGTGACACCTCTCAGGAAGATTATTTTACACAGCAAGACCTTTCAATATAATAATAATAAATTATATTTTTATAGGGCTTTTTAAGGACTCACAATCGCTTTACAATATAAGGGAAGGTTAGGGTGGGGGGTATAGGATTATCAAACTTGATCAACCGGCATGGATTGATGGGGGGTGGGCTATGAGTAGACAAGAGGAGAAGAGATGAGTTTTTAAAAGGGACTGGAATACTGTGAGGGTCTCAGAATAGCAGAGATCTTTGCATCAATATGTTCAAAACGTTTTTTTTCAAAATGTAAAAAAAATTCTAAAATTAAAATAGTGAAAAATTAAATATAAAATATTTAACAAAAATATAATACAAGTGATTTTTCTTAAACAAAAGGACAAAAATGGCATAAAAACACATTATTCATGCAATAGTGTCAGAAAATGCTGTTTTCAGGCCATCGATGATGAAGATATGCTGCTTTTCTTTGTTTGATATCATATTACATTCAATACCTTTGGGTAAAGCCTTTAAATATCTTTGGGTAAAGCCTTTAAATATTTTTGGGTAAAGCCTTTAAATATCTTTGGGTAAAGCCTTTCAAAAGACATAAGCATGGACTTTGGGAAACTGGGAAGCCATTTTTTTAAATATTATCTGACATTTAATTCACCAACGATGCATCGATTGATCTAGCAAATAATTGGTCGATGAATAGAAATAATTTATACAAATATTTAGCCTTAATTTGGATCAGTTGAGATGTAAGAGCATGAGCTTACTTGATTCCCCTTCAGGGATTTTGAATGCTCTCCGTTGGTCAGCGCATCCAGAAGATTGTCTGCCATTTTGTAAACGTACTCGTCTGATTTGGCCAGGAAGTCTTTCAAACTGCTAAAAACACACAGAGATAACATTTAATGCCATTGTTTTCAGCAAAAGTAGGTGGAAAAGAAAATGAGAATCAATTTCTTGGCCAACAATAATGAGAAGTCGATGTTGACACGGCTGACACTGGCAAAAACTGAACCTCCTGCACACTGTAAGAAAAACAGTCCAATACATAACAATAATAATGGCTTTTTAAAAGAAGAAAAATAATGGATTGTTGAACACTAACATCTGGAGGGTAATAATCCTGGAATGTGTCTGGTGACGTTCAGTAGTAAGTACTTTGCCGTACTTAGTAGTTCCCAGCACTTTTAGTTCCCAGCACTTAGTACCCCCATGGAGCTAAGTACAGATCGCGTTCACACCGGAATAAGTTTCCTGAGGGAAGATTACGCAAAGGAAGCCGCTGACGTCACTTCTTCTTCTTCTGCTGCTTTGGGTTTACTGGCAGGCCGCAAACCACTTCACGGCGTATACTGCCCCCCGAAGTCCCCGGCCGGAAGTCCCCGGAGTAAATCGCCAGAATGCCGACACCTCCTCATCTCCACCGCTCCCATGTTATTTTTTGTGTTGCTATAAGTTATTCTCTCTCCGTTGGAGCGCGGGGCTAATGCTAATAATGCTAATGCCAGCAAATACATGGTAGCTTCCGAGTTTTACGGGGCGTGGTTTGCAATCCGCCCAGCCAATCGGAAATGGGAACTTTTTTCTCCCCAGGAAAGTACCACCTCTCTAGCAGGGACTGAAAAGGGGAGAAAGGTTCTCATGAACCAAGTTCTCTTTTTGGTGTGAACGCAAAACCCCAGGAACTATTGGAACTAAACGGGAAAAGTACTCCGGTGTGAAAGCGCCTAGTGTGAGTGCCACGGAGCTTCAGATTGTTTCGGGGGTCTTGCTGCACGTACCTGTCTGGAATCTGAGGGCCGGTCTCCTCTCCGAACACCGAGCAGATCAGGTCCGAGTCGTCTTTGCTGATGTTGGAGAAGCTGGAGTCGTAGGTCGGAGCATAGGAGGTGTACGGCCCGTAGTTGACGTAGGACACTGGAGAGAGTTTGATATAAGCAGATTAATATGGGTCGGAGGAGAGGGGTCTGATATTAAGTATCTGAATATGGGTATTTTTTTACTGAATATCTGTATATATTATTTTGAAACTTTTAATTGTTGATCTTTGTCATCTATGTTATCTTTTTCTTTATGACAAAGAAGATTATGTTGTAAGTCCTGAAGACTTACTGTCAAAATGCTGCTGTGTCAAAATAATTCCCCACTTGGCATAAGTAAAGTATCTATCTATCTGATATTAGAGATGTGCAGAAACAGCATGAGTAATGAATGACCTGGAGTGATCCTGTTCCTCTTGTCCTCCCTGAAGCCCTGCAGGGAGTTCATGCCGCTCTGCAGCCGGTTGGACATCATGCCCAGCTTCACAGGACAGAACCCAACATCTGGAAACAGGAAGAAACACAATATTTAGCTAACTTTTATTCATTAATTCAAGATCTTGCACACTTAATATTTAGTGGCACATCACACATTCAAACACAAACATTTACAAAGTCTAAACTCTTCACAGAGGAGTGAGCAGATTAATAATTTAGATTGTATGGATGTTTTTAATAAGGTTGCATTCATTATTGAGTTTATGAAGTGACCCTGTAGTTTTAAACATTACTGGTTACGTTCTACGAACAATAAGATTTTAAATATTGCAAAACGTTAGAAAAATATATCAGTCTTTTGATGAATTTGTCTTTATAAGATATTTAAAAACATGCACTATTTAGTAATGAAAAAAGGTATCGATAAAGGACCAAGCAGATAAGGAGTATCAATAAGAGCAGTATCAATACAATCCTAACAATACCCATCCCTACAACTAACCACCTGGAAAAATAGAGAAAATGTCACAAATAACGTTTAAATGTTCAAGGAGACGTCTTGAATTTACGACGGTCCTCGAAAATCCAAAGATATACATTTTACAATCATCAGAAGGGAAAACCAGCAAATACTTGCACATCAAAAGCTTTAAGTCACATGTGTCAAACTCAAGGCCCGGGGGCCAAATCAGGCCCTTGGTGGATTTAATTTCGGTCCGCAGGATAATTTCTAATTAATATTCGTTCTGGCCCGCCGGTATATTGCACCTCCTTCGCACTCTCCAAGAACTTGGAGTTTCAGGCTCTGCACTTTCCCTCCTCACCTCATACCTCAAAGACCGTACCTACAGGGTTACTTGGAGAGGGTCGGAGTCCGATCCTTGTCAATTAACTACAGGGGTCCCTCAGGGCTCTGTTCTTGGTCCCCTCCTCTTCTCCCTGTACACAAACTCGCTCGGATCTGTCATTAGCCCGCATGGTTTTTCATACCACTGCTACGCTGACGACACCCAATTAATTCTGTCCTTTCCCCGCTCAGAGACCCAGGTCGTCGCACGCATCTCTGCTTGTCTAGCTGACATCTCTCAGTGGATATCTGCTCATCACCTCAAGCTCAACCTTGACAAGACTGAACTGCTTTTCCTTCCGGGAAAAGATTGTCCCACTCTTGACCTGACTATCAACATCGGCACCTCTGTTGTTTCCGCGACCCAGACTGCAAGGACTCTGGAGGTGACCCTAGATAACAACCTGTCGTTTACTGAAAACATCGCTGCTACAACCCGCTGCTGCAGATACACGCTTTACAACATCAGGAAGATACGTCCCCAGCTGACCCAGAAAGTGACGCAGGTTCTGGTCCAGACTCTCGTCATCTCACGCCTAGACTACTGCAACTCCCTCCTGGCTGGTCTACCTGCATGTGCCATCCGACCTCTGCAGCTCACCCAGAATGCAGCGGCTCGTCTGGTCTTCAACCTTCCTAAATTCTCCCACACCACGCCGCTCCTCCGCTCCCTCCACTGGCTTCCGGTAACTGCTAGAATCCACTTCAAGACACTGGTACTTGCGTACCATGCTGCGAATGGATCTGGCCCTTCCTACATCCAGGACATGGTTAAACCGTACACCCCAGCACGTGCACTCCGCTCTGCATCAGCCAAACGACTCGCTGCACCCTCGCTGCGAGGGGGACCCAAGTTCCCATCAGCAAAAACACGTGGGTTTTCTATCCTGGCTCCAAGATGGTGGAATGAGCTCCCATTGACATCAGGACAGCAGATAGCTTACACACCTTCCGGCGCAGACTGAAAACTCATCTCTTTCGACTCCACTTCGAGCGATAGAACTATTAACAGAGCACTTATATACTAATAAAGGACTGGCTTATCTAAAGCCAGTTGAGTAGCACTTGAAATGTTTTTGCTCTATGAAACCTGATGTACTTATATGATTCTGTTTTCTTCAAGTTTGTATTTTGTTGGTCGAACGCACTTATTGTAAGTCGCTTTGGATAAAAGCGTCAGCTAAATGCAATGTAATATAATGAGTGTTGTTGGCCTGAGGAGAAATGTAATCATAAGAAATGACTCAAGCTGCAGCTAGAGCCATAAGAAATGAATGCAACTGATTATTTAATGTTTAATTTTGTTTTTATAGGCAATAATTTAAGCTTTGTTAGTTCCAGGTTTAATATGTGCAATAAGTTCATTTCAATACGTTTTGGATTAAAACTAGCCCTCGACTAGTACCCATTTTATTTTTTTGGCCCACTGTGTATTTGAGTTTGACACCCCTGCTTTAAGTTATTGCCTTAAAGGAGTTTTATGGAAGTACATTTGACCTACCTCCTGCTGCCAGATCAGCTGAGTTGAGGACTGCCAGAGTGGTCGAGCCGTCCGTCTTCCGTCTCGCAAACTCCAACTACACAACAAATCAAATACAGGGCTCAATGGCACATCGACACCTATACTAATAGGTATAAGAAATGGCTGCGTTATTGTTGAACATTTGGGATGGACGTTGAGACATTTGTCCCCGTCACTAATTGACCACCATGATAAATAAGTTATGCTCTTTATGTCTAACAAGCTTAAATCCATGTTAGGCTAATAGAAAAGAACAAGTATTATCTCAACCGAGGGCTTTTAAAATAACCTACTTTTCTTATTTCTCATATCATGTATTTGACAAAGGACTTGGAATAATGATATTGGTAATTTTGAGACAAAAAGGGACATTTAAAGCTCTTCCTCACATCGCTCTGCAGCACTCGGCTGGACAGCTTTCCTCCAGACTCCGTGATGACTTTGCGGATTTCCTCCAGTTCTTTCTCTGCCTTTGCCGCTTCGTCCTTGGAGTCCTTTTCCTTTCTGCAAATGAAACAAAAATACAAATTATAAGACACGACACTTGAATGAAAATATTTATTAGGGCTGTCAGTCGATTCAAATATTTAATCGCATGATTGTCCATAGTTAATCGCACATTTTTTATCTGTTCTATTCCTTAGAGGAATATTTTTCAAGTTTTTAATACTCTTCAACATATGAGTGGACAAATATGCTTTATGCTAATGTTTGTTTATTATCATCATCATCATCATCACATAAGCATGAGACTGAAGTTCCCACTGAGGGTCAAAATAATGCGCTGTGAAGTGCAGTCGACACGTTGGATGCGATCCCAATTATCTAACGCAGCACCCCCTTCTGCGAGGCTCCACTAGCACCCCCCCCGCCCCTCCGCGAGCGGCAGGAGCGGGGCTGTCAGTGTCTGTGTGCTTGGCTTAACAACGTCAAGCCTTTGCGCTCTGAAACTACGGGGCAGCCGAGGACTACAATTAAAAGAATTAGTGGCGTTAAAAATGTTTTGCGTTAATGCGTTATTAATAATATAAACTAATATTTATATTTTGTGGCGAAGTATTAAAAGCATGCACACGGCAGCAACATTTCTGCAGGGAGGAAACCTGTGTGGGTGTTTCTTTTCATTAAACCCTGACATTTTGCTTTCCCTCACCAGATAATTGAGTGCTTTGTTCATCTCATTATCTTTTGTTGTAACACAGAAAGAAGATGAAGGAAAAGGCTCCTCGGATGTACCTCTGACAGTGAGTCATAACCAACATAACTCTAGCCGTCTCCAGGTGCCGTTACATCTCTCGGAAACAACAGCACACCCGCTTTGAAAAGACGTCCAGCCTTGAGAGAAAACAAGACCGGGCACGCTGCGAGGCGTTCTTCACATTCTCAGCGGAAACAATGATTCACTTTAGTGTCAGAGGACAACACGCTCTTGCAATTAATGTATTTACTTCACTTTTCCTTTTAAAATCGGATAGTCGCAGGCAAGCTGGAAACTGTAGTTTTGTTTCATATCAGAGAGCTTTCGGCAAATTCCTGATTGATCTCCAACTCACACTGACTTTAAGATAACATGAAATATCAAAATTCTCGGGGGAAGTCAATCAATAGTCATAATTGTTATTTCAGTTATGGGCGTTGAATCTGGGAACCCCTAGTGTAAGAGCAGATATGGTGAAGTGACTTTACTTATAGGGTAACATCTGATTTTGTGTTAAACTGACTTCTGGGGACGACCGTTTTCTATTTGTTCCAGAATATAGCAATAGCGTTGCCGGTCACTTAAACAAAGCAGGCTGCATGTAATCCTTTCAAGCAATGGTGCAACATCAATGTACATCCATTCAAAAAAGCTTGTTGCTGCCACTGATGAAAAACACATTCAAAGCGTCCGACAGCTTTATGGAAAGGATCCTTAACTGACAGCAATGTTTGTTTTTACCCTTCACCTCAGTCTCTTTTCATTGAGATCATGATGAGTGTTCGGTGTGTGGGAGAACAGAAGTTTGGTGCTTATCTAAAAAGGTTCAGTGACATGGCAGAATTTTAAGCTGATTTTAACATGTGGATGTGAGACGACAGAGTAAAACGGAGCAGATCAAGCTGGATGTAAAGAAAGATCTATTATTTCTCTGTTCACTTTTTAAATAAAAATAGAAGCATGTCGCTGGTAAAAAAATAAAAGGACTTCTTATTCAAATAATTTAACATAAACAATGCAAATTTGCCCATAAGAATAACATAGCAGCCTGCTTTACAGCCTAAGCAATATCACCCAATACGGAACCAGTTTTAAAATATTGTTGATCCAAAATACATCCATGTAGGAAAACACCAAAGTACCCTTTCAGGAAGCATGTAAAGTAAGCGGGTTAAAGCACCTGGGGGTCAGGGGTCTCTCGCTGGTGTTGGTGCTCGAGGCCCCCTCTCTGTTCTGGTCCATGTTGGCGCCCCCCCCCTGCTCCTTGGTGGTGCCCGGCTTTTCATCAGAAGGGTCGAGGCCGGACATGAACGTTATGCTCTGCTTCAGACTTTCCAGTCTTTCCTGTTCAAAAGAAAAGTTATCTTTTTACTTAGGAAAACTTCTCAGGAAGGAAAAGAGAATAATTCAAGGAAGAGCCATTGCCTGATAAACCTGTTGGTACTAGTACTACCACCACCATATGTTCAATTTAAATGTATTTCACTAGTTAACTAGTAAACACATTTTGAGCCCCACTAGTTAACTAGTACGGTCAAAAGAGGCGTCAACTACTTAACTAGTGAACCTTTTGCCTTTACAAGTTAACTCGTGAGTGATTCTGGGTGCTACTAGTTAACTAGTGCAGACAAATGTATGCTACTAGTTAACTAGTTCTGCTTCTTTTTTGTAACTACACTGAACAAAAATATAAACGCAACACTTTTGTTTTTGCTCCCATTTTTCATGAGATGAACTCAAAGATCTAAAACATTTTCTATAAACACAAAATAACCATTTCTCTCAAATATTGTTCACAAATCTGAAAGAATCTGTGATAGTGAGCACTTCTCCTTTGCCGAGATAATCCATCCCACCTCACAGGTGTGGTATATCAAGATGCTGATCAGACAGCATGATTATTGCACAGGTGTGCCTTAGGCTGGCCACAATAAAAGGCCACTCTGACCTCTGGCCTTTTACAGAGCTTTTGCAGCGCACTAGTTAACTGGTAAGACCTTTAGCGTCACTAGTACGGTCAGAGTACTAGTTCTTCAAAAAGCTTACAAGTTGGGACGTTGGTGCTACAAGTGCTGCTCCTGACGTCACTAGTGAGGCTTATGTGCTAACAGTCGGACAAAAGTGCCACTAGTTGCTGAAAAGAGTGACTAGTGTAATGTTTTATTTAACTAGTAAAGCAGAGTGCTAAACTAGTTTGACCGTTTATCTAACAAGTGAAATCAAAGAGCCAACTAGTGTAGGCCGCTGCCGTCTGATATCAAGGATATGGAATAAATACTCAAATGGCTTGCCACCACTACTACTCTTTGAGGATATCTGCTGCCCCCATCTGTTGCAGTATAGTAAAAGCAAAGTCATTTAACTTTTTTTCAGTGCATCATTTGAAGTTTAAGGAAATAACGACACTGTTACGCTATGTTAAACTAGTATATTAAATAGTAAAAGATAATGGGAACATTTAGACATGTACAGTTAATAGCATCGAGAAGAGGGAAATATTTTCTTTTTCAAAGGTCTTTCTATCGTTTCTGTTACTCGTTTGGTTTCACAATACACATTCCTACATGCGCTGTACTTGCTACATACTATCCCACAGACATATATTACAGGGATACAAAAAAAAAACTAGACAGCTTGACTCCAATCTCTTAGTGAATACTGACATGAATCACCGACCGAGGACAAAAGAGATGTCAGGGTTCATGTTTTAATCATAATAAATAAAAAGTACAACGTTTCATACCTGGCTCAAGATCTTCATCCCAGAGTGCAACAGTTTCCGAGCTGCTCTGTGGAAAATCGTCTCTGGTTTGTTGTAAATCATGGCGTTTTCACACATAATCTTGAAATCCACCTGCACAACACATCAAAAACATGACAAGAAAACAGCTTTTGTGAGTTTATGTAATCAATATATTGTTGGGAATTTTGTATTTCTTCTTAAATTGTACTTCATGTTTATTACTCTGTGTGCATGTGCTCTCATTTTGACCTTCATCGACATAAGCAACATCTACTTGGTGGCAGTTATTTGTTGTGTGTGTGTGTGTGTGTGTGTGTGTGTGTGTGTGTGTGTGTGTGTGTGTGTGTGTGTGTGTGTGTGTGTGTGTGTGTGTGTGTGTGTGTGTGTGTGTGTGTGTGTGTGTGTGTGTGTTTCTATAATTAGCATTCAGTGATACAACAGTGTGCAATAAAGACAGATACCTTGATTTCATCCAAAGACTGATAGTACTCCTTCTTTACTTTTTCCTTTATTGTACTGAAGTCCATCGGCCGTTTGATAATTATCGAGTAGCCAGGAGCGACGAGGTCCGTCACCGGAAACGAGAAGAATGCACTGGGATCTTTCCTACAGGGAAAAAACACAAACGTACATTCTTTATTTCCTGGAAGTGGGGGCTAATGATTAATAAAATAATCACAAATGATCAATGCTGTACCTTTGGAGCTGCCTGATGAGCTGGTTCAAAGCTTCCTGCAGAGGAGTTTGTTCCTTTTCTGAAGGAAGAATAATAATGACTAATGGAAAGCTCGTCAGGGAAAACATAGACAAACTTTGAACAAGAGGAAATGAGAGATACCTTCTAGTTTATCCAGCTCCGAACGTATAGGAGTTCTGCTCCGTTCATCATCTCCATCTGTTTCCTGTCCTTTCTTCTTCTTTGTCATCTAATATTGTCAAAACATACATTGAATCAAACATGCGTACAATCCATAACAACTCCTTTCAGAGGCTTAACACTGTATACTGTCCCATCTAGATGAGGGGCTTGTGATCTTTGGACGCCTTACCTTTTTCTTTACTTTGGTGTCCTCTGGTGAGCCAAAGCTCTTATCTTTATCCTTCTTCTTTTTCTTCTTCTTGTCTTTGGGTTTTTCAAAGTCGGACGCCGGGTCGTCATAAAAAGTGTCCCGACTCGAGCTACCCGTCGTCACTTCATTCCCAGAGACTTTCAACACCAGCTTCAGTGGTCTCTCTCCGTACTCTGCAGATAAAGTCAACAACACAAGATCTCAGACTGACAGAATCAGTCAAAATGTTTTAATCATATATCAGCTGAACTTTAAAGACAAATGTGTTTATGCAAGGGTATCAAATAATTTCCAGCGTGCCTTTCATTTGTCCATGTATCCTCTGCAGGCTGGCAGGTCAAAGACCAACAGAAAGTTGTATCCCACATGATATAATACTGTTGAGCCCTGTGCCTTCACAAACCATTCTACTGTTTGCATTTCACATATTTATTTATCACAACAATAAGCAGTATTTTATTCTTGTACGTATGTATTGAATTTAACATTCTGTTTTCATGTTATTCTATTTTAAATCGATATAGTTTACTTTGCACTTGCATTAACCTGCACAATGGTCACTTGCAACATTCTCTTGCATTATTTTATGTTTTATTTCTTTTATATATGTATGTTGCATTGTTGAAGGAGCCTGGGATTTAGGATTTTCGTTACCATAAATGGGGCGAAGCCTGCGAGCTAGTTCAGGCATTCATACATAACGCCCCTTGCCACTCTACAACCAACCAAACAGAGTCTCTTAATAAGCCGCTCTATTTAACCTGCCAGATCTCTCTCCATGCATTGCTTGCTGCTGCTATTGCCGCAGCTACCTCTACGTCGCTGCTGCTTGCCTGCCCCACCACCACCCCAGCTTCCACCTGTAGGCTCGGGGGTTAGTTATTTGATCATCACTCATCGTGCTATGTATATCTATGGAGTGATGATGCGTGAGCCTAGTCTCCAAACTCAACTATATGCTGCTTCTAATAAACATGTTAAAGAAATACGTGAGTTGTCTGACTGAACTACACTAGCTACTGTGCATATGATGATAAAACCCATCAATCTTGTCTTAATTATCCCAATGCAGTCTGGAAATGTAAAGCCCACCGCACTCTGTTTTGAAATTGACTTAATAAATACTGATAATATTACCACCCTTGCTTAATTAAGAACAACAAAGCATCATAGAGCTAACTGTAGTTATCTGTTGACAGCTAAGAGATGCTAGGAACAATAGCCGCTAACAGCTAGCTTCCTTCGCAGACATTGTAGTGACGCTGCAGCTACAGCTCACTTTATTTTGTAATCTTAAATCACCTGCTTTGTGTTTATACTCAAAGTGTTGCACATTGAACAAGACACGTGGTAAGTAAACATGTAAATAAGCCTGGTAGCATGTTAGTTAATCAGCTAGCTTAGTGCTAATGATCGAGCTAACAAGCGCGGAATTAGATCTCCCAGTTGATGTATTTAGAAACAAATCAAGAGATGGTAAAAGCAGTAAAATGTTAAAAAGACGTGTGAATTACTTACCTTCATATCCGTGTTTCTCGGACTTGTGCTTTTTGTGCTTCTTGCCCATTGTTTGTATTATGATCACCGGCTGCTTCTCTCTGTGGTGGCGGAAGCTCTGCAGATCGATGAAGATCGGCAGCGCCCCCTGCCGGTGAGGAGGGGAACACTACCCATCGCCGGTAGGGGGCGCTGTAAACTCAGTATTAAACTTCAAGGACAAAGCCCTGCAACACTTTTCCCTCCAGATTGAACCGTCACTCAGTCTGCATTATGAATCATGTAGCCTACTGCAAAGATTGGACACTGAATTGAACATATTTGTAAAGACGTCCTGCTGGTATTTCAATCATAGATGGTTGTTGAAGAAGACGATGCAAACATAATCTGCTACAAGTACAAATCCTGCATTCAAGATTTGATTTAAGTAAAAGTTCAACATTATTAGCATCAGAATATACTTAAAGTACCAAAAGTACTCATTCTGCAGATTAGCTAATTTCAGGGTAATGTATGTTTTATGTTTTGATTATAATTATTGATTTATTAGAGTGTCTTAAACGCTGGTTTTAAGTCTTCTTTAGTATGACATTTTGTGAATTATGGTCCCATTTAGAGTTTAGTAGACCTAAATTTAGTTTTCAGTTCATGAAAGTTAAGTAAGTCAGTATTCAGTTGCACATTGCGCCACCCTTTCTTATCACTCGTGAAAAAGATGGCAAAAGCCACTCGCCAAACTCGATGCTACACAGCGCTAGGCGGTACAATGAAGGCCTGGTGGCTCCATCCACCTCCTTTAGGCAATGGTTGGACTGGAATCAAATATGAGATTGAGACTTGTATAAATAAACCAGAATAACAGAGGAGACAGGTGACACGTGCTTATGGTTGGGCTCCATAGGACACCATACAGTCTGCCGAGCTGTTATGCTCTGTTAAATCGGCACATATTGTACCGTCTGATGAATGACAGATGTTTTATTCATGGAGATAGTGTGCATTCTTCGAAGCACATTCCAGGTTTTATGAAGAAGGTACAGGATGGGGGCTGAACGTTTGAAAAGAATGAAGATTGACTGAAACCACAATTTCAGTCATTCCTGCCTTCAGATGAAGAGGTGATTCTGACACCCTGTTGATGTTTGAGACATCCAAGCAAACCCATCCCCAACAAATGACCTCCTGTTATGTGTCACGAAACACTAGCTCCACCGTACAATCTCTGCATACCTGTTTGATGACTGGCTTATGGAGAAAGCTTTAATTACGAGGAATAAAGAGTCTTCACCCGACACAGCTTTATGCAAACAAATACAACAAACAAAGAAAGGCCTTCAAAATTAGAAATATATTGACTGATTTATTATGTTTAATGGATTCTTTAACACATCCAACAAATATGGAACATCTTTGGAAACATGTTTCACTCTTTATTCTCCTTTTTGCTCAACTTTTGGTCTCTACCAAATCCAGAAAAACTACAGCTGTTTGGAGTTTGGTAACTTTGTCTGTCTGACGTTTGATGCTGGCTTATCAGAAAAGGATTCTGATCTTGCAATACTTTTGGAGAAGGATACTTTTCTACATCTGAGACTGTGGGCCTCCCCTCAGACAAAGCTTGGAAAAACCAACTACTTAATAGTTACATTTTGTAGTAATTCCTCCATCATAATGACATCATATACATGAAAAAGGTCTGACTCTGGGAAAGTGATAATAAACAACAATAAAGTTCCCCAAAACTACTGTGTCTCTTATCCCTTTTTAACTGAATCACACATCTTCATCTCCATGTGAACTTCTACAATTAAAGTACCAACTAATGTAATGTTTATTTTTACTTCCATCCCCTGAAGCTGTTTTGAACCAACCTGGGGCGGCCCGCTGTCCGCTTTGAAAAACGTTGTAGTCTTTTGTAGAACAATTGGAGTAGGTGAAGTGGTGTATTTATTATTACCACTTGATGGCGCCAAAGTAAAACCTTTTTAAATCCTACACATTACTTTAAACTGAGTGACTTCCGTTTCCAAGGAGGAACACATGCCCTCAAGTCAAGCATACCTTTACACACTAATCATCTTGAAAACCTTGTCTCGAAAGAGTGACTTGGGAGGAAAATAACAGGTGAACAAGCCTCATTACAGGCAAGTTATGATCGTGATCATTGCAGCGTTCAAAAGCTCAGTTAAATGTCCTGATGGGCTGCCTGGTACCGATAAAGGAGGGATATGTTGGTGGGATACACATGAGCCCTGTTCAGGCCCACTGCAGCCCCAGAGAGGCTGTGGCATCCATCTGCTTCAACCCAGCTGTGAAACAGCACACACGTTGGAAGTCCACGGATTAAAATGAGATCAGTTACACCAAACAGGGCTAAATGGCAGATGTTGTGAATTTCATTATCCTCTGTCACAACAGAGGCTAAAGGGACCCAGAGACTGATTCCACATGAAAGCTGCATCCCAGCAGAACCATGGGAAACCGCTTCCCACTCTGCGGAGGGCATGGAGCTCGGATGTTTGGTCTCACCACACACACACAACAAAAATACAAACAAGGTCAGGCTTTGAAAGGTTTATCTGTCTTGCACATGATTCGACTGAACCGAAATTGGAGATTACATGTGACCCTGAGCCACAGCACTACAGATAGTTGACATCTTCTAAAGGGGAAAAACCGAACTTTTCCCAAGTTTGTTCTCATACATTTTGGTATCTGGAGATCCTTCCAACCCACCAAACCATTTAGGGTTTTGTGGGTCAGAAAACATGAATTTCAACAAACCATTCAGATTTGGCTCCACTTCCTATGTCACATGGCACTGGCTGAATCATATACCACCCCTCATCTGCAGGGCCGCCTTAATGCACGGGCTGACCTGGGCTGAAGCCCAGGGGCCTACGGAGATCAGGGGCCTATCATGAGCCAATACAAAAGTTAAAAAAAAAAAAATGTATTAAAAAAAAAAAGTTTTTTATTTCGGATGTTTTTAAAAAACATTTAAATAAAGAAAGTCTTGGCTTTCAGAATATGAAACTTTTATTTCCAAAATCACACGATAAATGCATTTTTGAAGCTTGTAAAGGGAAGATGACAGCTCTCACTCCCCCTCCCTCCGGCTGACATTATGAATGTAAGGCGTATAGTAATCATAGATAACACGGCAGGGTCCGTTACAGTTTGTTTTCATCTGGTTTCAAATAAACAAAGTCTTGGCTTTCAGAATATTAAAATTGTTTCGGCAAATTCAGATGATAAATACAACGTTGAAGCTTCGGCATAATTACAAGCGGAGAACGGAGTAACTTGACGTCACAGCAGGCACAACAACAGCCGGTGTTTCTCGTGAGTGTTTTCCCCGGGAAACAAACACAATACACACAAACGCAAAAATACACAAACACACACACTCGCGAGCTTCCCCCAGACCAGTAATCCAAACGAAAATATCTTCCCTCCGTAGTATTTTGATAATTTGCTCCGCTAATCAATCAGATCGATGGATTCCAGAGATTTTTCTCAAACATGATGACTCCGAAACAGTCAGTGGGCACCACTTAACAGCCAATCAGAATGAGAATATGTTTCACATGTTTGAGAGTGGCGCTCGGGAAAGGAAATTGTTGAGGGAAAAGGAGTTTCGAGACAAGCAGCTATTACAAAGCATGCCGAAGCTTGCAGGTTATTTTAAACCTGTAGGCCAGGATGAGGAGGAAGGACAGATGAGTTCTGTACCGAGCGGCAGCGGTGCCGGCCGCGGGGCCTCGGAGCCAAGTAGGCCGTCTGGTTCTGATAGCAATGGAGTAGCGGGAGAGGAAAAACAGACAGGAGGGACATTATCTGTTGGAGGAGATGGAGAGGACGACGAGGACTTGCTACGTGGAGGGGAGCCAACGGCAACCGGACAGATACATGAGGGAGGCCCGATACGTCACTCATCTGGAGGAGAGGACCAGGCGCGCAGAGCAGAGTGGAGAAGTGCGATCACAGAGCCTGCCGAGGCTATAATTCAGCCCCAGGGCCTGATGGCAGGTTAAGGTGGGCCTGCTCATCTGAGTCAGCGGTTCCCAGCCTGGGGTACGGGTATCCCTAGGGGTACTTGAGGGTATTGCAGGGGATACGTAGAAAGATTAGGGATTGCAATATATTTCCACACAAAAAAACATTTCAAATGTCATTATCCTGGTGCCCTCCCCCAGAACTATCATCTTATGAAAGACAAGCCCGCTCAAGTCTTTCATTAAAAGCTCTAGTTTTAACAAAAGATGTTGAAACCCCTAAAAGTGAGTCTTACAATTATTTATTTTCGCTGACAATAAGTGTAAATGTCAAGTTTAAATGCATGTGTATTAAGGGTGAGTTATACAAGTGGTTTTCAAGGAGCAGTTGGGTTAAATACGGTTACAAAGGGTTTAACCAGTGGCGAGCCGTGACTTTTATACCTAGGCCCTCTGACCCCCCCCCCCCCCCCCCTCGAAAAAAAGAAAAGTTATTACGTCACAGCATATACTTCAGCGGAATATCAAAACAGAGGCCCGGGGTGCAAAACGCATCAATGACAGCGACACAAAACAACACCATTTATGACACGAAGGACTCACAAAGATTCTTTCTTGATTTAAAAAAATACCTTTTAATATACAAAAAGGTTTTAGGATCAACTAGGACACTCAAAAGTTCGCTAGGTTCAACTAATACGAAAATACTTTACAAAGACAAAGGTTTCTAGGATCTACTAGGATACTCAATAGTTCACGAGGTTCGACTAGTATGCTCAATGTTTACATGAGGGAGTACAGACATGGACTTGGTAGACAAGACGAACCGACGAAAGACAACAGGAGAACAGGGCTACATATACACAACAGTTAATGAGGCACAGGTGCAAACAATCCAGAACAGGAGATCACTATCAAGCTGGCAGGTGACACACAACGACAGGAAGTGATGACCCCTGAAACGAGAGGACAGAGCCAACATCAAAATAAACTGCAAGGCCACCAGAAGAAACACAAAACAATAAGCTCACAGACTCTAGCGCTAAAATTTCACGTTAACGTCACTGTACGCTGACAAACAATAAACAGCCGACATTATCTACTAAAGAGCTCAATTGATGAAAAAGATAATCTTACCCGAGAAACCAAGTTGCGTTTCAATCTCTCGCCAGAGTCCGGTTTTCACTACTCGGTTCGAGTACCTTTTCTCTGTGATGTCGTACAGAGCTGGCCTCTCCTGGATCAAGGTCATGAGCAGATCTTCGTTTGCGTCATTCCAGATCGCCATGACGAGATGAAAATGAATAGCAGTCTGTGTGTGCCTTCTTAAATCGTTTGTTTACGTCCCTCACTTCCGTTTCGCTTCTCATGCACTGATTCGCTAGCTGAACAGCCAATCAGAGTGATTGCTTGGTCCGACTGCCTGACCCGATGCATGGCCGATTCAACATGCCTCGGGTCAGTCCAAATAAGGCGTGTCACGGCCGACGGTGCGGGACACACCAAATTGAGTTTGGGCGACAGGACACGCTTCGTCTTCCGACTAACGAAAAACTATCTTTGAAGGGGCACCGTGTACTATATATTTTCAAAGGAGTCTGGGCTTTTAAGGGATGGAGGCTTAAAAAGACAGGCGGTGTCAGACAGAGGTTGACTTTGAAGCTCACTTTTACAAACCAGTGACTGTCTAACATCCTCACCGCCTCATCTTCTTCTTATTTTGCAATCGAAGTTTATTACAAAAAACTTTCAATCAGTTCTTAATCTCAAACATGTCTTCTGTTCCACATATGGGGCGAAGCCTGCGAGCTAGTTCAGGCAGTCAACTCGAGCACCAATGATACATTAACACGTGACGCACCCCGTCCCTCTGACAACCACCCAAACACTTTCTCCTAAACATGCCGCTCTATTGAAGCTGCCAGGTCTTCCTGCCTCTGCCTCGCTGTGTTGCTGCTGCTGTGTTCACTTGCTGTTGCTGCGTTCATGTTCCTGCTGCCGTGTTTCACGTTGCTGCTGCTCGCTGCCCCCCCCACCACCCCAGCTTCCACCTGTAGGCTCGGGGGATAGTTATCTAATCATCACTCAATGTTCTTTGTAAATCTGTGGAGTGATGAGGCCCGAGCCTAGACACCAAACATATTAAAGGAATGGTATGCTCATGACACTCATTTTTAAAAAATTATCATCCGATAAAACAGACCAGTCTCTGCCAGTCTCTCTCTCTCTCTCTCTCTTTTTTTTTTTTTAATCCGATGACATTATCAGTGATTTTAAACTGATTATATACCGAAATAACATCAACACTGTGGGCGCCGCCATTTCCCGGACGTGACGTAATCCATGCGTTTGGTTTTCGAAGACACGTTGATCTCCATGTTATTTACTGTAGTTTCTCTATTCAAATATGCCTCACTGTATCGCGAAATATTGCCATAATTCGGATAGGAACAATCCACGGAATGCTCGGTTCCATCTGTTGCCAAAAGGTAAGCGTAAGAAGTACATTCGGAGGCAGTGGCTAGCGAAATGTGGCCGGCCCGAACCGAGAGATTTACAGGCTCATGTATGCAGCGAACATTTCAAATTTCCGGACGACTACTCTGAGAGTATGATCAAACATAACATGGGATTTATGGAACAACCATTACTCAATTGAGATGCAATACCATCGGTCTTTCTGGTGTCATCACCGACCAGGACACCAGTTCGGCCAGTTGAGAAATCGCCCTCTGCAAGTGTGAAGCGACGGAGGAGCAGAAGTAGTGCTCGGAGTAAGAATAAGGTATGTTATAGCGCATTTCCATTGCAGCGGCTAGCCCCGTTTTAACGTCCAGGCCAGGACAGTTTTTGGTGGCCTTTCCATATAGCGTAGTACCGGCTAGTGTGTATTTCCCCCCAGTTTTTCCGGCCCCATAAAATCGTGATTCTATGGCCAGGGACAACAAAGCTGAGTATGCTAAACTAGAGAGGGAATCGCTAGCAAGGGTGGTACTACATGCATACATATAGTATCTTATATCATCTTCCCATTATACACACATGCATTTCCAAACATTTGGACTACCTATGTTGCAAATGTATTATCTTTTCAATTTATACACGGCATCTATTGCACGTCTGTCCGTCCTGGGAGAGGGATCCCTCCTCTGTTGCTCTCCCTGAGGTTTCTCCCATGTTCCCTTTAAACTGTGGGTTTTCTTCGGAAGTTTTTCCTTGTACGATGTGAGGGTCTTAGGACAGAGGGTGTCGTATTGTCATACTGATATGTATGGCTGAATTCCCCCATCCAATCTCTTCACATTGGTCAAAACTTGTTCCTCTGCTGACGAGTCCGAACTGAAATACTCCACCATGTTTCCGTGTGTTGACAAAGTGAACGCATGGATGACGTCACGACCATCACGTGACGACTGAAAATGGCAAACATGGCGGCGGCCAGACGGAATATACAGGTCTTGATAAAAAAGAGCTATACAATCATTATTTACCGGGGAATATCGCTGATTTCTTCAGGGTATGGTTTAAACATAACGTTTCACTAAATACTGAAGTTTTGATTAATTATCTAATGAGTGGACCATTCCTTTAAGAAACACGTGAGTTGTCTCACTGAACTACATTTGTAATTGTTTTATTGACATTTGCACTGTTTCTCACACAGATTTTAAAGCTCTATCACTGTACGTCACTTTGGGCAATTCAAACGTAAAGCTTGGGACAAATGCAAATGGATAACTTCGCTCCGTATGGATAGATATAAGAATATAGCGTGAAGTTTGGTCATAGAAGTATATTCTTTTCACTAGTAGTTGTCAGAGCGCTGTTCAGATATGACAGATGAAATGTTTGGGGTCATTACAACTGTCTACGCAGAACGGTTTTGAAGATGTAACCAGCCGTCACAAGTAAGTCAGACAGAAACATCAAAGAGGAGAAGCCAATCATTCTGCCTCAGTGTTTTTCTCCCGCCTGCCACACTGTCATGGCAACATCTTCGAGCATCAATCACTCATCCCCGTCAAAGCGTTATGTGTATGGCAAACCTATTTTTATCTGCAACCAAAACACTTTGAATTTTTGGCTTTGATTATCAATCTTTACAGCTATACTGTCTGTCTTCCAGAAGTTGCAGTCCTGTTGTCCTCTGACGTCCCACCAGGTCTGTGGAGGAAAGTCTTGGCATTTGCACAACTCTTACAAGCTTTAATTTAAAGAAGGACAGAAAATACTAGCTATGTTATTCTCACGGAAAGTGTGATGGAAACAAAGCCTACAGGATACACTATAGTTACTGAATGTATTTGTATTGTATTAAAAAAATTGTTAAGATTCAAGGCTTTTATTGTCATTCGTACATAGCTACAGTGTAGTTATGACAATGAACGTCTTAGGTCCCAGGCTCCTCCAACAGTGCAACATAATAAAACAGAAAAAATAGTGCAAGTAAATACATTAAAATAGAATAGAAGTAGTGCCAGAAGAGTCTATACTGTATACAAGTGATACATCATGTGTAAGTTGCAAACAGGTGAATGTTATGGATGTTCTTAGTTCAGGTGTTTAACAGTCTTATGGCCTTTTGATGCTTTATATAAAGTGTGTTGCAAAGGACATACTAACATACTAATGATATATGTCATGGGTGTCAAACTCAAGGCCCGGGGGCCACATTCGGCCCGCGACTTCATTTTATGTGGCCCAACAAGAGCTTGCAAATAATATAATATGTTTATTATACGGTTACATGCTACAGAAGCACGTTGCCCATAAACTACATGTCCCACAATGCATCTCAAATATGACTTTTTTCTCAGAATTTGCCTTTTTTTCTTCAAAATATGCCTTTTTTCATAGAATTCCTTTTTCTCAGAATTAGATTTTTATTTCAAAATGTCACTTCTGTTTCTTTTTTCTCCAGAATTTGGCTTTTCTTTTTAAATCATTTTGGGACATATGCACTGAAGAGACATGCAATTATTTGCCCAAGAATTCTGCTTTCAGACGTAGTTAATTATGAAGTTATTACCCTATCCGATGATAATCCAATGCAGAGGCAATGATGTAATATAATACATTATTTTATATATATGATATATTTATATATGTATTTTTATATAGTTTTAAAGTTACAACCGGCCCTTTGAGTGCAACCATAATGCTGATGTGGCCCGCGATGAAATTGACACCCCTGATATATGCCATTGCCAGCAGAAACTGGAGCAAACTCAAACAATACATCTTCCCTGAATCACATGACTTTGCATTGATCATGTTCACAGTTGAATACTCAGAAATTCTTATTATCCAGTATACATCATAATAAAGCACTTTATTATATATTCATATAGTGGATGCTGTCAGCAGGAAGTCACCCACACAAGTATGGACTATGGTTTTAGAGCCTCCATTTAGGCATTTTGGCCATTGCTGTCTTGGTTTTTTGGAACCAGAATTGACAGACGAAAGTCGAGCTCAGAACAAACGAACGCTCAACAATACATTTTTAAGGGCGAACATTTTACAATTAACTTCATGAACTGAAAACAGAGTGAGAGAGGGGTCTAAACGTGAAAGAAAAGCAACACAGAGAAAAAGCATACCTTGCTTTATGGTCTGTTTGTCTTTAAATAAACTATAATTTACGAAATTAGCATCATGCTGTTTCGAAGAAGGCTTGAAAATGCAATTAAAACCATTCCCTCGTTAAGGGAATATTTATTGAGGGGACAAAGCAAGTGAAAAGTAGATCTTTTTTCTGAAAGACTTCTGACTTCTTGTTGCAAACTCTGTATTTCAACGAAGGCAGGTTCAGGCACTTCTGCATTTTCTACAATTTTCAGATCTGGAGGTTTCTGCGTTACCCATTTTTACGTCATATTGAATTGCGTGTAAGTGTGTGATTTGGAACAGGGCCACAGCCTCCTCTGATCCATTCCTGTAATCTATATTTCATTGGGCTTGCTTAATGTTTTTGTAGTATAAGGTCACCCTCTGCTTTATGGCACCTAATATATAATTCTGTTTAAACAACCCTCCATTATAATGGAGGGTTGTTTAAGGAGGCTGGTCTGATGTGTGGCTCTACGGGGGGTGCTTGTTGGGAGTTGTCTGTGTGTATTTTCATGGAGCACATACACATCAAAAATCCTCACATGCATAAATGTGCAAGTTTGTGTTTGAGCATGTGAGACAGCCAGGCAAAGGCTGATTAATGTCGAACCGAGCCTCTGAAGACAGTGGTCCTGTGGTGGGAAAAATTCACAGGGGAGCCTTCGAGCTTAGTGACGATCCTCCGTCAGATCCTTGGCCGTTTGAAAAGTTTATATAAACTGAAAGACAGCCACTGGGAAATGGTTTTCGCAAACTTAATGAGAGTTTATCATCTCAACACAGGGAGAGGCACCGTTTGAGGTGCAAACGTGGTGCCTGTTATCTCTCTCTCCTTCAGAGGTGTATCAGGGAGCCCTCCTTCCCCCTCAACACCAACCTGGGTCCTTATAAACAAGGTATCTCAGCTGTCATCCTTCTTAGCCTATAGCCCCAACTCCTGCGGATGCTGAAACAGAAGAATTGTGAACTTCTATTAACTTTTCCCTTCAGGCTATTTTAGCAAACTGCCTGTTAGAAGAAGCCCTACGGCTGGAAAAGAGTGATTTATCCAATACAAAATGTAATTCCTGCAATTATCTTGGTACAATTGAATTAGGTAACAAGTGGGTTACTTGTTTGTATCACTAAATTATCAATTAGAACAATATTAATATGTTTACTCAAGTATTTTACTAAAGTATAAGTTTGAGATACTTGTACTTTACTCTACTTGAGTATTTCCATTAATATAATCAAGTGTTAAATCAGACTTTAGTTCCACCTGGAGTAAATTCACAAGCTACCCTGCAGTATACAAAGTCATTCAAAACATCATTATAAAACATATCATATATATTATTCTGAAATGATATACTTTTACTTTTGGTGCTAATACTTTTGTACTTTTACTTGAGTAACCTAGCTTTTGGATGCTGGACTTTTACTTGTAACAGAGTATTCCTACACTCTGGTACTTCTACTTTTACTTCAGTACAAGATCTGAGTACTTCTCCCACTTCTGCACAAATCTAACCTCTGTCTTAATTGTTTGAATATACGTTTTGCCGGTAAACAGGTTTATGTTGAATGAAAGTAGCCTAAAGCCCCTTTCACACATTCACAAACCCTGGTTTCTGTTTTCTCTGTGTATAGTTTTTTTTGTATGTATGTATTTACATGGGGAGTTGTGTAATTTACCATGACAGTGAATGCAACACAACTTTTAAGTACACTTTAAAGTAGAAAATGTACAACAATATGGCAAGTTATACTTATGCTCAGAATTCGGAGAACAACACTTATAAACCAAACAACAATCTAAAAGACAAAACATTAAAAAAGCTAAAATCAAGAAAAAAACCTCAAGTTTCCTGGTTTCTGATTGGCTGAGGGGCGACAGGTGACACAAGATGGTGAACGCAGTTCGTTAGCATCTCACCATGGCATAATCTTACCGATGGAGAGAAACCGCAGTAATTAAACACGTATACAAAGTGAAGTAAACGATGTTAATGCGCTTTACAGTGGCGAGAGGATCTCTTCAGTGACAACAAACGATAGAAAACTGCTTTCCCATTGGTAAGGATCGTAAACCAGGCTCTTTGGGGGGAGTCCATGTTATCATTGATGTTCATATCAATTTTGTGGCCCATCTCACTACAGCCTCAACATGGCTTCCATCAAGTTTAATTTTAAGTACATTTCCATCGTCTTTTATTTGCATTGTTTTGGCCCATTTTGTGTTTATTTGTCTTTTATTGTTGGGTTTTTCAGTTGGTTAATTGAAGCTGGAAGGTTTATCGTGTCTCAAATGCACATTTATGTGTAAATCAAGTAGACTCTCTGTGTGGAGTTCATATGAGAAAATGGCTTAAGAATCTTTCTCCTTGTTAAACTTGGAGTAACTGGCTTTACTGTTGTTATGCTGTGTTCGTTATTCTCGCGTCCAGGAGAGAAGCTTTAAAAGGAGACTAAATGGAGTCTCTGAGAAGGTTCAAATGGTACTTTAATTAATAAAAAGGCACGGTAATGTTACAAGCAGGAGATTGTTCAGTCAGGAGAGAGAGGCTGCAGCTTCCTCTCCCAGTGGTGGCCGTGCAGAAGAGACCTCACAAGCATTCGTCCTTCTGACGTAGGAGACTTCCCCCTCGTTCTTCTGTGTCCGATATTGCGTTAAACGGAGGATTTCGACATTTTACATTCATTGTATAACTAGACACGCCTCTTCTCCTCCTAATCTCTTTCATGACTTTTCATCTAAATACATTTCAAACGTTGAAATCAACACTCTAAAAAATACAGGAAATACTTCACAGCATTTTGGTTTCCTGTAGTTCCGGATGTTGTCACATGCTACCCACGTCTGTAAACAATAACCTATTCAAATCAACTGTACCTTCATTTAATATTCAGCAATAATAATCTCTTGGTTCAATTAGTTGTAGTGGTAAATCAGTAGGTTTCGGTGTGCATCACTCCATGTCATTTCGCTGCTAAATTCACATCTACAGGAAATGATGTATTAGCCACATGCTAAATGCTAACCGGAGATGAAGGATTTTCAGAATAAAAGCTTGGTATTGAGAACTTCCGGTTTTTTCCAGAATAAAATAGCATTTAAACTGACGGTATGTTTAAGCTACTTTATGCTATCAAACATTGATTTTAATTTCTAACACTATCCAATACAAGATCAATGCTGTTTATCTATTTTCATGTCGTCAGTATGCATCATCCCCTGGCAAGGATGCTGATGTAAATGTAGATATAGAGCTTCTCTTTTTAGCAAAATATCTGTACTGTATACAGCCTTTAAATGCATACAGTATAGGGAGGCTTTGGCTCAGTGGATAGTGTGCTGGACTTCGAATCAGGGGGTAGCAAGTTCGAGTCCCACTGCAGTCAGCATGTCGTTGTGTCCCTGGGAAAGACACTTCACCCCAAATTGCTCCTGTGGGGATTGTCCACAGTACTGAATGTATGTAAGTCGCTTTGGATAAAAGCGTCTAACAAGTGTAATGTAATATAAGGACTCTTCATAGTATTCAAAACTAGGTCAGCAGTGGTTTGCTGGAGATGTGGAGTCTATTTGTATATGACATTAGAAAGACTGATTTTTATTACATTATAAGCTTATAGTGCTCATTTTATGTTGATGTGACTTTGGAATAAATAGACAAAATCACCAATTCCAAGGTTTGATGGATTGGATAGGAAACGAAGGGAAAAGTCACATAAGAAAGTCTTAGCCTGCAATACAGAGTAGCAAGGTCAGGTGCAGACACTGGAAGAATACAAATAGTTATTCATGAACAGGACATCACTCCGGCCTTGAGTTGGATGGGAGCTTCACTCCCACGTATAGCTAGGAAGCAGCCTTATGAAGGTTTTCCACTATATCTGTAGAAATGTTAGCGAAAACAATTGACGTATGATGGCGACAGAGTAGGGAGGGACTTCCACAGGTCGGCCGAATGCTGATTGGGAGGATCGTGTTGCCAAGAAACTTTTTTCTAAGTCTGTGCACCTACCAAAGAGAACCAAGTCTAAACCACGGTATCTAGTCTTGACCAATCATAAACGTACGGGCAACGCCCCGTGTAATAAAATGTATTGTCGCACGAAGTTCGGGGCTCTTTCCGAAAATAGTGGTTACAGATTACAGCTTTGATGCCTGTGATTTCTATGACGTGACGGAGTCCTTGGCCAAGTGCATATACAGTATATCTTTTGCTCTCTTAAAATAAATAGTTAAACTTAGAAGTTGTCTGTCTTTCCTGGAATTTTGAACACAACAGAGATTATTTTCAGCTGAGACATTAGCCTAATGATATGCCTAAATACTGCTGATAAAATATGTTGGTGACAGTTACTGCTTTTATCTAACTGTCTGAAGTAAGGGACTTATTATTTTTTAAAGATTTTAGTGATAAATATGTCACTGGAACACTACAAGTTGCACATATGTGTCATGTTAGAACAGGCTTAGCAATAGTGAGAAAGCCTTGAGCATTTATCAACAGTTAGAGGCATATGCAGTTCAGGATATTCTCTATGAAAAATGTCTTGTCGAGTAAATCTTGGTGTCTGGTTAGTCTCGTTCAGCCTCCAACAGACACACGTACAGCCTCCTAAGCTCACGAACAATCATACTTCCCACTGGTTCAGCATAAAAAACCCCACATGACAGTGATTTCCAGGGCCTTGGCAACATTGGAAGAAACTGGAGTTGGCTGTGAAGGGATGACGATAATTGTCACATTTAGAGGCTGATGCCCACAGGTAACAGTAATTACGGAGGACCATTATTCTCTCTCCTGTCAGTGTTTGTATGCTGCAGAGGCAAAGCTTTCAGGCGGTTCCCAGCAGCAGATTACAAAGGTGTGGCTTTCACACGACATCCAAATGTGACACATAAAAGACAAAAGTGTGGATCAACAGAGGGTGTCTCAGCCCCCATTCCTCGACTTTGCCATCAATCTGACAGATGGCATGGGCCTGTCTGGGGCCCTGGCAATGAGGAGTGCAGTGGCTTCAAAGGCCCTCTGTAATCTGCAGAAACATCACAGGCGGGGAGAAAGTGACTGTCTCCCAGACACCCGCCCTACGAAGAGGGCGAGCGAGGCGCTAATGAAAGGCAGATAAAGGGATTGCAGACACAAACAGCGCCTCATGAAAAAATTGAGAGAGACGAGAAAACATCAGGTAGGCTCGCCTTTTTTCTTTCGCCTCTCTTTTTCTTTTAAAGAATCTACAGATAAATGGTCCCGTCAGTCCTTTTGTGTTCCCTGAAAAACAGCAACACACAGATAAAGAGTTATTTTCAAAGCTCTCCTCCCCCATTGAGTGTGACTCAATTAAATGGTCAGTGCTGAGTATGGGGTAAAGTTAGTTTTGATGGAGGAACGATGAAGATTGTGCTTTTTGTTGGAAATGCCACCAGTTCTTTGTTTTTTTGTGAGGCTTTGCCGCATTCGTTCATGGCCCAAAAAGGAGTCGCTTCCCTGCATTTTGACTTATCAATTCTTGCTTTTTTTTATTTCTCGTGAACTGTGGGTAACATCTCACTGATGTCTGTAGGCAGCAAAATCAAAAGCATGTTCAGTTAAGTTCTAGAAAATGTGGGGTGACAGTTATACAACCCTAAATGTTTGCTCAAAGTCAAACAAGTTTTGTCCTTGCGGTTAAAAAAAAGTGCCTTAACTACATCCATACTAAGACAATATCACATTTCACATGGCTGTTTACGTACACTGGCTATGCGCATACCAGTGCAAACAAGAAGCTAGTTACCCTAATGACACTTGACATAGGAAATGTTGCAAATCCCTAAAACAATATCTTGCCTCCTGTGCATGTAGGCATTAGCACAATACAGGACTTTACTGCATAACAACTGGTGGCGGAGACAACTAGGTCGGCAACCAATTCATGTTGAATTAGCCACTGTCCGTCAATGCCCTATGTTTATTTTCTTCCTGAAAATGACACATAATAGGTAACGTGACCAATAATATGATTAGACCCAAAGAGCAAGCGAACATGGGTGTCTGTGTCATCTTTTCAAAAGTGTCTGTTTCCCCCCGACCATATTAAAAGACCCGGAAATAATGTTGATGAGACTAGGCTACTACATTTCACAGTAGCTTGTTTGTAGTTCAACTCTACTCTACTTTTCCTATTGCCTCTACTGTAATTAAAATTAATTAATTAGATTTTGCTCTGAGATGTACAAAAGTAGTTAAAGTTGAATCGCGTTGAAGTTGGTCATACGGTCTTAAAATGTGCAAGTTTAAAATACCTTTTGATGGTATACTTATATGTACACGTGGGTCGTTTTTTGTTGTTGCTGCCATTTGATTTTTATTCCACAATAATTTGTCCATATCTGGCAATACAGAGTCAACTTGATTTTTCCTAAGGAGCTTTAGTTAACCAAACTAGATTTGTCCATAGCTTTTGATTACTTCTACTTCTTCCAGTTTGAAGTAATTGGTATCTGGCAAAGCTTTTTAACCTATCTTTCTCAACCCTGGGTGGAAACATAGCAAAAGTTATGAACGTTAAAACCAAAACCTACTAGTGTGGAGCCTTTACGCTCAGTTTGATCCACCAGCCTGCCTGTGACGGGGATCTGGACAGCTAGCAGGTCTCTGGAGGCCTTCAGCTGACTCTGAGTCGTACGAGGTTTGGACGGGTTCAGTGAAGCAAGCGTGGATCAGTCATTGTCTGCAGACCCTCACTCAGCTCCGGAGCCGGGGGATTTGTTAGCTGCTCTCAGGGTAACCAGGCCACTCTCCATTTCAACACAACTGCCTATTTCTGACAAGCCACTGGACTGTGGAGGCCTGTCAGAACTGGTATTTTCAGGCAACACACACAGCCTTATTTTATCCATCCTTTAAAGTGTGTAATCTTCCTAGCTCTATTGCTTATTTCTTTGCGCAGAAAATGAAGATAAACAATGTTTAAATGACTGCAGCTTATTCAAAAATATCCACTACCTTTTTTATATGAGAATACATTTTTTCTTAGGGAAATATCTATTGCAATTAATTGGATTCTGATTTGGATTAACCTTGCCTGCCAGTGCTGAATCCTCTTGAAGTGAAATGCTTCAGTTGCTGCTGTTTTTCATATTTAAGTGGCAGGAAATGTACATATTTTCTCCATCTTTTAGAGACAGTCTGCCATCTGTCAGTATTATATTTTATGTGCACATACAGCAACCGTAGAGTTACTTGATGATTTATTTTAATACCAACTTAGGAAAAACCAACTAAAACTTTCAAGCATGTTTTTCCGACTCAAAAGGTGCAGTCTGAAACCTTAACATTTGTATTTTCGTATGCAAATGTATATATACCCCAAACATCCACCCAAAATATATACACACACGAGTGTTCATAAGTCAGTTTACCATTTGTTAATCATCTTATTTTCTATCCGACAATACATTTTGATATTGAACATGGTAAGTATTATTAGTAAGTATTATACCTGATTGAAATGAACACGTTAGTCATTTCTTTTAATTATAGTAGCTAAAAGCAGAGATGCTATTTTCTATTTTGGTAAGAAATAATAGTGATATATGTAAATTCTTGATGAACACCTGAACAGTCTTTTATCAACATGATGTCTGGCCTCATCATTTATATAAAGTTACAAAGTATTAGTCCTCGAATTACAGCCACACCTGAGAGTAAACATCTTCTACAGCTTTCAGTACAATTATTTATGTTTTGTTATAAAACTGCCATCCCAAAAATGATGTGATACAGAATATAAAGGAAACGTTGATACAATCATCCCTACTTTAAGGGCTTCTAACTGAATCAACAATGAGTTCAGCTCATAGATCAGGGCTATTCAATTGGCGGCCCGTGGACCAAATCCGGCCCGGGGTGATATTTACTGGCCCTTTGAGTATAATGTTAAAAAGTAATCTTTTTTTCTTGTTTTTTAAGAATTCTTTTTGGGCCAGAATGCCTTTATTCCAGAGAGGGTGTTAAATTGAGAGATAGAGGGAAAGACATTGCCTGAAAACTTTGGCGGGCTCGGGTTTCAAGCCCACCTACTAGCTACTGTAGAGACAACCCACCTACTAGCTACTGTAGTGACAACCCACCTACTAGCTACTGTAGTGACAACCCACCTGCTAGCTACTGTAGAGACAACCCACCTACTAGCTACTGTAGAGACCCCCACCTACTAGCTACTGTAGTGACAACCCACCTACTAGCTACTGTAGTGACAACCCACCTACTAGCTACTGTAGAGACCCCCACCTACTAGCTACTGTAGTGACAACCCACCTACTAGCTACTGTAGTGACAACCCACCTACTAGCTACTGTAGAGACCCCCACCTACTAGCTACTGTAGTGACAACCCACCTACTAGCTACTGTAGTGACAACCCACCTGCTAGCTACTGTACTGACAACCCACCTACTAGCTACTGTAGAGACCCCCACCTACTAGCTACTGTAGTGACAACCCACCTACTAGCTACTGTAGTGACAACCCACCTACTAGCTACTGTAGTGACAACCCACCTGCTAGCTACTGTAGAGACAACCCACCTACTAGCTACTGTAGTGACAACCCACCTGCTAGCTACTGTACTGACAACCCACCTGCTAGCTACTGTAGTGACAACTCACCTGCTAGCTACTGTACTGACAACCCACCTACTAGCTACTGTAGAGACCCCCACCTACTAGCTACTGTAGTGATAACCCACCTACTAGCTACTGTAGTGACAACCCACCTACTAGCTACTGTAGTGACAACCCACCTACTAGCTACTGTAGAGACCCCCACCTACTAGCTACTGTAGTGACAACCCACCTACTAGCTACTGTAGTGACAACCCACCTACTAGCTACTGTAGTGACAACCCACCTACTAGCTACTGTAGAGACAACCCACCTGCTAGCTACTGTAGTGACAACCCACCTACTAGCTACTGTAGTGACAACCCACCTGCTAGCTACTGTAGAGACAACCCACCTACTAGCTACTGTAGTGACAACCCACCTGCTAGCTACTGTACTGACAACCCACCTGCTAGCTACTGTAGTGACAACTCACCTACTAGCTACTGTAGTGACAACCCACCTACTAGCTACTGTAGAGACAACCCACCTACTAGCTACTGTAGTGACAACCCACCTACTAGCTACTGTAGTGACAACCCACCTGCTAGCTACTGTAGAGACAACCCACCTACTAGCTACTGTAGTGACAACCCACCTGCTAGCTACTGTAGTGACAACCCACCTGCTAGCTACTGTAGTGACAACCCACCTGCTAGCTACTGTAGTGACCAACCCCACCTGCTAGCTACTGTAGTGACAACCCACCTGCTAGCTAGTGTAGTGACAACCCACCTGCTAGCTACTGTAGTGACAACCCACCTGCTAGCTAGTGTAGTGACAACCCACCTGCTAGCTACTGTAGTGACAACCCACCTACTAGCTACTGTAGTGACAACCCACCTGCTAGCTACTGTAGTGACAACCCACCTGCTAGCTACTGTAGTGACAACCCACCTGCTAGCTAGTGTAGTGACAACCCACCTGCTAGCTACTGTAGTGACAACCCACCTACTAGCTACTGTAGTGACAACCCACCTGCTAGCTACTGTAGTGACAACCCACCTACTAGCTACTGTAGTGACAACCCACCTGCTAGCTACTGTAGTGACAACCCACTGCTAGCTACTGTACTGACAACCCACCTGCTAGCTACTGTAGTGACAACCCACCTGCTAGCTACTGTAGTGACAACCCACCTACTAGCTACTGTAGTGACAACCCACCTGCTAGCTACTGTAGTGACAACCCACCTGCTAGCTACTGTAGTGACAACCCACCTGCTAGCTACTGTAGTGACAACCCACCTGCTAGCTACTGTAGTGACAACCCACCTACTAGCTACTGTAGTGACAACCCACCTACTAGCTACTGTAGTGACAACCCACCTGCTAGCTACTGTAGTGACAACCCACCTACTAGCTACTGTAGTGACAACCCACCTACTAGCTACTGTAGTGACAACCCACCTGCTAGCTACTGTAGTGACAACCCACCTGCTAGCTACTGTAGTGACAACCCACCTACTAGCTACTGTAGTGACAACCCACCTGCTAGCTACTGTAGTGACAACCCACCTACTAGCTACTGTACTGACAACCCACCTACTAGCTACTGTAGTGACAACCCACCTACTAGCTACTGTAGTGACAACCCACCTGCTAGCTACTGTAGTGACAACCCACCTGCTAGCTACTGTAGTGACAACCCACCTACTAGCTACTGTAGTGACAACCCACCTGCTAGCTACTGTAGTGACAACCCACCTGCTAGCTACTGTAGTGACAACCCACCTACTAGCTACAACCCACCTGCTAGCTACTGTAGTGACAACCCACCTGCTAGCTACTGTAGTGACAACCCACCTGCTAGCTACTGTAGTGACAACCCACCTGCTAGCTACTGTAGTGACAACCCACCTGCTAGCTACTGTAGTGACAACCCACCTCCTAGCTACTGTAGTGACAACCCACCTGCTAGCTACTGTAGTGACAACCCACCTACAGTAGCGTGGCGTGGGGAAAACATGAGGGGAAGCCAATAATACGTCCTGTCTTTTGGGTCGGGGGTGTGGTGGTCAATGTAATAACGTAACCAGATGAGTGATTACAGCACCCGGTATCATTTTACACACATTTATATCATACAGACACAGGACTTGCACACGCCTGTTATCTAACCGACAGGTCCGCACGCACTCTCCAGCCGAAACTCTAATAAGCATTCATTCACAAACTAAATCAGGAGACCTTTAACGTTTTACGTCCGATTCGCTCCTTTTTCCCTCGCTGTACACAGCTCCAGTTTGGGCATTGGCCTGTCATCAGATTTTATTTGTTGTTGCTGTAGCGGAAGTTTAGTAGGCCTACAATTATTTTTGATTAAATACTCCAAATCTCCACCCTCCATAATTGCACTTGCTTCAGTTGCTTGCTACTTTCTAACAGCGGTGAGAGTGGTGCAGTGACGCTATCTATCTTCTATCGATTAGATTTATGATTCGAAAATTATAAAAGTAGGGTAGACATGTGGATATTATCCGACTGAACAAAACGTGCATTTATCTAACAGGTTCGTTTTCCACTGACCTTATTTCGAGCTATTTTCCAAAATCCTATGGAGAAATCCCATTGCCTTTTTGTCGAGGGAAACCGAGCGCAGCTTACTTCCGGGTTTTAGGACGCGTCACTGCAACATTAAGTTGATGCGATTTGATTGGATTGTGAGGCAAGGGAAGCCAACCGCCTCTGGCTTCCCTTGGCATGGCCCTGACCAATCACAGGTTGGCAGCAGGTTGGCAGGGGCATGACGTGAGCCTTGTCTGATTGGTCAATCCCTCCATTTTTTTTCACCAAGGGAAGCCAATTTCGGCTGGCCTCCTCTCGCAACAGAGAGTGCAATCTACTGTTTCACCATAAGATCTAGAGGGGCGCTGTTTCACTCTTTGTAAAATACTCAATGAGAATGGGGGAGAGACGGGCCGGCAGCAACACACAACAAAGAATTTCCGAAACTAATCGAAGTGTTTTTATTTATTTATTAAAATTATAACTACAATCCGAAAAAACAGGGGAAGCCTGGCTTCCCTTGGCCTCCAGGAGAAAACGCCACTTCCCACCTACTAGCTACTGTAGTGACGACCCACCTACTAGCTACTGTAGTGACAACCCACTATACTAGCTACTGTAGTGACAACCCACCTACTAGCTACTGTAGTGACAAACTGTCATTTATTGCATCTCTGCGTGAATGATTAGATCATTTCACCTAAATTAAATCAAATGAAATGATGTTGATGGTTAAATTAGCTTCACATGTAGGCCTACTGAGTTCTGAACTTGCCATTTAGATCTCTAAAGGCACTCCACTATGCTGTTTCAAGCCATCTTTTTCCCGGCCCCTTGCTTTGGAGTATTTTCTTCAACCGGCCCCATTCCAAACTAATTGAATAGCCCTGTCATAGATCAACATCATTACTCTCAACCAGCAGCGGCCTGAACCCCTGTTGATAAACGATGTGTCAATAAAGCTTTGGTTTGGTTTTTGGGCAGCACACAATGTCTGGGTGTCAGCTGCTGTTTCACTTTTAGCTCTGCCAGATTCCCTATCCTCCCCACGCCCAGCTGGGGATACTGAACTCATTCAAGAGTTGTGTAATTAACTGGAGTTTAATTAAAGGCCAATTCTGAAAAAAAGGCAGACAAAAAGGCAAATTAAAGAGACTTGTAAAATGGAAAATGGAATGCTTAACAAGCTCTGTATCACCATTCAGAGACTTAACATGGCAGTAAGCATGTTAACAATTTTGCGGTTTCAGTGTTACTGTTACTATAAAGTTGAGATTCTATAATTGAAACGGTACATCGAAATCTAACTCATTTAAAGCTAGTTCTCAGTCACACCTTCAACTTTTTATACATCCATGACAATTGTTTGCATTATTTAGTGATTAAAGCTAATATTTGCTTATGTTCTGTTATGAATCGCACATTAAGTACATTTATTACCAAATGTAGTAATTGGCATAGTTTGCGCAAGTTAAGTTTTGACCAAACAGGGAAAGTTTCTCATGCTGTTACTCCATTACTTGTGTTAACTCAGTGAGAAACAGGGGCCTGTCTCCCCTCACTCAGTCAGCTAATTGCCCCGCAGGGAGTCCACAAAGCCACAAGCTGCTTCTCCCTGTCATCACTGGACAAACTGGGTCCAACACATCTATACTTTGTGTTAACATTGAACACTAATAGTATAGTTTTTAAAAAAAAAAACTGAAAAGAAAAAGCCAAACTAACTTTTTTGTGCTATACGTTTAAAACCTTATTATTTAAATATTATTAAATGAGTGTACTTTGCTGTTAATGATCCAAATAGAGTGGTGCAGGTATGACGTACTTTTTTTAAGCCAAACTGGGAGATGGCATCGCAAACATATGGTATTTCTTCCTTGGGTTTTCGGAAAACAAGATGGATATCAATACTCGATTCTGGCTGCGGCCACACGAGGACGAAAACGGCTAAACGCATAGGATTAACGCAAACGCAATCACAAACAAGCTTCCGTCCACACGCAATAGTCACCCGGATAGTGTCTGTCCACACGAGACCGCTCCGTTTAGCTCCAACCGCTGGAGAAGCTGCAGTACATATGCAGGAGCCTGTGTGGCGCTGTAACTTCCTCCACAAAAGCAGCGAAGAAGCATGGTTGTCATGGTTGCCCTTCTGTTTATTCTCCGCGGTGGGGGCCGAGGGAACCAGGCAGAGTTTTTCGCCAGTCAGCGTGTATTAAAGTTTAAATCTTCCGGAGAAAATCATGAAAGTGCCGGTCAAAGGTTTTCTTTGTTATTTATTGAGCTTTAAAACAAATGAATAACGACTCTATATAATATAATAATAAAATACATGGAGCCTCTCTTTTTCCTCCCTCTCTTCGGACAGCGTCAGTGTCTGTCTCATGCAGCAGCTCATCCAGTAATCAGTGACCCGGCCGACTGTAAAAATAAACATATGTATAACTAGTTTAGGTAGTTTGAGAGGTAATTAAAATAGCTAAGGGTGATGATCTGCGTGTCTCCGTCCTGTCAGATTAGACTTCACTCGCGTTTAGGTCCATATCGAGAGAAAGATAAATAATCTGAATTCAGGGTGCAGTTTACTTTGATGCGGGGGTGAGCAGCAGAGGTGGGGAGAGGCGGGGCTATTGCCTCATCATTATTGCTGTAGATGTTGCACAAACAACTGTAGCATGGTCAATAGCGTCCGGAGCACGATAGCAACACGATAGCAACTCCGCCATTGTTTGTTGTTGATGGTGGCGAAACACTTCAGCAATGGCGCGGGGTAAGCGGAGGTCAGAAGAAGAGGTGGGGAAGAGGTGCAAATGACCGAATTCGTCCTCGTGTGGCCGCAGCCTCTGATTGGTCAATTCAGAACACGTGACACATTGTTAATCCAGAACAGACAGACCGCTTTCAAGAGCCGCTTTCACACCAAGTACTTTGCCGGGATATTGGGAGTCGAGGCGTTAGTTTGTTTCGTATGTGGCCGTGTAATAAGCACGGCTTGGTCATTATGGGGAAAAGAACACCCTTCAGGCTCATCAAGATCCCTCCGCTTCGCGTCGAGCTCTCTGATCAGCCTGTCGGGTGTTCTTTTCCCCATAATGACCGCCTCGCTGCACATTATCCCTTACTTAACACCACTTTATGATTCTTGAAGTCAAAAAAGCCTTACATTAGGCTATGAAAAAATACAACATCACGGTCACATGACTTCATGTCACCACCGCTAAGCTAAAGGCGGCTAATGTTGGCGTCATGATGTTTAGTAGTTTCATTTGGTCACTATAGCAACCGCCGTCTTTAAGACACTCACACGCTTCAGACTTTCACCAGTGGGGTATTTACTGACTTATTTTCTGTTGTAGAATAGATTCCAGAAACACCTTAAGCTTTTATTAACCACAGATGTCATTTGAGGCATCTAAACAAAACTAAAACATAAGTAAGGCAAGGCAAGGCAAGTTTATTTATATAGCACTTTTCAACGCAAGGCAATTCAAAGTGCTTTACAAAAGAAAATGAAAGACATTAAGCATTAAAAAAGAAAAGCTAATAAAATAAACATTAAGGAAAAATACATGGATAAAAGTTACAGTGCAGTTTATATGAATAGTTCAATTAAAAGCAGCGACAAAAAGAAAAGTCTTTAGCCTGGATAGTAATTGACTTCAAGACAAGATAAGGCGGAAGAGCTTAAATGCTTATTTCCGGGTTTAGGACCTGCACCACTCTATTGGTTTACAGTGTTGTTTAAAGTTAACTGCTATTTTCAGTTTAAAATAATGATCTGTACTTGTTTTAAATCTGGCAAAGAGCGACATGTTTTTCTTTTTGCTGAAAATAGTGTTTGAATGACGCTTGTACATTTTAGATACGTTTGAAATGTTTAAAATGATAGCCATCAACGAATGAGCCGTAGCTATGGAGACAATAGCAAAAGAAAAGCTAAACATAAAGAATGTGATATTGTGTTTTTTACACAAAGACATGTTTAAATTCAATCACTATACAGATCTTGGCAATCGTCATGCAGCTTTAGAATAGAAATCTCTCAAGTGGTGAACATGACAGACAGAACCACCCAACCATTACTTGTCCTCTGCATCCAAAATTACAATATTGAGCTAAAAAAAACGACCTGTAAAAACCAACTTGGCAGAGGTTAAAGGTGGAATAATATGACACCCCCACCCGATTAAATGAGTTTAGAGGATCACAACTTTCAGCAAATGATAAAAACATGATTACCATCTGCGCCTATGAGCTCTTTCTCTGCCAAACCTTTTGATGAGAGTTCTCCAACAGCTCCAGCAGATGTTGTGGTGTGTTGAGCCGAACAGCAGACATTTCTCTCCTGTTGAGAGATTGTTTCCATTTTGAATCGAAGAGAAGGTTACATAGGATTTGCAGCAGTGAGCGCAGCGCCGTTCAGATCAGTTACAACATCAACACCTCGTTCTCTGCACAGAAGTACCTGTGAGGGCCACACTCCCCTCCTCGTGGGACACACAGGCATTTAAAGGTTGGACACTTTTTTTAAGAATCAGAATACTTTATTCATCCCGGGGAAAATTGGGTTTAATGACAGTGTGTGTAGTATAAGAATACAATACAAATAAATACATGTTTTCTATAGATATTTATATAAAAATGAATAGTAAAATGTAAGATACAAAAAGGAAATAATGATAAAATAAATATTAAAAGTTAAAGGGGACCTATCAAGCAAAATGTACTTGTTGATGTCTTTTATACATAAAGATGTGTCCCCGGTGTGTCGGGGAACTCACGCAGCATCAGAAAATAAAACCCTCTCTCTTTTCCTCCGTACCCAAATCTCTAAAAACGGGGAACAACGGAGCTGATCCAGATTTGCGTCCGATATGACGTCATATCTGAAATGTGGACCCACGGCCCAATCTGAAAGTTGGTATCAGAAACAATGCCCGACTGTTTCGGACGTAATATGGTCGGTGTTTAAATTAGCATCGCTAACACTCAGAGCTAACCTGTACTGGAGAGCATGTGTGTGAAGAAGCAGGAAGTAAAAAGGAACTCACCTTGTGGTATAACCGGCAAGAGAGAAAGCCTTTGAGCTCCAGACTGTTTCAGATCCTTGATAATCCATGATATGGCGTTTCATCATCGCAGCATTTAGTTTAGACGGTAGCTGCCGGGTCCCGCATGAGCTCAGACTCCTCCTTTTTTTTAAGCTTTATACCCGAATCAGCACTTTTGAAACTGGAAGTGAAACAGAGGGATAGAGGCATGGCTAGAATTATCTGTTTGGTATTTTGAGCAAAACACTTCATAGACATATTTTTTATATATTTGTATATATCTGAGACCTATGCTATTGCCTAAAAATAGCATGATAGGTGACCTTTAAGGTAAAATGCCCAATACAATATACAATAAAATAAGAAATATATAAAAATATAAGAAGTTCATGTAAAATGTCCAATAAAATACCTTTCTTTTTAAAATTATATAAATAATAAAATATAAAGTAAAATGTCGAATAAAAGATACAATAGATTCAAATATTTATATAGCTATGAGAAGTTCAAATGCAGTGACTTTAATTTCTTATTTTTGCAATATTATTTTTAAAGCTTGCCGCTTGAAACAACATATAATTAATATAATTCCCAAAAAAGTTAAACAAAACTTATATGACTATAACAATTCACAATAACAAGTCATTTAAAATGTATTTCGATGTGCTCTATGTTTTTCAGCACTGTGTAGCACATTTCCCTGTGCAAGTGACATTTACCAGCTGACGCGCTCAGCAGGGAGTCGGTGCATTATATGAAGCAACGCATCAGCTTCTTCTCATCCGCGTTCCTTTTGTGTCAAATAAGAGAGAGCTGTTGATTCTGGAAGTGCTGCTCCTTCAAAGCAGCCTCCTTCACGGAGAAGCTGGCATGACCTTGTTTCCTTGGGAGTATAAGATACAGAAAGCTGGAGGGGCTGGGCGAGGAAGAGGAGGAGGAGGAGGGGTGTAGGAAGGAGGAAGAGGGGGGGGGAAGAGGTGGGGTAACTTCAAAACCCACATCAAAAGGAATAAATAATTGTTTCTGCTGGTTTTGTTGTTGTGATACGGATCGTCGGAGCAGCAAGTGGCGAGCAGGAAGCTTTGATTTGAGGCAGCCTTCCTGGAGAGGGCTCCTTCTGTCGGAGAGAAGCGGGCCGTTGATTAAAGTCCTGTTTGTTTTAATCTTCTCTTTTGCCCATGGGGGGTCCACGTAGAGAGAAAGAGATCCTGCTTTGGTGCTTTCTGGGTACCAGTTCCTCCTCCTTTTGGTCCTGAAAGGGAGGGGGAAGTGTCGAAGGGAAATTAGCAGATTATCGGAATGATAATCAAGTATTCAGGAAAGCTGCTGCTTGATTTTCCTATAAAAGTGAATAGCGATTAGTTCAAGAGTGATCATAGAAATTCCATCACTGACGTTTTTAACAATCGTCTCTCCGCCCATGCCTATTTTTCTCGTTGTTGTCCCCGTGGTTTATCCCCTTAGAGTAGTGCAGGGATTACACATTTTTGTAGGCCAACCAGAAAGTTACATTGCTAGGGTTCAGTCGACAATAGTTTTTTTTTGTATTGGTTTTGGGATTATTGCAGTGCTCTGTGGAAACACATGTTTATGATACCTGCACGATTTGTATATATTACACCCTATATGGTATACATAATCGGCACTAGTAAAAGTTAACTTTAGGATACAAGCAAACGACAGGACGGTAACATAACTAAAGACGGCTAATGTTCGGCATGATGACGTTTATTCATTCAGTCACTTTTCAGCAACCGCAGTTTTATGACACGTAAAGCTTCAGACATTTACCAGTGGGGGAATTTAAAATTGTGGTGAACACAGACCACAGGCACCTAACCACAAACTCATGCGAAAACCCAATGATTTAGAGACAAGCCATCTAGAAATGCTGACTCATTTCCTGAACGACACATTCCTGCACCAAAATCCTGATAAGGTCCAATTTAAAAAAGCAAACTATCCATTTCAGTTTTAAAGAGACATCACTCCTGGCCTCAACTTCCTTTTTAATTAGAGTAATTATATTTCTTTGTTGTATGTTTTGTCAATGCAACTCTACCCTTAATACTTTAGCATAGATTTACTTTCTAAAGATCATGTCCTAGATGAATGTATACAGTATACGTCTCTAACATTACGAGGGTAGGCAGCAACTGGTGCCGCATGCATACAAAATGTATACAGTCATGATGTTATACAGCTGTTTAGATTAAAATGATCACAACATGATGTGATATGTAAACATGCAGCTGTGTGGATTAAACTGAACTTCAATGGAATGTGAAATTGTATATGAACAGTTGTGCAATGCCTTCAAACCATCCCAGCCAACTGACCCCGTGTATTTCCTCCAGAGCAGCAGAGCAGAACTGAGGTGTAGATAGGACCCCCTGCTGACAGCTTCTGTGCAAAATGGCAGATTTGAAAGGTTCACGTCTACATGGGTCAAAGGTCATATAGTGTAAGACAGCAGATCAGTGGGGGGTTGCACGTTGAATGTCATAGTTGAGGGAAATGGAGGCCACTCACAGTGGAATCCCAGCAAATGAGCATATATTTGCACGCACACTGCAATGTGAACACATGCACACACGTACAGCCTCAAGCCTCATGAGTCCTCCGCTCGCATGACGGTGCCGTGATGAGAGGTGACACATGACATGAGAAGAAGAACAGTTCAACACGGAGGGCGCACGATAGTTATTATACATTTTGCAACCGGTTGATTGCATTTAATCAGATGAATGAATGTGATGTCCCGCTAACACGTGACGGTACGCAATAGTTGTTTATTAAGTGAGCTTTATATTCCTCAGTGAACAAAACAATGCAATTCAATAAGAGCTTTTTCTGGAAACAATGAGGTTGGTAAGGATGGTTGTCATTGGTTGAACCAAAACAGTGAGCTGAAAGACACTAAAATGCTCTCTGGAGAATGAGGGACACTGATAATTATCTGTGGTTTGTCAATACAAACAACTCTTTTCACATTAAATATAATCTGACCGATTGTACAACAATATTGATTTCATACAGCTTTAAATAATACTCAAAACTACAAAAATGGTGTCTTCTGAGCCCTGCACGTGTTACTGGATTCATTGGATCAGAACATGTGGAAAAAACACATTACAGTACACGATCATTGTTTATTAAAGGTGGGGTAGGTAAGTTTCAGAAACCGGCTCGAGATGCACTTTTTGTTATATTCCATGGAATGCTCTTAACATCCCGATAGCAATGAATATCTGAAGTGCTTTGCCAAAAAATCCATTAAAAAATGTCATCAGTAGAAGCCGTGATACTGTAAAAAGTACAACCGGCTAAACGGACTGGATGGCCTACCTGCCTGTCAGCCTTCCATCGGGGCACAAACTTATCTCGTGCCCTCATTGGTCATGTGCGCGTTCGTGTGTGTTGGAGGAGGGGCTCTGTGAGGAAGTGGCAGATTTTCTCCGGTTGTGTATTTTCAAATTCTAGCGATCTCGAGCCGGTTTCTCCTTTAATTGAACTCAGTAGAGAATCTCTGCACAAGCCTCGCCTGGTTAATAATTCCTGCAGTCACCTTCCCCACATCATGCACGCAATTACATTAATGTAAATGTCAGTAGGCACAATTGAAATATTCCTTGCCACCAGACGTCTCGCCGTGAGTAAACGCAGTAATTGTGCTTTGATACAATCTGAGAAGTTCTCGCTGAATTGCATGAACTGATAACGTGCGACACCCAGTCTTTGATTCTGACAGAAATCCGGTATTGGCAAAAGTGTCATCAGTATTGCTGAAAGAATGAAACAGACTCGCTGAAGCGCACTTTTACTCGGAGCCCTTTTAATGCAGTCATTTCAACAAAGTAGTCTCATTGGATCTTATCGACGTATGTATGACGAAACGACGGAAGGCAGCATTTTCCATCGCTGACAGTAAACAGCCGCTCCGTCCACAGACCTGTCAGCGTTAGAGACAGAGCTCCTTAAGAGACGACATCAAACGCTCACGCGGGCTGACGATTTAAATATTGAATCGACTCGCGGCAGAGCTGGTATGTGCTGAAACTAAGACAGATGTATATTTTAGCAGCCGTTTCCCAGATAAACTGCCTAATGGCCTTGGGGGGCGAGGCAGATGAAAGTCAGACCTGCAGATCAGCCGGGAAGTCTCCGGAGTTTGCCGTACTGTAAGTGGCAAAGACCTCCATCAACCCCCCCTTCGACCTTCCTCTGTTAATGCCCCCAGTCCCCCTTTTACATGCTGCTTGACTCAGAGGAGAGGTCCCCCAAAACGGAGGCCCCTCTCCAGGCCCCGAGGTCACTAACAAGCCCTAATGATCTCCAGCCAGGCCTGTCTCTCTGCTCTTCCTCCACTCACTCACACCACAACCTGCAGGAAACACACTGAACCCACTGCCACCAATTAAATTAAATTCAAATGTATTTATATAGCCCACTATGACAACACACATTTGTCTCAGAGGGCTTCACAAATCAACAAACATGAATGAAAATGTAAAAACAACAAGCATATCTGAGGATATAGTAAAATGACAAGATACATTTGAAAACCTGGTGCATGTATTGGAGCATTCACCACCAGTACTGCATGTTCCAATACTCCCAGTTCAAGATGGGACGTCCTCTGCAGGGACATGATGCTTCGTTATGGAGCACTCCAATCCAATCTGAGGCTGAATGAATGCTTGGTATGATAGAACCCCTGCTGCTTCCTGCATTTCTGGTCTGCAGGCATGTTTCTGTGCACATCTGTTCTCCGAGGGGACACCAGATGTGAGGCTCTGGTGGGATTGAAGATAATTGCCAACGTGTTTTGGCCTCCTTCTTATCTTAATTGTGTATCTATTTAAGACCAAAGAGGAAGAGAGAATGCTGCTGAAAGGCCAGCAGCAACGAGGGCAGGTTGTGACTGCATGGGTCTGTTGGACATGAACCAAAAAGAAGAACCATTATGTTGAGTGTTTAGAAAAAGGAGTTGTTGGGAAGAGATGTTGCATTCTGGGTTGCTATTATTTTGATCCCAGGTCATGACGTCGACATACTTTCAGTGCACATGATTGGCAGCAGGCTTAGGGAGAAAAGGAATTAATGTAACTACATTATGTTGGAGGCATGTGGCGCAGTGGATAGAGCCTTGGTGGTGGGTTCAGGGGGACACAGATTCGAACCCCACGGCAGTCAGCATGTCGTTGTGTCCCTAGGCAAGACACTTCACCCCACATTGCTCCTGTGGGGATTGCAGTATTGAGTATGTATGTAATGTAATTAGGACAAACAAAAAGCAACTGTATTACATTGCAGAAAATAAAAGTGTTCTGTCTACGATAAATATCAATACAATGAGATTAAATGATCTCTTTTATTGATGGCCATTATCAAAGGCAAACTCAATGCAGAAATGAAAGGCTGGATTTTATTTCCAGTCGTAAAATGATGACAGCTTCTTCACAGCTGGAAGGCATAACTTCCACTGCACTTTGATGTTGTTCCCTGCTTCTGCTTTATGTTCAAAATCAGGGCTACATTTCAGTCTTTATTTGCATATTAGGGATTGAGCTGATCCGAAGGTTACAGAAAGTAATCCGTTCACTCACTCCAATCCTTAAACAGTTCATTAGTAATTGTATCATGTACTTTTTAAAAGTAAAACTACCATCAATGATTGGCACATCGTTTTCTTCAGTTATCTAAGTCACCAGAACTTAATGTCAGATTTGGTTGCAGTACCAATAGAGCTACAAATATACCAAAAGTGAGATATCCAAATACTGCACAGTATACAAGGGTTGATCAGAGCTTTGTGTTGAACACCTTTACCGGCTCGCACTGGAAACAAGGCTTGAGAGTAAACCAAAACAGTTTAGTTGTGGTATATTACAATAATCAGCTGAACAACACTAAAATGTTCTGTAGAAAATGAGGGTAACTAGAGTTGTGTTGTGATTATCAGTGGTTGTTACACTGTTAGCCCGGAGTTCATATCTAATTAAATAATGAATTACAAATTACTGACATTATTTAAGTTTCATTGCATTACTATCAAATGTAAGCTTATTCTACTTGCTGACTACCAAATGTAAGCATATAATACTTACATGTGTTAGTTCAGCAATGTGTCAATAATTTTAAGTTAAGTAACTTCACATTATTAAGTTTTAGTCATGTTCGCAATGCATTATGGGAAAGAGAAGGATCTTTTAATGTGCCGCAGCCACGTTTCCAGCTCGCAATTTCTCAGTCGGACGCAACCCCACTTTGAACGCCGGACTTGCACCCTTTCACCGCGCTGTCTACGCTTCCAAAGGAAGGACGCTGCACGGCTGCCTTATACTGAACTGAATTCACTCAAGTTTTCCTAATGCATGAAGTGGATTGTACTTCAAATAACAATTAAAGTCCTTAAAGTTTAATTTACTCAAGTCTTCATAATGCTTTACTTACATTTTTAAAGGCAACCACTTTACTCTATTTTTTTAAGTAGATTCAACTTATCCGGGCTTACAGTGTACTATAAGCAACGCATTACACATTAAACCTAGTCATCTGACCAATTGTACATATATAAATATTGTTTACTTTAAAAAACGTATCATGTCCAATTCAACTAACAAATACTTGCAATATACTGCGACTAATGGCCACTGAAGAATTTTCCGAGATACATTGGACCAGCAGTTGGAAAATAGAGAAAGACTAGAAGAAGATAATAAAACTAGATACTAACAACATAAATCATAAAAGCTGCTTTTGGATTCCACTGCACATCAAAAACTGATGTTTTCCAGGCGTGTCAAAGTGAGTATTCACGGGTTGTTTTTTTCATTTGGTGTATGTCTTAAGTACGTCTTGAAATGATTTTGAAAATGGAAATGATTACCATCTTCATTGAAACAAATCAAGATCAGCACCTCCTTTGTAGTTGTTCCATTTCCATGTGTAATAAAAATGTGCATATTATTCTAGGGACCAGACGTCCCCGTTTTTATTGGCCTGTTTATTGAAACTGTCCCCGGAAATGTCCCCGTTTTTTTAATATCGGTTAAAATCACATAGCAAGGTAAAATAAAACGTGTCATGCCATGAAACACTGGGTAAACAGAGTCTTCTTCTTCTTCTTCTTCTTCTTCTTCTTCTTCTTCTTCTTCTTCTTCTTCTTCTTCTTCTTCTTCTTCTTCTTCTTCTTCTTCTTCCTGTTTCTCTTTATCTGCTCCGTAAACTCATTGGCGGCGCTTGCTCTCTTTTCTTGATCGCCCTAACACACCCTTCACTGTCCCGCTTAATTGTAGGAATTCTGCGGCTCTTGAGGCTATAATGTAGTTTGAAAATGTTTTGTTATTAACTCAATAAGTGAGTTACGTATTCTTTACTCTGACTTCATGGTTTTAAAATCAGATTTTCTGAAAGGTTTAATTAATTAGTTAGTTAGTTACCATTTATAGTAATTAGTTAGTACACATCAGTTTATTACAGCAGTTCAAGTGTTCAAATTACATTGAACCAGAACTATCCCCCTTTTTCTTTAGCAGTAAAGAAAATTGGATATGTTGATGATATATTGACCGCAAAATGTCCCCGGTTTTAATTTAGAAAATCTGGTCACTTTATATTATTCCCAATTTAATCTCAGTTTCATATTGTTATAAGATACTTAGGACATTGGTCACAAGCAGCCGGCATTAAAATGACTGGAAATACACTAGTTAAAGCACTTGCAGTGGTTCATCTACAAATATCGTTATACATGCTTATTACTGTACATGGCTTAGTTGAATACTGGATTCTGATTGGTCAATTCAGAACACGTGACACGTTTTTAATCCAGTACAGACAGACGGCTGTCAAGGATTTATTGACCGTTGTTAAGGACACTTCCCTGTGTTTGATTTTTATATTTGCTGTTGTAATTTATTGTCTTCTGTTTACATCGGTAGTAATGTGTTATTTATTATCTGCAATCGTTTTTAAATGTGCTATAAAAATATAATTTGATTTGATTTGATTTGATCTGCAGAAAGAAGTCCGGTCGATTTAACTGTATACCGTTTGGCCGAAAAGCAAACTGCATGCTCATCAAGTTCCCTCCGCTTCGAGTCGGGATCCCTGTCGGCCTGTCGGCCTGTCGGGTGTTCTTTTCCCCATAACGACCGCCTCACTGCACGTTATCCCTCACATACAATAATTGCACTTTTACATTGTTATTTTCTGAGAAGTTGCCAGACCTCCAACGGTGTAATTTGACTAAAATACAACCTAATCCCTTTAGCCGTTGTAATTGAATTGGACTAATAAGCAATCTGTTGCTGAGTTGTTTACGTTCTTTTGTCTGTTTTTCTATCAGGAAACAGTTTCTCTCACCAACCAAGGCCGAATCCAGTCCTAAAAAAACAATCAAAAGGACCTTGTGGCATGCAGGCCAGACTGGGCAGACCCTCTTCAGAAAGTGAGTGGCGGACATTGTGTCGATGCTGCTCAAAATCCAAGACTGTTAACAAGTTAGTCTCAGAGGGCAGGACTGCTTCCAGTGGCTCTGTGGAGTCGGAGTTGACCTCAGGGGCAGACAGAAACATGTCCGATATGCTTGTTACAAAACCGGACTGTAACAATGTCCGATTGACCCATCATTTTTAGCATGGCAAAAGTAGGTCGTAACGATGTTATCTATCTTTAGAATGACACAAAAAAAGGCTATCAATCTGTCAAATGTATCTTTAGCTTGGTTTGTTTCTGTGTTTTCTCACTTTTTTCAAGATGAATTCCACTCATATTACAAGTGTTTCAAAATGGATACCTTAACTGTACAATAGCTTAGAAAAATCACACTAATGATTAAAACTAAGGCAACAAGGTGTGTTCATAAACAACAAATCCAAAAGGCTAACACCATATCATCAGTAACATGATGATAATTACTTACGTTTTTAATTATCACAGTTATCTTTCAAATAATTGTTTATCATGACATACTTATTTTGAGAACATGTTGATTATAGTTTATTCAAATTAAACAGTTAATTTGACTATTTGGAGTCTCTACTGTGACATGTCTCCATGCGTTAATATTCATATTCACATCAATATTAATTGTTTAGCACCTCTTTTCACCCTCTGTCTGAAACCAGAGCCCAGTCTGCTCTGATTGGTTAGCTGGCCGGCTCTGTTGTGATTGGTCAACAGCTTAGAGATGTCCCGCCCCTTAGTCTATCACGTACAATGTGTTGGAGCGCTAGCCAATAAAATAACGAGTGTCACATGTTGATGTCACTATGTCGCTGGAGTAAACAAAGGCGTCCAATCGAGTCGTTTCAAGCAGCGAGAAGGGGGAGAGCTTTATGATTTTAGCCTTTGCAGACCATTTACATGCACAAAAACCAAAATAACACACTACAGGAAAGGGAAAACCCCCCAAAGATATAACAGGGCCCCTTTAAAGTTTTGAGAGTCCTGTGATATGATGCGTATTAGTGCTCGTGTGAAATAATCACATACAGTAACACTATACACTTTAAAACTGATTTATTGGAACAAGTAAATTGTCCGATCTTTCACCGTTTCTAAGAAATGGGCCATTTAATGACTGAATAACAAAAAATAACTGTTTTGCAGTGCTCTGTCTGCTACAAGTCAGCGTCCTCTTTTGTTGTGGAGCACATTCTCCTCGGGGGAATAATGAGCATGAGGCGATCAGACAGCAAAGCTGGATGGCTCTCTGAAGTTTGTGCCAGAAACGCACATCCTCGTTAGGCCGGTCCGCCGCGACAGAAAGTTCCCAATGTCGGCTTTTGTGGGCCATTGTGTTTGCATCACTCTGTAACCCCAAAACCTTCAAGTGTATAATTGAGCGGTTACAGAATATTTTCATTAAGTCAGGAGGAGCTGTCCGGCCGGGCGAGCTGCACGTCTCTGCTCTCAGCTTAATGTACTTCAAAGTTCTCTGGAAACTGGGCTCTGTGTTTATTTCTGTCAGCCTTGAAGTCCGTGTAATCAACGGGGAATTGGCTTGAAGGTCTTAAAGGGTCCACTTTGAAATATATCAGTACCGGCTTACATCCATGCCCTCACCCTGGATGTAAGAGGTGTGGACAGTGAAATATATGAATATGATATTTTTTTTTTCAAACATTTTGATCTAAGCATTGAGAGCGGATAAAAGGAAAAGTCCAAAGCGTGTCTGAAAAAAGGAGCTTACATTTTCTTTAATATTAAACTTAAGTCAGCGTTTGATCTTTTAATCCCGCCCTCATAAGGTTGTGAGATAAGCAGGCATGACTAACGCCTCTTTCTAATAGTCAAGAAAGAGCAGAGCCCACATAATGAGCGCTTTTACCCCTTTTGAAGACAAATTGGATGGAAATTCCATATTTGATGGATCTTCCTTTCAATGTAATTCTTGTTTAAAGTCAAGAGAGAGATATCCAGTCACGTTTACGGCGCTGTTGAACTCAGTTTGGGCGCCTGGTTTTGTTTTTCTCTCCCAGACGTCTGTGTGAGCCGTCTGCTGCTGTCGGGATCGTCCTTGTCGTTTCTTTATTTAGCCGACACTGTCACAGTCACTGACTTCAGGCTGCGTTTAAATATGAGAGTGGAACTGAACTCTTGTGTTGCTTGTTACCACAGCCTCAGTCAGATCTGCTGATGCCACCTGTGGTCACCTATCTGTCCTCAGCCCACCCCCTCCTCTTCGTTAGAGTACTGAGGCTGTTGGACGGTTCGGTACAACAACAAAAAAGCCAAAAAAAGTCCCAAATGCATAATTCCAGGTTTGTTGTTATTTATGTTTGAACAGTAGTGCAAGTTTCAGTTTCAAAATAAAGAACTCTGACATTTTGAATAATGAACTGTATTAAACAGTTAAAAACAAACCACACACACTCAGATGGCCATATTATCTATAATGGCTGATGTCAAACAAAAAGGTTTCATCAAGCTGTAAAACTAAAAAGGATGTCTTACATCATAAATAATAAGAAGGTGTTTCAAGAGCGCAAAGTCGTTTAAAAACATTATGTCAAAAGCTTCCGTTATTTATTTTGGTCTCTCGGCTCTCATGTCTGTTGGCTTCTTAAAAACAGCGGGGATCAGCTGTTGAACTGCTGTTGTCTTTTGCCGGGCTCTGGTGATTGGCAAATCTGGGTGATGCCTTCTGATATGATTTAGCATGTTTGGCGTGTGTTCCCATTAGCATACCGCACCGCTGTCGAACAACGCCGACACACCGTCCTCCCGATCCACCACTCGCACACTTCATCGTTATTGTAGTCCACAGGGAACCCGAAATGTTCCCACACAGCTGATTTAAAAGAAGCAGGTGGGTTCTAGCTCCTGTGTGTTATCTGAAATCGCCATACTAACTTTTCTTCTTCTTGTATTTTGTTCGTTTTGTTGTTGTGTTTCTTCTTGTTCTTCATTTGTTGTTTAAGGGCGGCTGGCAAACAGCTTTTAGGCGCAATACCGCCCCCTGGATTATATATAGTGTAGTGGATACTGCACTGAATGACACTTTTTTCCCACTCGTAAAAAAAAGGCGTATTCGCCGTGTGACTGCATGTGCCGAACCGTGACGTCCGAACCGTGACGGTACGGGACGAATACGGATACCGTGACACCCCTAGTATCGTATAGTAAGTATGGGTGGTGTAGGATTTATTGGCAGCAAAGGAAAATAGTTGACATGTTTTTATTATCAGTTTATAATCCCTTGAGTATTATAATTGTTGTGTTTTCAGTGGCCTAACATAAGATATTTGTATCTACATTCAGATTTGGGTAGTAACAGATTACATGTTAAGGTAATCAGATTACAAAAAAGTATAATCAACCCAGAATACATTTGATTTAAATCAGGATAACTTTATTACGTTTTGATTACTTCTTTAAGATATGGCAATTAAAAAACCAATATGCCCTTATAATTTAAACGGATTTATGAATAATGTTTATTTGAACAGTTTTTCTTTACATTTGAAAAAGTATAGAACATTTTGAGTAAGTGCTTTAATTGTGTTGCAAGGTCATGTGACCTTTGATTAAAAAAAACAGCAAAAACTTAAACTTAAAGAAGAAGCAAAACAAAAGAGAACCAGCATCCACTTTCTTGCAGTCAGTCTGTGAGGGTCTTCTTTGTAAGGGTATATAATTCGATTTGACCAACATTAAATCCTGAATACATTACTACCAATATCTCTCTATTTTAATGCATGAACAAATGAGAGAGACATGTGGTTAGCACCGAGCTAGAGTCTAAATCCAAATTGTAATTTGATCTTTGACCTCTTAAAACACACAAACAATAGTTGACACGATTAGCCTTTGCACAGGGCAGAGCAGGGCATCTAATGACGTTTACAGATTAGAGCCTCTTAGTAACTTCAGCCGGGTAACAGTTTCTCTCCGCTCTCCCACAGGCTGCGCTCAACCTTTAATTGGGTGACACTCAGTCCTGTTTATCTCCCTCACTTTCTCGTTCCCTCTGTATCTCCGTCTCTTTGTTTCCCAAGAACACAAAGTTATTTAAATCGCTCTAAAATACTTTCATCTCATATTCTCTTTGTCCCTTTGTTATGCAACCACACGGACTCAGATGTAAAAAGACAGTAACGGAACAAAGAGAGGAATATTTCAGATGTCATGCATTCACATATCTCTCCAGGCAAATTATACTCCAGATACGAAGCGCGCGCGGGGGGGGGGGGCGAGACTGAACAAGGCCAATTTGTTTAAAGGCCCGTCCACAGAGCTACATTCATATATCACATTTGCGTTTTTACACTTCTGACGGGCGCTCTATCGAGTGGCCGTTTTCATCTCTCCTTTTGATGCTGGTTAAAGGAGAAGGCAGCCATTGTCCTCCGTGGCCTGAAGCTATGTTTTGAGCCACGCAGTCAATGGAGAGATGGGGGCCGGCTAAATGTCAGCTGCACATGGCCACGCTCGCATAGCTTAATGCAGGCCTGTGTCTGGCCCTTGTCCCCTTCCAACTCCGTGTGTCTTTATCCCTGTCTCCAGCGTCTCCCTCTGTCTCAGATGTACATGCCATCTGGTCTGGCTCCACATCTGTGGATATCCTGTCTACAAAGCCCGGACAGCAGCACCCTTTGTGCAGCCACTCTGCGCTCTCAGGCACCTGCCACGGCTTAAATCACTTTACCCATGCAAAAGAGGCAAGCCCATTAATTGTGTCCACTGCTAAACATGTTGCGTTGCACTTTTTGGGGATATTGTTTATAGCCACAGGCCGAAATGGAGCTTTGCTTGGGAAAACCAAAGCGGCTCTACAGAGGAAGAACATGTGCAGACTTGTCAGCGACCTGTAAAAACACAGTCATTAAGATGTCACCTCTTTGCCAAAGAGGGAAATGTGCCAGCAACAATAGAGTGGGGCAGTGAGGATTCATGTTGTAGGCCAACGCAGGTGTTAGCATCACAATGGGATTTTTCCATTCAATTGTAGATCTGTTGCAAACACACACTTGATATTTACACGTTTTGTTCAGCAGGGTAATCTTATATTAACACTTTTTGAAGCATTAATGCAATTGCCAGAAGAACATTTTATTCTCCAACGCGGCTTAAAACAAAGCTGAATTCAAACAGTAATTACTCATCACCGTGTTTCGCCGTGGCAGCACTTTGCTCCACAGATGTGTTCAGTATGGCAGCACAATCGTGTGCACCAGAAACGAAAAAGCCATGTGCCACGAAGGCTTCCACGGGGACGAGCGAGAAGACGTTTGATTCATTAGACAACACAACACTACCCAGCATGGAGCTTCTTATATAAGTCTGTTTTTGAAATGTGTCTTTGTCATTGCTTCAAAACATTTGGTTGGAGATAAATTAGTTCCACATAAACATATTTTCAGTCTTCGTGTCCTGGTTTCAGCTGGGCATCAAACGAAGACGCTCAAGAGGATATTTAAATCATTAAGTGTTTTGACGTGTACAAATCACTGCGGATTCCAAATCACGTCTCATCAAAGAGAATCTGTATTTTATTGTGAGACGGATATTACAGAGCGACTCAGATACATGATGGAAGAGGGAAGCAGGGACTCAAAACCAACCTTATATCATAAATTGCTAAACATACACAATACAATACAGTAAACATACTTGTATGAAAGAAGTATTATAATGATAGATGGCTGCCAAAGCCAATGTGCTTCTCTTATTTGGGAAGGCTGTCGCTATTCATCTGCATTTTGTACCAGTCGGAAAGTCATTGTTCAGATTATTCCAACAGCAAGTGAACGAGGGCTAATGTCCTATCTTGCAATATTAACAGAAGTGTAACTTAGTTTTGTTGGGGAATAATTTGCTTAGGTATTCAACCTTTGACACAGTTCATAAGTTTCTCTTCTCACTGTCTCCTTTCCCATGGCACAGGTCTACGGCCTTGGGTATCGCTGCTATCTCTCTTAAGGAGGGGGCAGCTTGGGCGCATTGTTGTTGCCAGTCTGTGACGGAGCACAAGCCGCCATGTTCAGGGACGTAGGTTCCCTGTCGCACATTCTTTCCTATGGACGAGAGCTCTAGTTAGATTCAGGGTCCATAATGTTTAGTCTCGCTGATGAAGAATGTTGATTATTACACTCAGAACTAGTTAAAACCTCGAGCTGCAGAAAGAGTTCTTCAGCATTGGTTTGGCGACCGCTGTGTCAACTCGTGACGCACCACCTGTTTTGTCAATTCTCCGACCGAAGCTCCAAATAAACCGTCAGTGTTTGCCATCAAAGCTCCAGCTCTCCTCGTGCCTCTCTGAGTCCTGAAGTGTGTGTATCCGCCCTATGATTTGGATTCACCTCAAAATGTGAAGTATTTTTTTTCTTGGACGATGAAACACCTTTCCACCGAATGTCTTGAAAATCAGGTCTGTAGTGTTTAGATCATTACTAGTCTGTGTCTTCAAAAAGAAAGATGGTATTTTTGCTTGTGTTTCTCAAAATGACACATCCTTTCCCAAAACCCTGTAGCTTCCTGTTGAGTGATGCTACCACACGTGCTTCTCAACTGATGAAGATAAACATGTCAGCAGTCATCTTCCTGCCTACTGTTTGTGCTGTGAAGCGTTCCTGTAGATTTTGACAGATTGACAGTAAACCAGATTTCTAAAGACAACAACGTTATTTGTCTCTACATTTTATGCTAATCTGCTAAACTGATGTTGTAGTGATTTGTTACTTGCGACACCTTTTTTAAATGAGTGCTGTAGTGGGGATTGTTACACAAGATACGCCTTAGGTGTAAACACATTTAGTTGGAGGAAAGTATTACAGTGCAGAGTATTCAAACACGTTCAGAGAGTGCTGCTCAGTAAATGGATGAAACATTCATAGCTTTAATAGATTGAACCAAAGCAGCTCAGAGAAGATTCAAGGCAAGGCAAGTTTATTTATATAGCACTTTTCAACACAAGGCAGTTCACAGTGCTTTACAAAAAATGAAAGACATTAAGAAAATGGCATTTAAAATCAGTCATTAAAAAGAAAAGCTAATAAAATAAACATTAAAAGAAAAAATACATGGATAAAAGTTACAGTGATAAAAGTTACAGTGCAGTTTAAGATGTGAATAGTTCAATTAAAAGCAGCGACAAAAAGAAAAGTCTTCAGCCTGGATTCAACCATGTTATCTGTTCAGGCCCTCATGGGAAGAGACTTTCCCAGCATGCAACCCACCAATACCAGGAACTTGAAATCAGATATGACCCTGACATGTTGACAGTATTATCAACAGTTTCATTTTTTGTAATTGGGAAAATATGCGTGCGAGACGTCTTGTGCAGGATTGGAATCAGGCAAATCCATTTTTAGACAAACATGGCCAACTGTGCTCAGTTAAACACAAGTACAGAAGATACGAGTCTGAAGTATCTTCTTATTTACTGAAGACTTTATTTGTATAACTTCCTTTGTAATCGTCTTAGGGAATCTCCTTTTTGGCTCATCCTAATACATCCAATTAGAAAAAGTAACATTCACCCAAAAAACCTACTTGTAGTAACCAGAGCAACAAGAGCAGAGTCAGCAGGGCAAATCGAGAAGGCAGAGCCGAAAGAGTTTGGAGATATGTGTCTGAAGCTGATGGGCAGTCGCCCTGAACAGACAACACTGACCAGGCAGACCCTGTCAAAACAAAAGAGAAGCCTGCCTACACAGCATGTCTGGTGGTGGACGGTGGGTGGGGGGGGCATCGCAGGTGGTTTCTCTCACTGGAATTACAAACATAGTATTTCATGGGTGCCAAAAGTAAATGCTTTTGTCGGGCTGGAAGGTTGGTTGTCGGATTCCTGGAGAATGGGCAAAGACATTACTCAGATACATTTTTTTGACCATGTATTTACTTTAAACAGGGCTTTACAGTATCAAGGTTCTTTATTGTCAAACTAACATAGCTACAGAGTAATTATGTCGTTGAAAATCTAAGGTCACAGGCTTGTCCAACAATGCAACACAATAACGCCCCGTCTACACTACAGGCATAAAAAAATCTTGAAGCTGGGCGTGTCTGAGGCATGGTGATTTCTCGAGCCCAAGGCGACCAAGAACCAATCAGAAATCTCCCGCCCGCCCCCGGCATACAAAGCAATAGCAATGTTAAAATGAAGCCATGCCATGCTCCCCACAATGCAGTTCGGCGAAAATTCAAAATCTTCTACGTCACCCCATTCAAATGAATGGGCGAAGCGTTGAAAGCATTTTTCGATGCCTGTAGTGTAGACGGGGCGTAATACCGCATTTGGACCTTAAAAAAAATGGTTCTTAAAGTGACCACACTACAGCTTCGACAGCTTCAAAAACGTTTTCCAACCGCATCTGCCCATTCACTTTGAATGGGGTGACGTCACGTTGCCTCGCTTTTCGCCGAACTGAATTGTGGGTAGCATAGCGGTCCGTTTCCGGAGACGCCGGAGTAGCCAGCGCCAGCCAATCAAATCCCGTTTCTGAAAATCTGACAGCTCAAGCCGTAGCCAATCAAACCGCGTCTAAGCTGGGAGAGATATCCCGCCGTTCATTTCTATATTTAAAAAAAAGATGGAGGAGAAACTAACTATCGCCGTAGCAAATCACCCGGTTTTGTATGACCAGCCCCTCTTCACCTACCGGGATACAAACCGGAGGAACCAGGCATGGAGGGAGGTGGCAGAGACAGGGGGGGAAACTGGTAGGTTTTCGCCTGTTTGGGGAGTTTATATATATATTGCTCGCATAAAATCCCCGGGGCTTTTTGCTTTGTATGTCGGGGGCGGGAGATTCATGTGATTGGTTGTTGGTCGCGTTGCTTGAATAAAATCCCTAAGCTTCAGACACGCCCAGCTCCAAGCTTTTTTTGAAGCTGTAGTGTGGACGCTCCGTCAGGAAGCAGTTTGGGTAGCAGGATGCAAGAATCATTACTGCAACATGTTCAAATCCAAATGAATCAATATAAACATCCACAGTTAAACATTTAACCAAATGAAATGTAGACTCACAGTGAGGTACAACAACAACAACAACAACAACAACAACAACAACAACAACAACAAAAGGTTGCTGAAGGACACATTACATTTTCCAAAAAAAACACACACTGGAAAAACAGTCTATTATATCTTATGTGCCTTAAAATCCCTAAACACAGTTGAATACTACATATTTTTATTAAGTTTTATAATTTGGCAGGTTGAACAATAACACACACACACACACACACACACACACACACACACACACACACACACACACACACACACACACACACACACACACACACACACACACACACACACACACACACACACACACACACACCACACACACACACACACACACACACACACACACACACACACACACACACACACACACACACACACACACACCACACACACACACACACACACACACACACACACACACACACACACACACACACACACACACACACACACACACACACACACACACACACACGGTTTCTCATAATTTCAACTCTTTTTTTATTTTAGTGCTCTTCTGGGACAGTTCTATCACTTATCAGCGATGCCTGTTGTATGCTGTCCCGCTGCCTTCACCTTGATCCAGCCCCTTATGTCTTTCGGCCTTTGCTATCCATGAATCCATGCTGTAGTTGACAGCTTAGCAGCTCAAACATGTCAGGACAATTCATTGGTTGCGACAGCCATGTTTCAGGGAATCAGGGGAGTACAGTGTATTAGTTGTCTGGTGATCTAAAGCAGCCAGCATGTTGATCTCTTGGCCTTTTTTGGGTCCCGTCTGTCTGCTTTACCGACATATAAGAGCAGGGAAAGTTTGCCAGGGTTTGATCCAAAGTTGGAGTGCAGGGGAGTTTTTTTGCTAATATAATTACCACAGGACACACCCAACTCTCACGGGCTTTTCAAACGTCCTCCCACGTTTTCAACACGTCCTTTTTTGGCAGAAAAAGCAGGACTATATGGTTACACACACACACACACACACACACGCACGCACGCACGCACGCACGCACGCACGCACGCACGCACGCACGCACGCACGCACGCACGCACGCACGCACGCACGCACGCACGCACGCACGCACGCACGCACGCACGCACGCACGCACACACACACACACACACACACACACACACACACACACACACACACACACACACACACACACACACCACACACACACACACACACACACACACACACACACACACACACACACACACACACACACACACACACACACACACACACACACACACACACTGGATATTTATTTTATTTCTGCACACAAATAACTAGGATCAGAGCAAAGAGGCAACTTTGGGCCCCTCTCTGAGGTTTGATGGTGGTACTGAAGTCCTTTGGGAGTGGCTGGCTGGGTGGGTTATATGCCACCAGGGTACGAAGCTGACATGGTGAAAGATATTGCCCGGTTAATTAGTGCTGGGAAAATATATATAAATGTGCATTTTAGGGCTGCAGGCAGCGTAAAACCATTGTGTTGAAAATTCCTACCCTTACATTTTCATCAAACGGGTCGAGTCGGGAGACACTCTGATCATCGAGCTGTGTACTCTCTGATAATGCTGCTTCAGACCCTCTCGCAGGCTCACACGGGCCTTTCAAATGTGTTATTTATGTAATTATTATGCTCATGAATTGTGGATTGTCAACAATAGTTTGAAGATGAAGCACTGTGTCAATTAAAGTGATCTGCATTTGAAGTTGGAAGCATCCACCTCTACAGAGGGAGCCGCTTCTCTGATGTGCAGGCATTAATACAAGCAAATGCATGTGATTAAATATTGTTTCCTTTTATTGTTTACTTGGAGATTTCTCTGAAGTTAATTCTCACATTGAATCACTTTGAGCCGCACATCAGAGGGAGAGCTTGAAATCAAATGCTTTTGGTTTTCTCATGGAAAGTTATTTGAGAGATTTATTTCAAACAGTTACTCTTGTCAGGCTGATCTAAAGCTCTGGTATTTCAGAAATGTGTGATTCTCTACAGAGCCACCATCAAACCAGACTGAACACAAACTTTCCACAACATGTGTTCATTCAAACACATGTTGGCTTCTCTGAATTCCTCTCCGGACTGGACATGTGCATTGAGTAATGTTATGACTGATTTCCCATTTAACAATACAATACAACTCTGTATTAAGGTGCATTTATGGGGGTCTTCAACATCTTAAACCTCGTACCTGCGATATGTATCTGGACATTTCTCGGAAAAAGTCTATTTCCTCCATGGACAATTCAAGATGTTCTTGTTATAATAATAATAATAATAATAATAATAATAATAATACATTGCATTTCAAAGCGCTTTTCCAGGTGCTCAAAGACGCTTTACAGTGGTGATAAAACATGATAAGATAGAATTTAAAAGTTATTAGAACAAGATAAAATAACATTTAAAAGTTATTAGCAATACAGCATAATTCACAGATTAAAAGCCAGTCTGAAGAGGTGTGTTTTGGTCAGTGTTTTGAAAGTGGGGGGGTCAGTGCAGTCTCTGATGTGTTGTGGGAGGGAGTTCCAGAGGGTGGGGGCAGCGATGGAGAAGGCTCTGTCCCCCCAGGTTCGGAGCTTGGTTTTCTTGGGGATAGAGAGGAGGTTCGCTTCTGATGAGCGAAGGCTGCGGGAAGGGGTGTAGTGGTGGATCAGGTCGGAGAGGTAGGGGGGGGCCTGGTTATTGAGAGCTATCTTGATTCTGCCTTCATTGTTGGGGTTATTTGGGAATTTGAGGGATCTCCATCAATGTGTTTTCAACAAAACAATGTACATACGCAAATTAGGAAAGCAGAACTGATGGACTTGTCAACAAACATGGGACCTACTAGATCAAGGCATGCTGCCGCGTGGGCTTATTCTTCCTTTGCCTGAAAAGCATGGAGAGGAACAATTAAATGACCTATCAACTTGTTTGGTTCATTGCCAAAGGAATAGTTCAATGTTTTGAAAGCTCGCTATGTGCCTGAAATATGCGATTGCCTTTCTTGCCAAGAGTTAGATGACAACATCCATACTTTTCTTGGCCCCAGCAATTATTTTAGTGGTTTTAAACCAGGAAGTGATTGGCAGTTTAACATTAAAACCATGAGAAAGGGGAGTTAAGGTAGCTTAAAAAAACAAAGATTACGTAACTACTGCAAAATGCAGCTTTTTGTTTTCACATTTCGCCTCATATTTCTTATGAATTACACAAACAATATTCTATATGGAAAGCCAGGACAGCTGTTCCCCTGGCCGCCATAACAGATGTATGATGTGCGAGGGGCCATATCTATCTTCCCATCTGACTCTTGGCTGGATGGAAAATAAGCATATTTCCTAGAAAATTCCAACATTTACATTTCTCTGAAGCGAGACAGACCACCTCCAGATGTTGTCTGACGGATTCAATTTAATAGCTTTGCATTTTCTGTACCTTTAAAACCAAATAGAGATAAGATGGCAAGGTTACAGATCAGGTTAAAACAGGGTGTACATTGGTTCTCCAACGTATGATCGATAATACAATTGTAGTTCTTAGAGAGGTCATATTTCAGAAACAAGGCATTATGCAAAAATATTTCCAGGTGTTTTAGCACACTGTTCTTCTGCACAGTGCTAACGTTTCCTTAAGTGTTGTAGTCCACCTTGGGGGGGGGGACACATATGTGTATTTTTAGATAGGTGCACAGACAAACACATCTTCGTCAGCAGACCATGTGCGACTGACCTAAGCATTGATCGATATTGATGTGGAAAGGGTTCTCTAATCTCTAAAGGTCACACTGCATACCATTTTATTCATTGAGTAATCTGCTCCTTAGATTCAAGATTCATTCAAGATTCAAGGCTTTTATTGTCATGTGTGCATAGCTACAGTGTCGTTATGACAATGCAATTCTTAGGTCACAGGCTCCTCCAACAGAGCAACACAATAAAACAGATAATAGTGCAAGTAAGGGGCGGTGGTGGCGAAGTCGATAGGGACTTGGCTTGGGAACTGGAAGGTCACCAGTTCAAGTCCCGGCAAGACCAAGTGCTACCGAGGTGTCCCTGAGCAAGGCACCGTTCCCTACACTGCTCCCCGGGCGCCGTTCAAAATGGCAGCACACTGCTCCTAACACTAGGATGGGTCAAATGCAGAGAAACAATTTCCCCACGAGGGATTAATAAAAGTCCATCTTATCTTATCTTAAGTAAATAAAATAGAATATAATAGAAATTGTGCAGGATCGTCTATATACAAGTAATTGGAATATTGATATATATAAGTTACAACCAGATGAATGTTATGGATGTTCTTTGAAAAGTTCAGGTGTGTCTTATGGCTTGTTATTTCTCATTCTCCATCATATTTGAATATGCAGGACATTATTCATGTTCTAAAAGACAAGTGTATACAGTTTGCAGAGGACTTGCTGACCATCTGTCCCAACAAAACGAGGTCTGAGGGCTTAAAGAGCTCCGATACACAATGCAATCAGTGCAGAGCTAAGCATCACAGCAAGCCAAAGTAATTAACAATCAACACTGTCCAAATTCCCACTGCTCGCTTGCATTAAATAGGAGGGGAAGGTGGAGAGAGGGGTAGGGTGGGGGTGGTGAAGAACTTTCAGAAAACAAACTTTGCCAGGCATTCTTTGGACTTCGTTTGGCCAACTCTGAATCAAAGCGAGTGGACAATCTTCCCTTTCATCTCTGAGGCTATGAAGGAACAGACTGTGTCCTGCCATGGCTGTGAACTTGTTCAGCTTAGCACTGTGAAAGCCACGGGTTTTTTTCTCTTCAGAGGGTCGTCCTTTGAGTGTATTTTTTCTCTCTCTAACCTTTTGATCTAAATCTTCTTAACTTTAAATGAAGTGCTTCAGCCTCTTGAGGATTCAGAGCTTTCATGTCACTGTTTGTCTTGAGATGTAAATCCTCTTGGCGACGTGACCATGTTGATCAAGTTTTGTAAGAACTGAAGTATGGATAGATACTCAGTCTCTCTGTTTTTGTTCTATTCAGTACAAATAATATGTCTAACCAAAAGAGAATACAGCTTTTCTTTTGGGCTAAAGACCAGCTTTCCAGATCTGTCGTTCGTGGCAAGTTTTTTGTTTGATCTTAACTTAATGTACCAAGGGTCTATATTTAACTTCCTAATCCTGTTACCCCTTTCACAATACTATACAATTTAAATGATTTATACAATTGACAGTCACGAAACACTGCCTAACACATGCTCTGTAATATATTTCTAATGTAAGTCAAAATCCGTCACAATATTATACTTTACACACAGAAAGATTACATTTTATTAAGCTCAATTATAAATTATAACAAGACTTATTTCACTGAAATAATTCATCTTCAACAATACAACAGATTGTTTCTACACACTGTGAAATAATTCAATTTATTTGGTTTAATTGTTACATACATAACAAATGCACAAATCACATTTCAGAATACTGTTTATTTCCACGGGGAAAACCACACAATAAATCTGCTTTATACAATCCACTTCACTTTAACGGCTTTTGTTTACATCACTTAGGGAATGTTTTCACTCATTACTCACACTTACTTGCCTATTTGTTGCTGAAATTAGCATGAAGGTGGGACTTTGTGAGAAGCTACCGTTTTCAACTTACCAACAACAGCCGAGCATAAGGACCTCTAATAACATAGCCATGCATCTCCCAGATATAAGTATATATCCTTAGTGCTAATGGAAAGAACAACCAGGTATACTTTTTATACAATTGAAGAGAGATGTTATTATTCCTAATTAAGTGCCTTATGTCGAATTTGTAAAATATACATGGAAACAATACAAAGAGGACCTCGAATGGAGCCTTGTGGAACACCATAGTCAAGAAATGTTGAAGATAAGTTTAATCTTCCAGTGCAGGGGTGTCAAACTCAATTTCATCGCGGGCCACATTAGCATTATGGTTGCACTCAAAGGGCCGGTTGTAACTATATAAATATAAATATATAATATATTAGAGCCGGGACTCGATTAAAAAAATTAATCTAATTAATTAGAGGCTTTGTAATTAATTAATCAAAATTAATCGCATTTTTAATCGCATTTTTAAGCACAGGGCCATCTAAGCTAATTTACAGATGGCTGTGAGCCCAATAGAGATTGCCCTGAAAAATGCATGCGGACGAAATGGCACGAAGGGTTTGGGGGGCCTCCGTCCCCCTAGACATTTTTTAATTTTTGCAGGTCTTAGATGCTGTCTGGTGCATTCTCTAGACTGAATTATAAGATGAACCACCACAATATTATATTGTACAATTTCAATTGTATTCTTCATTTCACTTGTTTGTTTGTTCTTGTTTGTGTTTGCTCGCTTGCATGCCCTGCATAGCTTTAAGAAATACTTAAGTTGTTGGTCAAAACACTTTCCATCTGATGAAGGCAAATGCCTTCCCAGATGGAAAAAAGTAGAAAACATTACATTCAGTTATAACTGCCAAAACAAACATTATTTACACTATTATGGCCCCTGTTAAAAATGTTTGTAATGTTAACTACTGTAAATTGGTCAAACGAATGCCTCCTCATCCGGAAGCTGACCGAGCAGACCCGAGCAGCAGTCGAGAGGAGCCGAGCGCATCCGCGAAGCACACGTCAGAGTTCCCGTTAGCCGGAAAATCTAAATATCTTCGGTCAAAATAATTTCCCTTTAGAGCAATACCGCTTCAGTTGCGCCACTTATGTGACAGACAAGAAGAGTATGTGACAGACAAGAATAGTCAACTCTAATGTCTAAATGGAGAAAGAGATGTCTTGTATGGGTTGATTGTGCGTTGATCTGTTGGTAATGCCTCGGGGTTCCGGTGGGCATGTAAACAAATGCATAATGCTGCGCTATACTTTGTGGCCTCATCCAGTTGCATAGCGACACTTATTGTGTAGTTGTCTTTTAATAAGCAGGTAGTCATATCATTAGCTAGAACTAGCTGGATCTGATCGATATGGACATACACGCGAGTGAAGTCTAATCTGACGGGAGAGAGAGATCAGCTGCTGCTGACGAGTCGAGACTCGACACGCAGCTCTGCATAACCAAATGCTGCGGTGAGCGGAACAAAACACACACTTCAGGTTATCACACGTAGCTATTTTAATTACCTCTCACACGTAGCTATTTTAATTACCTCTCAAATTACCTAAACTAGTTATAGATATGTTTAGTTTTACTGTCGGGTCACTCATTACTAGATCCGCGAGCTGCATGATACTGGCATAATAGATTGCCCGATCGGGCAACCAGCAGGTGAGGCTTCATTGCCCGATCGGGCAACCAGCAGGTGAGGCTTCATTGCCCGAGCTAAATGCTAGATGGCCCCGGGCCATCGGGCAGTCCTTAATGTCGAGCCCTAATCCAGTGAGCTAGGGAGCTGGTTATTTTCTCAGACGTGGACTTCCTTATCCTGGCCCTGAAACCAGTCGTCTGGTTGAGTGTGGGTTGGGTCAGGGTGTGGTTCCTTGCACTCGGAGTCGGGCTAACGTCCACGCTAGCTGCTCCATGCTTTGCATTTAGGTGATACTTTAGGCTTGATGTGCTGCGGTGATATGCAAATTCTTTTTTGCATAATTTGCACACAACCGTGCTCTTGTCGACGCTTCCATCCGTCCGTTTTTTAAAAAAATGTCCCATCCACGGGGCCGACCAAAGCGGTCTCATCAGCTTGTTCGTTCATGTTTGACTATTGTTCACCGTGGTTTGTTGTTGTTTGAAGTCCCATGCTGAAGTCATGAACGTTAGTTGGTGCTCCAGTATAATCGGTACGCCTGAAACTCATCCAGTGAGAAACGTTCCGCTGTGCAAAAATAAGTGCGATTAAAATGCGTTAATTTTTTTAACGCGTTAATTTTTGTGTAATTAATTAATCTTAATTAACGCGTTAAAGTCCCGGCCCTAAATATATATAAAATAATGTATTATATATTACATTATTGCCTCTGAATTGGATTATTATCGGATAGGGTAATAACTAACTACGTTTGAAAGCAGAAGTCCAGGGCAAATAATTGCAAGTCTCTTCAGTGCACATGTCACAAAAGGAGATGCATTGTGGGACATGTAATTTATGGGCAACCTGCTTCTGTAAAGTGGCGTGTAACCGTATAATAAACGTATTATATTCTTTGCAAGCTCTTGCGGGGCCACATAAAATGAAGTCACGGGCAGGATTTGACCCCCGGGCCTTGAGTTTGACACCCCTGTTCTCGTGGATGCTGGAGTATTTACGTCACTCTCCAAAATGAAATAGGTTCCTCTTTGCTTCATGAAAATGTTCCACTAGATTTTCTGCAATGGTTCTGACAGACAAGAAAACAGACAGAAAAGATTGTATAAAGATTGCAACGCATATGCCAGATTTGTTTCTCTCTCACATCCTCTTCATCTGGGGACACTAACTAGTCCTTTTTGGTATTTATGGCCCTTGAGTTAAACATTTTACCTTGCGTGGCTAAAAGTGACATTAAAGTGTAGCTATTGAATTTGAGAGCACCATTGTGTTGATGCAAACCCAGTTCCCACTTTGACAAGATTAGGATGTCCTCATGACTCTTACATCGGTGCTCTTATGTTGTCATACGTTTGCATCAAGGTTTTTAAGCCATTATCGAAACACTTCTCCTTGTTATGTTCAATGTCATGTAAATGTAAAGCTTGTGTCGAAAGTGGAATTTCTAAAAACACATGACTGTCAAGCTAAATTAAAGTGTAACATGCCATTATGACCTTATACAATATAACCATGATGGTCTTTCCACTGCAATCTTAGTTCAAGTTGCAAAGTCTGCTGCTGGAATTTTTTTTTCATATGTGACTTCTGCTTCATATATCCCTGGCATTTAGTTCACAACCTGGGTTGTGTTGAGGAACATGATGTTGACGGGTTTCAAGCAGTGGACCTGCGCACATAAAACTCATCATTAGAAAGCACAGAACCCACTCTTCTATCCTCTCACCGTACATGATGTACAGGACAGTGAAGAATAGACATTCCTGTACCCTAACCTACCCTTACCCAACTGTGCCAGTGTTTCGCCAGCCGGCCAGAGGAATAAGAGGAATCCCTGGTGCTCTGTGCTTAGTGCTGCTAAACAGGCTTTTGTATGTGGTATACACAATGCTCCATCACTGGCACTTTGGACAGCGTGAGGGCTCTGCTGCCAAGGGAGCTACTAGCTGTTGTTCTTTTCATCTAAGTTAAGCCACTTGGCCCACGGCAGAGTGGACATGGACAAGAAAGGACGAGCAGAGAGGCTTGTGGGAGATGGCAGGAATCCTACCCGTCTCCCTCTGGGACACATTTCCCTGCATTTTATCCTCACACCCTTGGTCTGATTCACCATGAATCCTTTGGAACACTTTGGTACCGCTTAATTTACATGTATGCCAACAGGCTTTTAATGTATTTAAAACTTGGATGATGTTCAAAGGACGCTATAATTCCTCTGAAATAGGCCTTTTGAAGGCTTTATCTTGCTCTTTCTCTTCTGGCTAATCTTGGAGCCCCTCCGTATGCCAGAGCAATTTTTCTAATGCCAATTAAGCTTGACATTAGCATAAAAGAGCTTTTAAAGTTTTTTTTCTTTTTGAATGAAAGAGTGATGTTAAACGGACACTTCTTCTTTACACTTCAATCGCCTGTCTCTGGAGTTTCAACATTGAGCAACCTCACTGAATAAAGTACCCTGGTCTTTGTTTCTTTTGTCTTGATATTAACGGATGGAATTATGAAGGTCAGACAATCCCTTAATAACAACTCAACACATTTTTCTTGCAAATTAGCAGTCCTTGGTATAGCATCACACATTCTGCTTTGTGCCCAAATGAAGGTTATGCTATTAATGCAGAACATGTTGGCAGTCTCTTTCATTTCTCCCAAGAACTGTAGTAATTGCCACAGAGTGCTAGGAATCAATTAATTACCATTAAGGCTCCATTCCAGAGCACAGTGAAACACAGCAAATGGTTTTTCATTAGCCACAAATGTACAAATGTGACCCAGGGGAGAAACATGAAGTCTGAGCAGCTTTCTTGGATTTTTTAGTGGAAGTTAAAAGCCTTTTTCTTCCTTCACTTGGAAAACTGGGATACATTCCACTCCCAAGGAAAAGTGCAGGTCCCACTCAGGGGAGCGTTGTGGGAAAAACTCAAGCTGTTGTTGTGCTGAGTTCTTGTTTGTCAGCGCTGAGAATAGTGGGACAAAAATAAATCTGCAGTATAAAGCCTGCTACTTTGTGTGGATTATTCAAATGATGATAAACAGCTTCATTAACCAAACCCTTTGAAGTGAAATTGTTTGTTTAGTTGATTTCACAAAGTGAGTGAGTAGACTGTAAAGTGGACGAGGAATCTAAAGGCAGTCGTGGCTCATAAACATTTGTAAATAAGCACCACAAGCTGCAATTGTATTTCATGGTTCATTTGATTATAACAGAAGAGTTAACTACATGCATGCAAGTTGCCTTATATCTGGGTGTACTGTGATCTTAGATAGGGTTTTCACCGAGACCTCTTCTTATAGTGATAACTTACAGTGAGCTTGTTAGGGCAGGTTTACATCCAAATATATATCTGTGTGCAAAATCACTCCCTTGTCTACTCATTAGACTTGAGAGTGCAGTACTTGCAATATTGCGACTCTGAATCAAGTGTACTACATGACTTCAATGTTTGCCTCTATTACATGTGATGCATTGCATTGAGGGCTTGTTAGCAGAAAGTGCTGTGTAGACATTTTTTGCACCCCATTGTAGGGATTTTATGGGGCTCTTAACATTCACCTGAGGTGTATTTTACATTGAGTTATTGTCTTCTCCATTCTTGGCCCGAAATACTTGATGGTACGTGTTTTGGTTTTTGATGTAACTATAAAAAAATGTCTTCAACTGCACAGAAAATAAGACTTAAAGGGGACCTATCATGCAAAATGCACTTTTTGATGTCTTTCATACCAGAAACGTTGCTATCAGAAACAATGCCCAACTGTTTTGGACGTAATATGGTCGGTGTTTACATTAGCATCGCTAACACTCAGAGCTAACCTGTACTGGAGAGCATGTGTGTGAAGAAACAGGAAGTAAAAAGGAACTCACCTCGTGGTATAACCGGCAAGAGAGAAAGCCTTTGCTTTGCTTTGCCAGACTGTTTCAGAAACAATCCTTGATAATCCATGATATGGCGTTTCATCACGGCAGCATTTAGTTTAGACGGTAGCTGCCGGGTCCCGCATGAGCTCAGACCCCTCCTCCTTTTTTTTTTTTAAAGCTTTATACCCAAATCAGCCCTTTTGAAACAGGAAGTGAAATAGAGGGATATGAGGCATGGCTAGAACGGGTGATCTGTTTGGTATTTTGAGCAAAACACTTCAAAGACATGTTTTTCATATTTTTGTATATATCTGAGACCTATGATATTGCCTAAAAATAGCATGATAGGTGCACTTTAATACATTAGCAGAACCTTATTGAGAGTGGGGGAAATCCATTTGTAAAGTCACTTAATTACATTTATGCAATACAACAAGAGGAAAAAAACATTTATGTTAAAAGGTGGCTTCAAAGTAAGACAAACAACAAATGTAGTGCCATGACAATAAAGTGCTACAACAAAATGGGCACGACTAAGATTTTAGGTTACATGTTTTATTTAATGAAACTCTTGAGAAGCTCTTTCTCCAGCCAAAAACGTGGATTGCTTCTTTGGAGGTCAACCAATACAAATACTTCAGCCTGTGGGGAAACCCGGCCAGTTCTTACCACATGTTGAAATGTGTACCTGTCGATCTTTGGAGATGTTTTCCAAATCCTCCCTGCTTGTTACTGACCATCACACGCCAGATTTTGACAAAGTAAACTGCCTTTCAACTCCACCTGCTGCATGTTTTCCCTTGTGGCCGGTTGTGTTACCTGCTGCCAAGCTGACTGTTTGTTTCTGAAGTATTGATACCCGGTAACAAGCCAAGCAAAGAGACTCAAAATCATTTTGAGGATTTGACATGGTATGTGAGCATGGGGATTTATACAAAGTACAAATGATGCAAAACCGTTGCAATCCACATATTTTCCGTCATACTACTGAGTCTGACGCCAAAGCAGCACTTTACTCCCAGACTTGTTTCCACAGCAAGTATAATGGGTCTTTAAGCTGAAACAGGTACTTCAGTGATATTAGCTAAGTGGGAAAAAGTGACCGATCCATCAACAACCAGGGATGACAACACACAGCATCTACAGTGTGAAGCTGAAGTGCAAAGCTTTTCTGGCACAAAAGCTGTTTTCTCAGTTAAGTAAACTCAGACATCGTGAAAAAAAGTTGGAGAGGATAGCAGTGCTGACAGTGAACAGGTCTCCAAGTAAAGAGGCTTTGAATCACTTCTGAAGAGTCCGTGAACACGTCTCTCAACAGTCTCTTGTGTTTTTCTCCCGTTAACTGGTTCTTTAATCACATTTCTTTGCCTTGGCGACGCTCGCGGTGACATTTCTTTTAAAGTACCGTCACAAATCCAAGCCGATTCATCGCCTCAGAACAGAGCAGCCAGAATCACAGTAAGAGAGACTTTGAAAGGAGAGCCGCATATAGAAAGTTTCAACAAAGCCAGATCAATACAAGAGTAAACAATCATTTGAACCCTATCATAATACTCTTGAAAGTAAATAACTAACGGTCCCAAAGTATGCAGACAGCCCCTCCTCTCTCAACCGCCTTCTCTGAAAAGTGGGAGTGCAACCCATTAGCAGCAAGTCACTCGCACTGATCGTCAGCATTAAGAAAGTGCTTTCAACTCTGCTGGCTGTCAGCAACTCTGGCAGCTTGGAAGAGCTTTAGCTCCGGCTCTGAATCTGAGCAGAGGGCTGTGGTCGGCAATGACAAAATCAGTTTGAACGCCAGTGTGGAGGATCTGTTAAAAGGGGTTTCGGATCAAAGCAGCCTAAGTGGGTCAAAATTACCTTGACCATCTGAGAACAGTCACATTTTGAAGAGGGGTGGGGGGGTAATCTGCAATGTAGAGGGTAGATTAACATTTTGCCGAGCATATTCCTCTCAGAGACGTCAGATCAAAGCAGAGCAAAGCTTTTATTTCTTCTCTTCCAACGTTCCTCTGACTCAGTGTTCATTTGGTGATTTGTCTGGTGCCTTTCTTTACGTGTAGCAATGAGACAGTATGGTTACCTTGTTGGTGTTTTTGAAGAAATGTCTGGGTGCCTCCTTTGCTTTCCTTTTCACATGAAATACAAAAAATAACCAGTGACGTGCGGTGAGGTTCGTGGCTGGTGAGGCACTGATTCTTTCAGAGTCAGATTTACAAATATTATATTTTGACCTTAATCGAAATATTCTGTTATTTTCAAAAGCTTTTTTGGTCTGATGCTTCGATTCATTTTAAACAGACCGTTCAACAACAGGATACCCACAATTTAAATATTGGATTGTTCTTTCTTAGTAAGATTCCATTTGAAAAAAATATGTGTAATGTGTATCTGTAAAGCGCTTTGAGCACTGGAAAAGCGCTATAATAAATGTAAGGAATTATTATTATTATTATTATTATTTGCATTACAATTGTGGTCTTACCTTGACTTGAAGATGAAGTCCATGCTATCCTTCTGGACAACAATCTCTATTACTTTTTTGTAAAAGTCCTCCTTCTCTTCCTGTAGTTTCAAAAGTCTAGTTTGTTGTTCGCGTCTACCGTCCATAGACTGTATATCCCTGCGTAGAATAACAGTAGCAACAAGAACCTGTGGGCTCACTTGCGCCCCCTTCAGTGCGGCAGAGGTTATGGCTGCCTCCCCTGGTGCTTTTCTGATTGCCGTTGTATGATGAGCCTAAATATCATATATACGTGAAATAAGTTATTTAGAGACTATGGATGGCGAGGATAAATGTAATAAAGGGATCTACAAACATTACATTGGTGACATACAGTGAGATGGTGCAGGCATGCGCTTAGGGCCCGCTTTCCAGCCAGTTTCTGTGGGGTGACGCATTCTGAGGTGAGGCAGATCTCATCTGTGCCTCACCTCACCCCACAGTAACTGGCTTGAGCGCGCTCACAAAATGCCCGCGCTAAATTAGTGCCCGCGCTCCAGCCAGTTACGGCCCCTACACACTGCGGCGTGCGTTGCCGCTTGGCGGTGGGCGTGTCTTGAGCTTGGGGAGTCAACGCGAGCAACGCAACCTACAACCAATCACATGAATGTCCCGCCCCGGACATACAAAGCAAAGCATTCATGCTACATCCATGCTGGCTAGATATACTGTCTATGCTTGCTAGCTGTCCATTCAAACGAAGTACACTGGATATAAACTCCCCAAACAAGCGAAAACCCACTGTCTCTGCCACCTCCCCCCATGCCTGGCTCCTCCGGTTTGTATCCCTGTATGTAAAGAGGGACTGGTCATAGAGTACCGGGTGATTCCCTACCGCCACGATAATTTTCTCCTCCATTTTTTGACATATGGGAAATAACTGCGGTCTGGCTCTCCCAACATACACGCGGTTTGATTGGCTAGTGCTTGTACTGTCAGATTTGCATACGCGGGATTTGATTGGCTGACGCCTCCGTCTTAGACTTAAAGGTGGGGTATGTAATTTTGGAGAAACCAGCTCGAGTGCGCTAGAATTTGAAAATACACAACCGGAAAAAATCTGCCTCTTCCTTCAGACTTCCTTACAGAGCCCCTCCTCCAACACACACGAACGCACACATGACCAATGAGGGCACGAGATAAGTTTGTGCACAGATGGAAGGCTGGCAGGCAGGTAGGCCATCCAGTTACTTTAGCTGGGCCGGCTCAGATGATTGGTCGTGCTTTTTACAGCGCCACGGCTTCCACAGATGACATGTTTTTTCATGTATTTATTGTCAAAGCATTTAATATATTCATTGCTGCCAGTAGCTTTGCCGATATCTGTGTTGATAGGTAATAGATTAAGAGCGGTGAATCAGCTTAGAAACAGGAAGTGCTCAAACGTTTGTGTGAGTTTATCAAATTTAGCAGTGATTCCATGTCAGCCACAGCTTGTCACACAACATCTTACTGATAGTGTATCTAACAAACTTAAACTAGCTTTATTAAATGTCAGGTCTTTGGCAGGAAAAACATTTTTAATCAATGATTTTATCATTGAGCACAATCTCGATTTTATGTTTTTAACAGAAACTTGGATTGAACAAAAATAACAGTGCAGCTGTTCTTATCGAATCAACCCCTCCCAACTTTAGTTTTATGAGTCAGGAAAGAATGCATAAGAAAGGGGGTGGAGTTGCTATTTTGTTCAATGATTCCCTTCAATGCAGGAAGACATCGTATGGAAACTTTGCTTCTTTTGAATATGTGGCCCTTCAGCTGAAATGCTTCTCTCGAGCTCTGTTCCTAAATATCTATAGGCCACCCAAATACCGTGCAAGCTTTTTTGATGACTTTACTGAACTGCTGTCGATAGTGTGTATTGACTTTGACCGTCTAGTCATTGTTGGTGATTTTAACATCCATGTTGACAACCCCCAGGACAGAGGGGCAAAAGAACTGTTTTGTGTTCTTGATAGCTATGGACTGACTCAGCATGTGACGGAGCCCACGCACAATAAGGGGCACACTCTGGACTTAATTATCTCAAAGGGTCTGAATATCTCTGAGGTTGTGGTGACTGATGTTGCACTGTCTGACCATTCCTGTGTTTTCTTTGAGAGTTCTATTTCTGTTCACAAAAATGTTCAAAAAGAGGTAACCACAAAGCGATATTTAACTGAAATACTAGGGAAATGTTTACTCAGAATTTTTCTTCCACACTTGCCCCTGCTAACACCTCAGTAAATGAGCTAGTAGATCATTTTAATTAAAAAATTAAAAATGTTATAGATGCCATTGCTCCAACTAGAGTAAAGGAAGTGACTGGGAAGAAAATATCTCCATGGAGAAAGGCCATGACCGTGAGAGCAGAAAAAAGAGAGTGTCGAAAAGCTGAACGCAGGTGGCGAAAAACAAATCTCCAGGTTCACTTTGAAATCTATAAAGAGAGACTTGACCTTTATAATTTGGAATTGAAAAACGCACGACAATCGTTCTTCTCTGACATCATTACCAAAAACAAAAACAATGCACGTGCCTTGTTTGCTACCGTCGACAGACTAACTAACCCTCCAGTGTCAGTAGCCTCTGAATTTCTATCCACCAGGGCGTGCAATGATTTTGCCTCCTTCACTGACAAAATTCAGAACATCTGACAAGCAGTCAGTGCCTCTGCATCAGGAACAGCAAATGTGTTGTCTCTGTGTCCACTTAACATCAATTCAGACATCATGACACAATTCCATCAGACTAATGATAAAAACCTGGAGGACATTATACAACTTCTGAAATCCTCCTCCTGCTGCCTTGATATTATTCCAACAGGATTTTTCAAAGATGTTTTGCCTTGCATGGCCTCAGATCTACTTCATATAGTAAACAAATCTCTTCACTCAGGTGTTTTTCCACAGGCCCTGAAAACTGCAGTCATTAAACCGCTCTTAAAAAAGAATAATCTAGATGCTTCAGTAATGAACAATTACAGGCCCATATCAAACCTGCCATTTCTAGGTAAAATCATTGAAAAAGTTGTTTTTCAACAGTTGAGTAATTTCTTGCATTTAAATAGTTGTTTCGATGTGTTCCAGTCAGGCTTTCGTCCAAACCACAGCACTGAGACTGCTCTTGGAAAGGTCTTCAATGACATCCACTTAAACACAGACAGTGGCAGAACTTCAGTGTTAGTATTATTAGATCTCAGTGCTGCGTTTGACACTGTTGACCACAGCATATTACTAGACCGACTGGAAAACTGGGTGGGACTTTCGGAAACGGTTCTAAATTGGTTTGAATCCTACTTAAAGGACAGAAAAAACTTTGTTTCTATAGGTACATACACATCTGAGTTGACAAATATTACATGTGGGGTTCCTCAAGGCTCCATCTTGGGGCCTCTTCTCTTTAACATCTATATGCTACCACTGGCTCAGATAACAAAAACAACAAAATAAGTTACCATAGCTATGCGGATGACACACACATTTACGTAACAATTTCAACAGGAGACTATGCTCCAATTCAAACACTGAGTAAGTGCATTGAACAAATCAATGACTGGATGTGTCAGAACTTTCTCCAATTAAACAAAGATAAAACTGAGGTAATGGTTTTTGGAGCCAAGGCAGAACGTATAAAAGTTAGCGCTGAGCTTCAGCCTGCAATGTTCAAAACAACAGATAAAGCCAGAAATCTAGGTGTAGTCATGGACTCTGACCTGAGTTTCAACAGTCACATTAAAACAGTTACTAAATCAGCCTACTCTCACCTAAAGAACATATCTAGGATTAAAAGACTAATGTCACAGCAGGATCTGGAAAAACTTGTCCATGCTTTTATCTTCAGTAGACTCGACTACTGTAACGGTGTCTTTACAGGTCTCACTAAAAAATCTATTAGGAAGCTGCAGCTGATTCAGAACGCCGCTGCTCGAGTCCTCACTAACACTAAGAAAGTGGATCACATCACTCCTGCTCTGAAGTCTTTACACTGGCTTCCTGTGTGTCAAAGAATAGATTTCAAAATACTGCTGCTGGTTTATAAAGCACTGAATGGTTTAGGCCCAAAATACATTTCTGACCTCCTGCTAAATGATGAACCATCCAGATCTCTCAGGTCTTCAGGGACTGGTCAGCTTTCTGTCCCCAGAGTCAGAACTAAACATGGAGAAGCAGCGTTCAGTTATTATGCTCCAAACATCTGGAACAAACTCCCAGAAACCTGCAGGTCCGCTGCAACTCGTACTACTTTTAAATCCAGGCTGAAGACTTTTCTTTTTGCCGCTGCTTTTAATTGAACTATTCACATCTTAAACTGCACTGTAACTTTTATCCATGTATTTTTCTTTTAATGTTTATTTTATTATCTTTTCTTTTTAATGACTGATTTTAAATGCCATTTTCTTAATGTCTTTCGTTTTTTGTAAAGCACTTTGAATTGCCTTGTGTTGAAAGGTGCTATATAAATAAACTTGCCTTGCCTTGCCTGGAATATAACAACAAGTGTTTTGAAGTGAATTACATCCCACCTTTAAACCCTTAAAAATTGTGTTTCAATTCATGAAAGTTTATTGTAAAATGTTGGGACTTGAACAGAGTTTGGTTGGTACTTTCTCGTGTCATTTCTGTTTCCACGGATCAAATGGTGACCGCCAAAGTTCAAAATAGTGAACGGCACATATGACAAATTGAGGCTTCCAAGACAGAGGCTATGGGTGACATTTGCTCATGACCAAATTCCTGCAAAACAAACTATGATGGTGAAAAAGTTGTTGTGATGCCTTTTTAAAGAAGTAACAATGTTTTTAAGATATGTCATTTTCTTCACGCCATCTTGCTTTTTCGTTAACTCTTATGGTGCGTTCACTCCGGACGTGATGCGAATATTCGCTTTGCTCTAATCGCTCCTATCGCATCGCTCTAAACGCTCAAGTTTCACCGCGGCTGTCAGATATGTTTACTCGCATCATTCAAACAAGACGCGCTGGCTCGGGAGCTACAACTACAACTAAATGAACATATTTGACCGTGATTAAATTGTAATACATGTTTCTAAATGATGCCGAATTAACAACATACTGGTTAGTAAAAACCATGAATTAATGCTTGACAAGTCTGCAGACAAGACGACAGGAGAAACACCTTTTAAAATGCTTGTTTTCTGAATGAAGATCGGGTCGACCAGGCTAAGCTAACGTTGTATATGCTCATTCCACACTCATAACAACGGCCTATACAGACATAAATAAAGCAGCGACTCTATTCGCCATGACACAGACAGTCTGTGGTTTGCACTTGTTTAACTTTTGTCCAGTTTCTGAACAGATATGAGGAGCTGTGAGCTCTGTGTGCTAACTGCTAACAGCTAATGGCTGATGTTTTCTGGTTGAACGTCAGTGACGGCAGGCTGAGAACCTCACCGCTGATTGGCTTCCGCGAGAACGCGTCACGTGAATTTGACGCTCGAGTTGAAAAAATTGAACTCTCGCGTGTGACGCGGCGTTCAATCGCCTCAATCGCGTGATTTGCGCTGCGTCTACCGCTTCATGCTCGCCGTCGGAGCGAATTCGCGTCTGTCCGCGTCTCTGCATTGACTTTACATGTAATCACGCCGCCCCCAAACATCGCATCGCGTCCGGTTTGAACGCACCATTAGAGGTCAACAGCAGCTCTTGCCTCTCGCTGCCAGTGTGAGCTTTGTGGATGAGAGGCGAGATCGCAGGAACAACCTAATCCAGCCAGTCCAGGCAGAAATGGTTTGCTATTGAAGCAGTAATGAGCCATGGCAGTTACTCAATGGGAGCTCTGTATGAGCAAATGGACAAGAGGAGAGGAGCCATAATAGATTACAATCAGACAAAAACCTGTACTGACAAATCGCTGCAGGTCTTGCTGAGCTTTCAGCAGAATCACCAGGAGGGAACCTGTTTGCTTTTATACTCCTCCTGTCTGGTCTCCTTTAGCTGTACTGTAGCTGCAGAGAGCACACAGAAATGTACTGTGATACAAAATAACCTTTCTCTTCTTGACTTTACTCCACTTTAAATCCACAATAAAACTACTCATACATTTTTAGATTCTTAAAAGCAGTTTCCAGAGCCGCTTTATTTATGTATATGTTTTAATAAATGGCAAATGAGAGAAGGAAAATCTTTTAATGGTGGGCTTACCGAGATGATCTTGCCTCAGTTCATTAGCAGAGGTAATTTCTGTTTTAACCTCGGCCGTGCTAATTCCAGCCTGGCCTTTCCTACATGTGAGGCAGTCCTTTAAAGACGGCTGGCTTTTGAAGCCTGCTGGTCGAGCTGTTCAAAGCTGCAGCTGTTTTTGGTGGTGTTTGACAGCTTTAATTGATGTTTATTTTGGCATCGAGTTTCATTCCTTTCATGCAAATGTCCTGCATGCAGAGAAATGGGTCAGGGGAGCACTAGGTGGGCACAGTTTGTGTGTACCGGGATAAGAGCAAAGTGCTTAACGGATTTACATTTTAGATCATAGAATCTCAACAAGCACGACAAAAAGCAGCCACTCTAATGCTTGAAATGAGAAATTGCCTTCACAAGTCTCTCTTTGATTAAGTAATGGATAATGAAAACATTGAACAGCATGTTATTATATCGTGCGTACGAAGAAGCCACTTTTTCAGATTCCAGAAACAGATTATCGACTATCAAATTCATTTTCACGCTTGTATGTTGTGAGTAAAATACCCATCCTTATTACCTTTCTCTTGTGTGTTTGGTTGGACTTTTTTCTCCACGTTTGACATCGCTATGAGCTCTTTGGCTGCGATTTGCGAAGGTGTTGCTGCCAGTCTGCCCACCTGTAGACCAGAGAGTCAGCCGCCTCTCAGACATTCTGGCTAAACACACCCCCCCCTTCCTCCACCTCCCCCCCCCATTCCCCGCCATGCTTTTCCCTCCACCAAGTCTGACATCACCATGGAGGCACGCAGGGGCCTCCTCATCTGCTCCCAATTACGGCCTCGCAAACTCCTCCACAGGAAAGACTTCAAACTGTTATGAAACGGAGAGGAACAACCTGAGACCTCGAGAAAACAAAGCGGCTGCGGACCTGGCAAGGTGTGGATCTGTGTTTGATCATCTGACGACACTTTGCCTCCAATTAAGGCATCAGCAGAGCTAAGAGGAAATGATCAGAGGCAGTCGTATGGATGTGGAAATGCAGTATCTCTGGACACAGAAAGCAAGCACTGGATGTTCCTAATAGGAAATAATGGGGATAAGATGTTGGTTGTCCTCCCATACTTTTACATTTTGTGAGAATAAACCACTCTGACTGCCTTGTATTTGAACCTCTGGTGCCAGTAAGTACAAAGGAGGCTTTAACATTTAGAGATGTCAGAAATGAACCGCGCAAATGGCCTTTTCATATTTGTTGCCTTTTTTGGTTCAGAGTCAACATCTTTTTATCCTCACGGATATATCCTGAAACATTTCTCAAGTTTTCAAAAGCATTTCTGCTTTGATGGATGGAGGGAGATTTGTACTTCGTACAGAGAAAACATGCCTTATCTTGGATTTAGCAGCACTACCATTTTAAGGTCAGAGTTCCAGTAGCAGTCATCGTGAATCAAAGTCAGATACAGTAGAGTAGAAACAACACAGATACTGAGGAATGCTAAGATTGAGTCTGATGTAATGCATCGCTTTAAAATAGCCATTTTCATACCCTAACGGAAACAAAACATATAGGAAGGTAATTTGCTTGGTTTGATTCATTAGTCCTTAAAACATTATTACTTGCAACAAGCTAGCTTCAACCTACTGATATATTCAGGTTGTATAAATATCCAAATGTATCCAAATATCTGGAACAAACTCCCAGAAACCTGCAGGTCCGCTGCAACCCTGACTACTTTCAAATCCAGGCTGAAGACTTTTCTTTTTGTCGCTGCTTTTAATTGAACTATTCATATCTTAAACTGCACTGTAACTTTTATCCATGTACTTTTTCTTGTAATGTTTAATTGAACTATTCATATTTTAGACTGCACTGTAAGAAATGTATTAGCTAGTAAAGAATTGAGTAATTTGTAAATCCATTTCCAGTCTGTAGATCGAAGGACTCAAGAGCCTTAGTAAGACATACTGTACTGTCCAGCACAGGGCCAAGTTACTCTTAGAAAGATGTAAAAGTAGATGTTTTTTTTAATATATATATACACATCGTTCGTTTAGTATCAGTCGGATGTCTCTGATTGTTCTTTCCTCACATTATTTACCACATTTGGTATAATGTTAATAGTAAAACCTTCTGTAAGTTATGTTACATTCCTGTTTTTTGGCCAAATATATAAAAAAACATGAATGAATAACATCATAGCCTATAGCAAACCTATAAGGTAATTCAAATGTGCGATTTTCGATGTTTATCTGCTCATGGATAGTGCAAGTGCATCACTGGCATCTTTAACCATCTACCCAATCCCTATCTATAAATCCATTTAGATACGTACTAAACACGCATCTCGGACCACCCAAGGTATTTTAAGATGTGTTAACGATGCCTCAACCCCGATAAGAGTCATGAGGTGTGCTATGGGTATGCATCTTATAGCCACATGTTTAAACAGGTGATTGTGAAGGTCACTGACATTGAGAATCTCACAGAGAAAGATTGTTCCGTGACCCATACGCTCTCCAGATGTTTCCAAACATGCAAATGGGGAACGACCTGAACCTGGTCCATCCACCAATACAAAACATCTGAAAAGTAAAAATCACTCAGAGAGCACATACCTTCGCCAAAAAACTCTCTCTCTTTCGTTAAATTGATTTTAGATGAAGAATGTTAACATCGGGAAAACTGTTATATTTAATCTATTATCAACTGTTCTAATTCAATAATGTAAAGTGCCTCAAAACGCTTTTTCTTTGCTGCTTGGACATTTAAATGAATACCAGTTGGCCCAAATGTTGCCTGCCAAAATCTATCCTATTAACGTAGGAAGTTAGGTATTACAGCAAATACAGAGCAGCGGTTTCAAAAGCTGAGCAGCCATAATATAGTTTAGTGTTGTCCCTCCCTGCTTGGATCATTTAGCCTTTTTAATCAAACAAATTGCTTTTCTTAGAGTTCATTTGAGCTTGATTTTAAAAAGCAACACCCCACAGTCAAAATGAATCACAGGATACATGGGTAAGATGTTTTTAAAACCGATGAAATATCTTTATCATTCAAATGTTTTTACATGTCAAAGTCAACTTTATTGTCAATCTTTCATTTTGTGTGTATGACAGAGAGATCGAAATACCGTTTCCTACAATCCCGAATACAAAAATACAAATATGTATACAAATATGTATAAAACATGTATATCCACAATCAAAAGACACATTTATACATATGCACACAGTCAGATAAAAACACAACAATCAATATACAAAATAACAGTTGCTTCAATATCTTGGGACATTAGTGCAAGATTGTCCATAGCAGCGTAAAAACGGTGCTGGATTTGAGTCTTATTTAAAAGCCCCTGGATCCAGTTCCTATTACACTCCAAATGTTCTTCTTGTACCCGTAGGCATCACATGGTGCAACCCTCAGCAGGATGACATCACTTTTCTCTATGTAAGCCCCACCTCCCCCCCAACTTCCCCCTTTTTGCCCCCACCCGCAACCCCATTTTCAGAGCCAGTCGTTGGACCGCCAGCCATCCATCCATCCGGCCAGCCTTTCTCTTTCTGGGAACACAACTTCATTACAGAGATGAATTGTCTTATTGTGAATACCCAACTGCCCCCTCTCACAGGGGAGGGCGGGGCCTCGCTGGACATCGGGGCATCATGCGGTGACCCGGCTTCAGGGGTCACTTCACCCACTGTTTGAAAAGCATCTCATGTAACGCATCACTGGATCACTGCCCCCACTTCTCAGCCAAGGGCCCTCTCTCAGCCACACCAGGCACCGAAGCACTGGACATCTTTTACAATACTTAATGACCTTATGGATAAACCACGACTTGTTTTTACCAAAAGGACTGGTTTGTTCATCTTAGTGCTGCAACAAAAAATGCTTCCCAAATTGGGATTAATCAAGTACATCTTATTTTATCTAAGAGGAAATATCCAGGATGCCTAATGAAAAAATACATTTTTCTAGTTCTTTCACCAACAGACAACCCCCTGCTTCAGTGGTTCCCAACCTGGGGGGCGCCAAAGGTCGCAGGGGGGGCGCCAGGCCTCAGATTTTTATTTTTTATTATTTTTACATATAATTGTAACGCAATACATGATTGTCACTAAAAGCCTTGTCTCTACATTACAATAAAATATAAAAAATAATTGATTAATTAATTTTAATACAAATTCAAGTTAGTATTAAAGGCATAAAAAGACAGAAATGTATAATTCTTTTTTTAATAGAAATGTTTCTTCTGCCCGTAAAGTGTCCAAACCGGGCTTGTCTGGATAAGCGCATTTTTAAAACATAGTCATTGTCCATGCCGGTTTCAGTTGGAATATTTGTCACAGTTGCTCCGATCAGATCGGTCTCCTCCATTTTGTAGATTATTTACGACTGTTGAATCCACACAAACACATCGGCAAAATCCGGCTTACTCTGAGCATGTGTTTTAAACAGTTTAATCCCTTTGTGAATTGTTTCCACTTGCGCCGTCCTTTCATTTCTTCATACAGCGGGAATCCAAATAAATTAATCCTGAGTCCAATAACCATCAAAGTCGCTCCAATAGTGCTCCTTGATTACGCTCTCATCCTCCTTTAACAACATACTTCACATTCATCCAGTTTGAGACAGGAGTTGTAGCATTTTGAGACTTTTAAACTTTAATTACCACTGTTGCGCCCCCCCCCCCCCCCCCTTGTGTTTGTGTGTGTGTGTGTGTGTGGGGGGGGGGGGCGCAACTTCCAACAGGAGTCATTTCGGGGGGCTCTTGGGAAAAAAGGTTGGGAACCCCTGCCCTACTTGATATATGAGGGCACCCTTATGGATGGTAAACCATGACTTGTTTTTTACCAAAAGGACTGGTTTCTTCATCTAATGGCGCATTTCCACTGCAGCAGGTAGCCCCGTCTAAGCGTCCTTAATCGTCCTCAAGCGGCCAGGCCAGTTTTTGGTGGCCTTTCCATATAGCGTAGCACCGGCTAGCGGGTACATCTTCCCTCTTTTTCCGGCCCCATAAAATCGTGGTTCTATCAGGCAAGGGCTGAACTAGTGACGTCAACACTCTCGACTGCTGATTGGTCAGAGAGAATCGTCAGAGAGAATCGTCACAAGATCGCGCTAGATCATCCCTAGCGTCGCATATCTAGAAGCAAGCTTGCAGCATTTTTATACGCAGCATTTTTGTAAACGGAGGAGCTACAAAAATGGCAACGTCAAAGAAAAGCACACCGTGGTCGACCGAGGAGGTGACGACGTTCCTACATCTCATTGGGGATGATAAAATCCAGCGGGAGCTCGACGGAACAACAAAGCCGATCGCCCCGCCTACACTGCGTTGCTATAGTAACTACCCCAGGTCCTAAACTGTAATGGAAATGCGCCACGGCCTCGGACGGCCAGCGAGGCAGCCCGAGCCTGAGCGAGGACGCTTAGGGACGCTTAAACGGGGCAGTGGAAATGTGCCATTAGTGAACTGCTAAAAAGCTAGCAATGATTGAGAGTCAGACCTACACATTTCAGATGTGTGTATCTCACACTGCACGGTAACTTTTATTCATGTACCTTTGTTATTCATGTTTTTTTATCTTTGCCTTCAAATTTGTGTTTTAAAATGCCATTTTATAATATGTTTCTTAATGTCTTTCATTTCGAATGTCGAATTGCCTTGTGTTGAAAGGTGCTATATAAATAAAATGCCTTGCCTACAAAAAATGCTTCCCAAATTGGGATTAATAAAGTACGTCTTATCTTATCTTAGGAAAGAGGACATATCCAGAATGCCTAATGACAAAATACACATTTCTAGTTCTTTCACCTCCAGACGTAACCCGACTTGAGCGGGGGTTTTGAGCACTTGTGTAAATCCTGCTCTTTGAATTTGCTTCCACTCGGCGATGTGACCCTGCAGGTACTGCCCCCTCTCAGGATGAAAGGAGTTGGTGGATGGCCATTTACTGGCACAGGCAGAATTGAGTGTCTTTGATGGTGGTCTATTTGAAGACTAACAGCTGACCTTGACCACCATTGTGTAGAAAAGGGGCCAATTTCTTCGCAAGACATGCACCGTCAGGCCCAGCCGGCTTTATAAACGGTGGATGGAAAATCTGTCCTGTTTGCAAAGTTGGCAGTAGACACGCAAACCCTCGGAGACACACATCTGTGGGGCGAGTTGTGAAGAGTCAGGTTGGTTAAAGTGTTTGATCAGCTCCTGGAGGAAGCAGCAGTTTCCTCTTGTGGAGGACACACTCCATTGTAAACGGTACGAGCCTTAACACATGCGAGGATGTTTAGACAAAATAGTACTGTAAAAAACAACCGTTAAAGTAGATCTCTTATACATCTGATTTTATGACATCAACATCACGATGTGTTAATGTAGTAATGAACCTGCACAGAACCATCATCTGAACCATCAGCTCCCCTCAACTTTCTTTTCAGTCTCATCAGACGGCTGTTTGTGGAGAAAGAGCTCTAAAACCCCACTGTCCTCTTCCTGCTCAGCTTCAAACAGGAAACAGTTAGTAACCACCGGGTGAACAAAGTGGAGCTTTTAGCATCTTAAAGACCACATTTCCCGCACAGGCGTAGTAAGAAAACAAAAATGTAGCTAATATTGGATTTGCATTCATCTAAATGGCTGTTTCTCTTTAACTACTGGATGTGTAAATATGGAATATTTACACAGTCAATTTAAAAGGTGATAAAATGCCAATATTATATTCATCTTTTCTCGTCTGAGCCCAGGCAGTGCTTGAGACAAAACCACGCCTAAATAAAAGGAAATTCAAGAGGGCTGTGCGTTGATCATCAGATCAAGGGTGGCGTTGGGGAACTCCAGTTCGAAACCCGCCGCGTCAGGCCGTTGTGTCCTTGGGCAAGACACTTTTTACATTACATCACATGTTACTTGTTAGACGCTTTTATCTAAAGCGACTTTCATACTCAATACTGTGGGCAATCCCCAGAGGAGCAATTTGGGGTGAAGCGTCTCAGGGACACAACAACATGCTGACTGCAGTGGGGTTTGAACCTGTGACCTCCTGATCCGAATACCAACTCACATCCCACTGCACCACACTTCACCCGAATGTGCTCCTATGGGTACTGTCCACAGCACATGACCGTTACATGTATGATATGTGTGTAATGTGTACTTGTAAAGCGCCTTGATGACGAAGATGGGTGGAGTGGCGCAGTGGGCTGTGCGTTGATCATCAGATCAAGGGGGCGTGGGGGACACCAGTTCGAAACCCGCCGCCGCTGCGTCTGCAAAGCCGTTGTGTCCTTGGGCAAGACACTTCTTTGCTCCTGTGGGTACTGTCCACAGTGCATGACCGTTACATGTATGATATGTGTGTAATGTGTATTTGTAAAGCGCTTTGAGCATCTGGAAAAGCGCTTTAATAAATGTAAGGAATTATTATTATTATTATTATTAAGAGTAACATCTTAGTCACATTGATGAACAGTTTACTTGATTATCCAATGTCACAATTAAAACCTCTCATACTGTAAATAGCAACAGGACAGCAGCGGAAAATCTTGACCTACAGTTTAATCATTTGAACTTGCTTTAATAATGCAGAAAGAGCCCGGGTTCGTTCAGTACATTGTGACGGTAGCGATGGGTGTGGCTACAGATGCAACAGAGACCTTTTCTCACTGAACTTGCATTTATATTCTGATCAGGAGGAGTTTAAATAAACCACTTCTAATACCATCAATTGGTCCAAAATGTTTCTTGACCCATTATTTAGTAGTTTCACCTGTAGTACGTGTATAGATCTAACTAACAATTGTTATCATCCTATCCTCTATGTAGGAGCTTGTGACCAAAGATTTTCATTGCCATGTTTACACTGTAGATCACACATGTGTCAAACCCAAGGCCCGGGGGCCAAATCCGGCCCGTGGTGGATTTAATTTCGGCCCGCAGGATAATTTTTAATTACTATTCGATCTGGCCCGCCGGTATATTGCACGCACACCTTCCCTCCATCCTGAGGGTCTCCTCCACTCAGAGCCTGACCACAAACATTGATGACCTTGCCCCCGAGATGAGACGCCAAGTATCTGGACTAGCATCACAGAGCAGCACACTGAGTTCAATGGATGCTTCCTTCTGCACTTTGTTTCTTGAGACAACAGGGCATGTTTGGTTTGTTCTTTGAGGGGAATAGTTTTGTTGAAGCTGTTGTTGGCCTGTGGAAAAATGTACTCATAAGAAATGACTCAGGAAAAGCTGCAGATAGAGCCGTAAGAAATGAATGCAACTGATTATTTAATGTTGTTTTTATAGGCAATAATGTAAGCTTTGTTAGTTCCAGGTTTAATATGTGCAATAAGTTCATTTCAATAAGTTTTGCAATAAACATTGAACCAGTCCGGCTCTCGACTAGTACCCACTTTTTTATTTACTGCACATTACATTATTAAAGCCTTTGAAATCTTATCCTTGAATGTGAACATGGTAAACATATTATGAGCATAGCAAATTGGAGAGTACTTGTTGTTTCCAAAGCACAACCTTGCAACAAGTTAATAATAATAATACATTTGATTTGTAAAGCACCTTTCATAACTCAAAGCAATCCCAAAGTGCTAAGTTCTTAGAGTTACACTTTCTTGGAGCTGTCCGTTGCAATCATAGGAACCATAAAGTGAATGTAATGGGAGAAAAAGCTGGTACTTTCTATTGCTATTGGCATTCCTCTCCTTCCGCACATAAACGATGAAACCATGGAAGTTGTTGTGAAAGGAAGAATCCTGCTCACTTTGTTCTATCATTACAGCCGGACCATTCTCAACTTTTGAGGCTGGTGCTTTGACTCGTTGGTCTTGTGCCAGAAATGGTGCTATAAACGAAATCAACGTGCTTTATTAGCTATTTGTTCATTGTCACGTACAGTCGTTGAAACATTAAATAGACGTAAAACCAGCCAGTAAAGAATTAACGTTGCTTTTATTGCTTTTCTTCTGAAATGTCCTGGCTTATTTCATGCCAAGCAGCTACAGGCAGAATTGCGTTGGAGTGGCTCCGAGCCAACTCAGAAATGTTTTATTGTGGTGGAAAAATTATTTTAAGTACGCTTTACAATGCTGCTTGAGGCATGCCTGTTCCTGCTGACAGCCCTCTGTAGCTTTTGTCTGCTCAAATGACGTACTTTACAAGATTTGTTTTTTAAGTAAACGCTCAAAAAGAACAATGTCAAAACAGTATGTTGTGAAATGCTCTTTTGTTCTCACAGGGCTCCATATGCTGCTGTGTTTTTCTGTCATGCACGATAAGTGAATGCACAAGCCTTTACATGTACCTGATCACCTTCCAGAGTAGCACTGGAAAACATATTCATGCAGGGATAACACTGAAGGACATATATAATTATATTAATATATTATATTCTTGAATGCATTTTTGTAGCTTTCATTTCTTTTTTCTTCCAGGGATGAACTTCTTAATTGGTGAAATATACAACAGATTATACTTAAAGCTGCATGAACCTCCCAGGTGTCCTTCTCACACTTGTGTTGTTGGCATTTTGCCCAAAAGTCTATTCCTCATTTGACGGCTCTGGTAATTATACAAACCCCGCAGACTCCTTTGTGAAGGGTTACACTAATGCTGCTTTAATACTCCTTCTTTGAGTGCAACTGCTTTGACATTTCACAATTTGTTGCAGCTATCAACCTACTTTTGCATCATTTGCAAAGTAGACAAATATTCTATTCTACTCATTTATGCATTTTGCATGATTTAAAACTGCATAGGCTGTAGTAGTAGATGACACAGCGGTGGGATAAGTGACCTTGATGGCTTTAGGGATGTGCTTATGTTTTAAGGAGGTGTTGCTTTAATCTGAAACTATTTAAAATAGAATTGTCTGTAAAGCGTTCAACTGATCGAGGGCATACTGTAGGTCGTCCCTTTGTGTATCGTTTGCCTTTCAATAAGGGATACAAGTTTGAAAGATATGGTGATTTAATTTGGTCTAACTTCAGTAATTATAGGCTACTCGTAATAATTCAACCGCTTTCCTCAAGCAGGGTCACTCAGCCAAATACGGCAGTAATCGGTTGTTTGTGCAACTTAAGCCCTTGTGCACGTCCTTACTGTGCTTCGCCATGAAGTAGCTTCATTTACCGCAGTGATGTAGTTAGACGTTTCCTACTTACTTTACCTGTTTTATGGCAAGTCCAATGACTCATGACATCCCAAACCTCAAGCTGTGATGTCAAGGGGATTAGTTCACATTAGGCGCTTTCACACCAAGTACTTTGCCGTACTTAGTTCCCAGTACTCAGTTCATCAGAACTCTTTAGTTCTGATGAACTGAAGAGCAGATCGCGTTCACACCGGAATAAGTCCCTGAGGGAGGATTAGGCAAGTGCCGCTGACGTCACTTCTTCTTCTGCTGCTTTGGGTTTACTGGCAGGCCGCAAACAACTTCACGGCGTATACTGCCGCCCGAAGTCCCCGGCCGGAAGTCCCCGGAGTTGTGGACTGGCCAGCAGCTTCTACTGAAGCCTTCCGAGTAAATCGTCTGAACGCCGACACCTCCTCATCTCCACCGCTCCCACGTTTTCTTTTGTGTTGCCATAAGTTAGTCTCTCTCCGTTGGTGTGCTGGGCTAATGCTAATAATGCTAATGCAAGCAAATAAAATGGCGGCTTCACAAAACTTTTCCGAGTTTTACGGGGCGTGGTTTGCAATCCGCCCAGCCAATCAGAAATGGGAACCTTTTTCTCCCATGAAAGTACCACCTCTCTAGCAGGGGGGTGAAAAGGTTCTCATTAACTAAGTTCTAGTTCCGCATTTTTTTGGTGTGAACGCAACATTTCAAGAACTATCGGAACGATACTGCGAAAAGGTGTGAAAGCGCCTATTGGTGTTGGTGTGATATTTATTAGGTTCTTTCCGCAGAGGTATGTATTTCCATTTAATGTTTTCCCAAAACAAAAAAAGAGAAATTGCCCCGCTTGTTTTCCTGTGGATGTGTCGGGGAAAGGTCAGCAGTCTGTGGACAGGAAGCCTTTCTGCAACCAGAGCCCAGAGGCTCACTGCAGAGCCGTGTTATTCCCAAACAGGCCTCCTTGCTGTGGAAAGTGCTGCTAAATATTTTTGGTATTAGCCGGCCATTGTTTTCCTGTGTGGACCTCAGCCTCGGGTCTCAAGCAGGATGCCCAGAAGATGATATAACACTCGGTGCAATTCGATCGTGGCCTCCGCGATTGAACCCAAGCAGAGAGTGCAATTTCAAAGCATGTTGAAACTATTCAAAACACCAGTGTCCCGTTAACGGCCCAGGATAATGAATTCCATGGTGGTGAGGGCCTCAATGTGTGGGAGACTCGCAGCTTAGCTAAACAAACCTTGTCTGGCTGAGTGGCCCCACTGGTGCCCGGCCCGGTGGGGACCAGAGCCTCTCACAGGTCACTGGAGGGGCTCAGTGTTAATAACAGCCTCATCTAGCCTCAGCTCACCGTCACATCCACAAGCAACATCCCACACGCCACACCTCGACTGTGGCACAAAGGATAGGCTACTGTCAGCGAGGGCATTGTCAGTGGCTCAGCTTGAAATGACAAACTGCGTCTACAGAGGGTTCACGTGAGTTGTGCTGCTCGGCGCTGATAGCAGAGACCGCTGGTCTCCCCGTGGTGGGAGGGGCCGGCTCTGATTTCCTCTCTCTTCATTAACTATTCACATTTGTACCTTATGTGCAGATCACCGTCGCCCCTCCACGTGAGTCTTCACAGTTCAAAGGCAGCGTCGCTTGGAAGTGTGCACGACACCCCGGGAGTCGCCGGCCTCGGACACCTGCAGGGCGCCGGGTGCTGAGAGCTCGGGCGTGTTTGGATCGGGGACTCTTCCTCTGAAGATGAAGAAAAGGTTTACGGCACGCTCCCGTGAGAGTGTCTCTGCTCTTTGAAGCTCCTGTCTTGGTGGCTGCTCTTATCTCGGAAAGGATTATTTTATCTGTCTCTTCTTCTTCTTTCCATCAACGTCAGGTTTTTCTGAAAACCTTTGAGGAGATCTTCTCCTCGCCCTCGCTCGTTCACTCCACTCAATTCCAGTTCTCCCTTTTCAGGGTGCACCCATCCCTGTGTGCACCCCCACTCTCCTCTCTGCTGCACCCCACTCTCTTTTCCCGATCTCCTCTATGCTACCCGTCCAACACATGACAGACTGTGTAATTAATGAGCATCATAAACCTCTCTTTCTATTAGCTACCCATTAGTAAACCTGGCAAGCCTGTCATTTTGGACAAAAACACACAGCTCCTTCATTTGATCCCCACATCAAAGGGGGAACCCCACTGTTTTCGGCTGAATACACTAATTGTGTCCTCGTTCTGGATGGGGCTACACCCCCGCCGCTTCAACAAGGCAGCCAGTGCCGAGTGCAGATAGTAGAGAGAATTACAGAAGCATAAAGTACTGATTCAGGCCTACAGTTGGAGAGGTTTGGCCGTTGGAAAGATGAACAGTCATTCAGCGGCGCGCCTGGAAGTCTGCACGAGTGTTTATTTTCCGCACTTCACTTGCTCGGCTTTACCGTGGACACGTTTAGCAAAAGAAGACATGTCAGCGGGCTTAAGGCCTGCTATGAGGGTCGACATGCTGCGGTTCAGATAAAAAGGAATTTTTAAGTGGGGTTCTCCTATTTCACACAACAAACCAATAATATAAAGTACGGGATCAGCGATATCATTTCGGAAATCTTAAGATAAATCTAACCAAGGAAGACTTTTTTTTTTGTACTCATGTTTGCGTATATGTAGTCTTCGATTTAATGTTGTGTTTATGTGATGAAAGATAACAACAAACTTAAAAGTCCTCCTTTAACTTGCCTACGAGTTTTAGTTTGATGCTTATGTGTAAACAGCACAGTTTCACACACACACACACACACACACACACACACACACACACACACACACACACACACACACACACACACACACACACACACACACACACACACACACACACACACACACACACACACACCAGTATACATCACTTCAGGGGACATTACATTGATTTACATGCATTTCCTGGAGACTTATCCTTAAGCATAACCAACACATGCCTAACCCTTACCCTTACCCTTAACCTTAACCTTACCCTTACCCTTACCCTTACCCTAATCCTAAACCTAACCAAGTCTTCACCCTAAAATTAATGATCCCCCTTTGTCCTCCAATTTGTCCCCATAAGGGAGGCGAGTCCCCACACGTGACTATGTAAACAGATGTAGGTCCCCACAAGTATAGTAATGCTAGTCCACACACACACACACACACACACACACACACACACACACACACACACACACACACACACACACACACACACACACACACACACACACACACACACACACACACACACACACACACACATAGTGCTGTGTACCGGTACGCCGAACCGGTACTGGACTTGTAAAAAGTTTCGGTTCAAGTCCGGTTAAAACCGGAACGTCGGGAACCGGTACTTGGACTCGCAAAAAAACTAGAACTTACGTATATTCTGGTGTCTGTGGTTATTTAAACATTCCCTGATGAACGTTATTCAGCGTCAATAAATGAGTGCTAACCCCAGTGTGCTCAGTGTACAACATCACATGTCATTTCACCTTCGATTCACGGTTTGAAAACGTAGCATTTCGCCACATGCTAATGCTAACCGGAACGGAAGAATTTTCAGAATAAAAGCATTAAGTTAATATTGTGAACTTCCGTTTTTTTCAGAATAAAACTGATTTAAATTAAATAGTGTATTTAACTCAAAATTACGCCATATCAACATTGATTTTAATTTCTAACAGTATGTATGTACATCACTATGTATGTAGTATGTACTCCTGTATAATGTACACAAGCAGAGTTGTAGAAAAGTGGCAAAAAGTGTTTTTTTTACATTTGTACTTTGTAGAGAAATGTAGACACAAGTTGGAAGGGAGCAAAATAAACCTGACGAGTTTGAATTTGAGTTGATTATGAGTTAATTTTCAATTGATAATTAGCTCACAATAAGTTCACTTTAGTTACTCACACAACTTGACACAAGCCATGGGTTCAGGTCCGGACTTATAAGTCCGGACCTGAACCTGAACCTCTGGACTTGAGTCCGGACCTGAACCTGAATGTGAGTCCAGGTACGCAGCACTACACACACACAATCATTTTGAAGATTTCTCAGTTAAAATGTGTTTTAAAAAGAAAATTAGTAACAATTTCCAATTTAGAATTGTTAACCACATCCTCTCTGCCTTTCATGTGGATACATGCAACATTGATTTGGAATACAATGCCATTAACAATGACTGGGGCATCCGATGCTCTCAAAGGAAGGAGCTGCTTCCTGTTAGTATAAACACATCAAAGGTGTCATTAGCCGTATATGGTTGCATGTGCTTTGACAATGCTTTTACTCCACTTAGCAACCAAGAGAGCATCATTGTTAAGCAGATCATTGCAGCCCAAAATGTGTCCTGGAATATAGTATTTCCAGGTTGTTTCCATCGCCTCCAGTGTGCAGAATGGCAAACGCATGCCAGGCTGTCTTTCCCTCCCCAAAGACCCTCTCGCCCGACACATCTCACGCTGGGCCACCACAATGGGCGAGTCACCGGCGCTGCAGGAATCAGCACTGTACTCCAGTCACGATTGTCTTCTGCCCTTTATAACATGTATGCCCTTTTGTTCCTCAAGATAAAGGCGACAGTCACATGTTGGAGCTCCGAGCGCCCAGCAGCTGCTCCTCTCTCCCGCTTCAGGCTACACATCCCCCTCCTCACCACCAGGCATCATTCCCTCCGGTGGGCTCTCCAGGCATCAGGCCCCTAACATTGTTACAAGGACATAAACACAGACAAACCATTAGATCCCCGTCTCAATGCCTGCATGGCGGGTTTTATGGAGGAATGAGCTATTGGCCACCTAGGTAGGAGCCCCCCAGGTCAATAAATACCTACATCAATCAGGCAGGTGCCTAAAGAATTTAGCTTTTGTTCTATGCAGCTTCACCAGCACAAAGGAAGCATTTCCAATGGGTTTGATGGATGCCTTAATAACAGGAAAATATTTCCCTCATTTATCCCAGATTTGACGAGGTGTCAAGCTTTAATGACCACGCTGAAGATAAATGGAGATTGATTGAAGGTTTGGTGGTCTATGAGATGGAAGTCTTGCTTTAAACCCCCGCCACCTCCTCTCTCGCAGGCATCAAAGGCGAAGCTTGGAAATAGGGCCCGCAAAGCCATCTCTCCGTTGGCCTCTTCAAAGGACAGGAAGTGTGTCACAGGGACAGGCCTTCTTTCCCAGCAAATTCGGGCGAGTTGCTATAATAACAAGCTCATCTGTGTGTCTGTGGCAAACTAGTTCAAAGGGGAGTCGGATTCCTCTTGGTAATACTTGTGATGATAGAGTCAGGATGCGGAAACCTCTGTTTAGTGGAAACGCATCTGGAGGGCTGCGTTAAAGACCTGTGTCCAGTGAATAGTCACGTCCCTGAAGATGGGAAAATCCTACACTGAAAATTGGGGCCAGGTTACGTTTTTCATCTCGACTTCCCCGGAAATCAACCCAACTCAGAAATATTTGCATATCCCACCTTTGGCTATTAGCTGCCTAACCAAGTGCAGGAATTTAGAGGCCTTCCTCTGTAGGTGGTGGAGGAAGTCTCCGACTGGATTTGCAGTTGTTTATTACGTTTTTTTGATAAGCGATAATACGTAGTTTTGAAGTTAGAAAGTCAGTTTTTATACCAGAAAATCATTATTTCTAAGCAACACTACTGAAATAGTTTAACGTTTGACATTACAGTAGTTAATAAGTGTGGCAAAATACATCAAAAGGCTGTATCTGTACCTTAAATTACATTTTTAAGAATTCAATACATAACACTTAAATATAGGGTGGACGCAGTGGACTAGTGCGTTGGTGTTCGGATCAGAGGAGCACAGGTTCAAACCCCACTGCAGTCAGCATGTCGACACTTCACCCCAAATTGCTCCTGTGGGGATTGCCCACAGTATTCAGTATGTAAGTCGCTTTGGGGACATGTAATGTAATACAGTTCATGGCCTTATTGCACTTAAAATATGAGGGTTTTATGTAAAGTATTCAAACATAGATGAATATTGCTTTCTGTTCATGGCTTAAGGGTTACAATATTATGAGTCATTTTGATGTTGTAACTCTAATATCAATATGTATTTATTTGCTAGGATGTTAGAGAGTAGCACGTAGAGACACCAAAGCTTCCAGTTATATTCCTATCAATATTATGAAGGCTTTTACAGAAGGGTTTGTTCATATGTCATTCATAGCCTGAATTATACAACATTGTATACCTAAAAACATGGCGGAAATGGATATTTTAGGGCTGTTGACAGTATTTTCTGATTTATGGAGTGATAAAAACAGATATCCAATATCCCTTCTGTGAAAGCCTTAGATACTAATATGACTACAAAATGAAACGAGAATTTTGAACCTGGCTTTATCCAAAGTTCAGATTTCGAGTCCTGAAATGTGTTAAAATATGTGCATATTTAACGAGATAATAGATAATTTGCATATTGAAACATGCTATTTCAGAAAACTTGTAATACAAAAGACAATTACCTTATTGTAAGTAATTAACTGGAGAAATGTCAAGCTGATACCTTTAAGTTAAACAAATTACCCTATTCACCTGGGGTGTCTCGCCTTAAGGGTTACACTATTGATTTTGTAACTCTAATATCAATATGTATTTCTTTGCTAGGATGTTAGAGAGAATTTCACTTGTCATATTGTACATTATTCTTTAAATGATTTGGCCATCCCCAAGCCTATAGTGTCCTGTATGTCAAAGGCTTTCTTATTGACGCTGTCAGACACACTGGCACTGACGTGTGCCTCCTGAACAATGGTGGGACAGTGTGGGAACTACAGGACCTGTGATTGGTCAGCATGGGCTGCTTGTTTGTTGTCCTACACGTCTCTGATGCATGTAGAGATTGCTGAGCTACCGCAGCACACTGACAGATTCTGCTTTCAGTCTTTTGTGAAGGAACCACAAATGGCTGAGGTTTACCAGCAGGGGAATTTTACACTGCTTTGCATTCATCGAATTACAGAATTTCCCCCGGTGTTCGTGCCTAAGACAGGGACACTTTTAGGGTTGTTGGGGGTATATTGGTTGTTTTCTTTCTACTGAAGAAGAAGATTTAAAGATATTGTATTAGGTTCTACGTTGGCAAAGTGCTGCTGTGACTTATTTCACTTTAATGCTGTTTGCATGTGATGCCAAAATGGATAATTGCTTAAGGTGCATGTCGTAAAATGCATTGAAGAAAATGTAAATTATATAGAAATGTCACACACAATAAAATCAGCTTCCCTTCTATGGACAGATATGTTGCTATTTAAGCAGTTCTTAAACTAATCCACTTGCTTTTACAGATGTTGGGTTTTGAGACTCTGTCCTATAATCAAACAAATCCCCCCCTAAGATTTAATCTGCCGCTTTTAGACATAAAAGGAAAAGATACACCATGACACAGAAATGACAAGAAGAGGGTTTTGATCTAAAATTAGAAAAGCCAGCATTTGAAAAACATGTTTTTGATTGCTATCACAGAAAGCACTTCCTTCTTAGCGATACTACCGACCTGCACCGGCTGACAGTCCTCAGATTGAATGTATTGGAAGACGTTCTGTCTGTTGCACTGTAATGTCAAACATGTTATATTAGAAAAACCAACGACACACACTTTTCATTTCGTGTATTTTATTGGATTATTGGAGATTTAAAGACGATTCGAAAGTATAAGACCTTTAGGAAACGCTGAACAGAAAGGTTCTATATTTTCTCGTTTTAATACACTGTGAAATTAGGATTCAATATCATTAAGGAAATACATGATTATTATTTTCCTTTGTTGTGTTTCTTCAGCGTTGGTTGACGATAATAACCAAGACAAAGTGTGCATGGAAAAGTGTTATTAATGTTGGGTCCATGGATTGATAGATGCCCACGGTGCGAATGTCTCACCGTCACATCGAGCCAATGACAGCACGACATGGCACAGTTGCTTCTCTCTTTTATTATATAAATACTTCAAAAGAATATTAGCCGGTGTTGATCTCCTGTCCAATGAGACTGTGATGTCTAAACCTTATTCTCGTGCCAAAGACCTCAAACAGACGGACTCACGCTGACCGCAAACATGTTCGATTATTCTGTCCCCAGGAAGCCTGTCTGAGAGGATTACTGCTGCAGTTTATTACAAAGAAATAGATATCGAGGGCCCAACAAGTGATTTGCATACGCCACGTGGCTCCATCAGGTTTATTCATTTTAAATTATAGAAAACCCTTGAAGCTAATAATTAGTGACGTTGGATGTGTAATTTAATCAATCAAAGAAGACCATGCTCCATTGAAGCAAACTTTTGACATCTTATTTCTACGTTTTTGTGGCATATTTTAAAAGTCCCCTATCATGCTGTTTTTCATCAATATATTACAGGTCCCAGAAACAGAACATGTCTCTGAAGTGCTTTGCTCCAAACACCAAACAGATCATTGCAGCATTACCCATAATCCCCTCTGTTTCAGCCCTGTTTCCAAAGTGCTGATTCTCTGTCTGTTACTTTAGATGAAAATAAGGAGCCCCTCCCCACGCCCCTCGGAGAGACATTTGGTTACAAAGAACTCAATGGTGCTCTAGGAGGAGATTCAGGTGATAAGGGGGGGGGGGTTACCTTGGTGCTGATTGGCTAATGGTTACTCAAGACAACACATCGTTATGACATCATAAAGTGGCCAAAATCTGATCAGCTCATTTTCAAACAGGTTTTTATAGAAATGGATCAAAAAGAGAGAGAATCTTTGTTCCTGAAACTTTCAGAGTCTCTTTCCACAGAGGGGACACATGTTGATGTAGAAGAGACATGAAGAAGAGGGGACACATGTTGAGAAGAGACATGAAGAAGAGGGGACACATGTTGATGTAGAAGAGACATGAAGAAGAGGGGATACATGTTGATGTAGAAGAGACATGAAGAAGAGGGGACACATGTTGATGTAGAAGAGACATGAAGAAGAGGGGACACATGTTGATGTAGAAGAGACATGAAGAAGAGGGGACACATGTTGATGTAGAAGAGACATGAAGAAGAGGGGACACATGTTGATGTAGAAGAGACATGAAGAAGAGGGGACACATATTGATGTAGAAGAGACATGAAGAAGAGGGGACACATGTTGAGAAGAGACATGAAGAAGAGGGGACACGTGTTGATGTAGAAGAGACATGAAGAAGAGGGGATACATGTTGATGTAGAAGAGACATGAAGAAGAGGGGACACATGTTGATGTAGAAGAGACATGAAGAAGAGGGGACACATGTTGATGTAGAAGAGACATGAAGAAGAGGGGACACATGTTGATGAAGAAGAGACATGAAGAAGAGGGGATACATGTTGATGTAGAAGAGACATGAAGAAGAGGGGACACATGTTGATGTAGAAGAGACATGAAGAAGAGGGGACACATGTTGATGTAGAAGAGACATGAAGAAGAGGGGACACATGTTGAGAAGAGACATGAAGAAGAGGGGACACGTGTTGATGTAGAAGAGACATGAAGAAGAGGGGACACATGTTGATGTAGAAGAGACATGAAGAAGAGGGGACACATGTTGATGTAGAGGAGACATGAAGAAGAGGGGACACATGCTGATGTAGAAGAGACATGAAGAAGAGGGGACACATGTTGATGTAGAAGAGACATGAAGAAGAGGGGACACATGTTGATGAAGAAGAGACATGAAGAAGAGGGGACACATGTTGATGTAGAAGAGACATGAAGAAGAGGGGACACATGTTGATGAGACATGAACAAGTGGATTTTGCATAATAGGTGACCTTTAAATTGAAGTTAAAGTCTTGGGACCCCTTCAGGAACCTCAGTTTTGGGAAACACTGAGTGAGTTTACCTGCATGAGCTTGCAGTGTGGGCTGAGGTGTAAATCCTGATCTTCTGTGGAGTGGAATTAAGCTTTAATTGATGCTTCATCTGCGCTTTGAACAGAGAGGGACCATCATCAAGTCAACCAGAAAAAGACGCGGCGTACCGGAAGTCTCTACACCAATTTTCAAAACAAAATCAGGAAATTAAAAGAATTCACAACAAATGGGCTGATGTGGAGTTATTTCTAGAAGATTAGTTTAGCTTACTAGGACTCAGGTTTACAGTTAATTAAAATGGGCAATGATTAAATAGTAGGAGTTTAAATATAGGCTTTGTGGACTAGTATTTTCTAGTTTATCATTACATTACATGACTTGTTAGACGCTTTTATCCAAAGCGACTTACATACTCAATACTGTGGGCAATCCCCACAGGAGCAGTTTGGGGTGAAGTGTCTCAGGGACACAACGACATGCTGACTGCAGTGGGGTTTGAACCTGTGACCTCCTGATCCCAACACTAATAATAATATAATAATAATGAAATAACACAGTGCAAGTGACAGACAGTTGCAATACAATGCAGGAATACGTAGGCTAAGCTATACATCATGTTCATTGAAAAGTAGTCAGTATTACGAATATAAGAAATTGGCTTTTGTGTATGATGATATCACCACAATAAGAGGAATCATGCTGTAATAAAGGAACACATATGAAACTATTTTAAAGGCAGTTTTAAAAACGATTAAGAAATAATAAAGACACGCAAAGCCTACAAGGAATATACAAACATCAAGAATATGAGAATATAATATCAGAGTTATAAGTGGCAGAGCTGTGCAGGTTTTAAAGATGTATACTATATGGCTAAAACCGATTTAATATTGGATTATCTTCATAAAAATGTGTGAGTATTTGGCCACATGTGTATTTCAGTTATGCTAATCATTGCTTTTTGAAGCCAGTGTCTTAATCAATTAAGTGTTTTATTGTGAAAGCGTAGACCGGAAGTCCTATATAGTCCTGTGTGTGTGTCTTCTCTCCGGATCAAAGGCTCGTTTGGCTCTCAGTCTTGCGGTCCTGAAGCTTCTCTGAGCGCAGTCTTCTGACGCTCCTCTGTCTGGATATTTGTAGCAGGTTTTCCATTTTTCTCCTCTGGATTATATTCTTCTGATGGTTTTCAACTCCAACTCGATGCATAGAAATGGGTAAACTGCACTCGAAACATGGTAAGGTTTCTTATTCCTGAAACAAATCACAGTTCTTGTGCTGCTGCGATACTTTCCAGTATTCATTGTCTGACTTTCTTTCTCTCTAAAGCCGCTATTTGTAAACCGAGGGAGAGCCCAGAAGGTAAGCGCTCTTATATTTCACTTTTATTATCATAAATTCTCACATTTCCGTCAGTTTTGTGACATTTTTTTAAAAGTGTCAGTTCATTAGAGAAGCATTACAGCGAAGACTCTCTGCAGATACCGCTTGTGGAAAACATGAGTGTAGCGCGAACAAAAAACATACTTTATAGCTGCTAAATAATACGCTTCTTTGTTTTCAGGCGACAGTTTTGTAGTCAATGCCTGTTTGGCGAGAAAGGGAATCGACGACTGGCTCGTGAAGCAGAAATACTACTGCACGAGCTCTCGCCTCGAGCCGCGGGACTGTCACCACAAGAATAACTGCGGTCTGACTGCACGGGTGAGTCCACGAGGTTCACGGATTTATAGTGAAGTAGCAAAACAGAAACGTGTGAAATTGTGCATGTTTGTGACATTTATCATAAGGACTGGATTTATTTTGTGCACCAAAATGTGCGTTTGAATGCTTCTCACTTTATCTGCAGAGGCTACACTTAGTCTTGAACTAATGTGTCTGTTACTTCACTAAAAGTCTTAACACTTTCTGTTTGTTGGACAAACTTTAAGCAATGTTGAAGAGGGTGGATATATGTTCATGTTTTCAGGTGGAAGAAGTACTCAGATATTGTACCATAGCGTAGGAAGACTGTTACAAGTACACATCCTGCATTCAAAATTTTACTCGAAGTAAAAGTACAAGTGTATGAGCATCAACATATACTTAAAGTACCAAAAGTAAAAGTACACATTGTTCAGATTGGCTTATAATACATGCTCTGATTTGAGTTATTAAAGTTATTAAAGTGTATCAAATCTTGCAAAGGGGAAGCAAGTTTTGCAAAAGTAAAAGTACATTATGAACCTCTGATTCATAGTGGGGTAGAAGTACAAAGTAGCAAAACAAGTATCTTAAAAGTCTACTGAAGTACAGTACTTGAGTAAATGTACTTAGTTACTTTACACACTGCAAGCGGCTACAGTTAGTCTCAAACTTACTTCGCTAAAAGTCTTGAAAGCGTTCTTCTTGTTGGACACACTTTTAGCAATGGAGACGAGGGTGGATATATATGTATGTTGCTGATTTTAGACATTGAATTAGTTGACATTCTGCAAGTCAGTGACACACTTGAAGCTGACAGTTCACACACAGCTGCAAAGACCACAAGCTTGTAACTCTTATTTGAGTATCCTAACGACTCAAAAGCTTTATTGTCATATGCACAATATTTACAGCTTTGTTGTTTGCATTGAGCAGCTGTCGTGCCAGGATCTAACAACAGTGCCGCATTAAGATATACAAGAAACAAAGACATTACATTCAAGACATATGTGCAAATGACACATTGGTGCAAGTAAAAGTGCACATGTTGTATTAGAACAAAACAGCTGGTCCCAGATCTGTTGTTTTTGTGTTTATTTGTGTACCTCTCTCTGGGGCACTCGTGTAAGGAACACATGTTGGCACCATCCTATGCACTGATCTGAGGTTTCTTATTTTAGGGAACAATAGATCAAGACTGAGTTGAAAGCATTGCCGTGTGACAGCCTGGTGACAAGTGAGGAGTGCAAATGCCGGAGAGAAATGTTGGAGGTCACCCTTGTTTTGTATTTTGGCATTGCCGTAAACACCGTGCTGTTGTTGTCGAGTGGGGAAATCCTTTGGAATGGCTTCAGAGGAGCCTTAAGCCTCTTTGGGTAGCGAGGCCTTCCTCAAAGGCAGCATGTTTGAGGAATTGAAGCCCATCGCGAAAAAAGAAATCGGTTTCTCCACCCACGATCCAGACACTTGCAATCATCCATTTAACGCAACCCAGGATCCAGGATCTCGTGCATTCGGACACATCAGAGCAGCCATTATGTCCTGACTCTGATTTGACATCTTGTGTCTTTTCCAAATGTCCTTTCGGTGCTCACCAGTTCTTAGAATCCTGTTAATTTGCATGTAGCTGCTTGTTGAAACACTCGTATTTTCCCCTTTCTTTCCCTCTCATTTGCTTTTTTATGACTTTTGCTCATTCAGCACGCAGCAGTTTTTGTGGAAAGGTCATGTTACACCAGGCATTTAAAGTGATTATCATGCGTGCAGAGTAAGACACAACTGCACATGCTGGGTTGAAGAAAGAAATGAGCCTTTGGTTTGGGGAATGCCTCGCACGGATCAAACTTGAGGAAGTTAAAGGCAACCGAAATAAAGTCGTTCTTTGGACCCAAGTCAGGTCCAAAGTCCTCCATTGTTGTGTCTCTTGCAGCCAGGCGGTTTGAGAGCAGCGCTGGTGTTGCAGGGTGTGTTGGTAATGAGAGATGTTGCGGTGTTTTTGCGAATGCCAATTAAGTGTGCATGACGTGCGAGCGACGGAGTGTGGTGCATGTGTTGGAACTGTTCAACTGGCTTTACATGTTGCACCCACATGGTGTCAAAGTTACTAATCCTGACATGTGCCCAAAGCGGCAATAAAGCTCTTCATGTAGTAATAGGATCCGACTGACTTCAGGCTTTGTGTCTCCGGGCCGTTCTTTGGAGATTGGCTTTATGAAAAACACCTGAATCTGTGTTTACTTTATACAGCGGAGAAGCCGTGCCATTGGCTGCTTATATGTCGAGTCGGCTGCATACGCTTTGGGCGATTTAAGCATGTCAAACCACATCATTAGCATACATTATTACCCCCAAAAAAATAAAATCATTACTTTGTTCCTGGAAAGGTTCTGCTTTCCAGTGGTGTGTACAGTTTGGCTCGGGATGGAACAGGAGCCCAATGTGGAGTTAGGAGAGCTCAGTTTCTATTAATAATTCAAGTGTTGGTGCATAATGGCTTTTGAAGCTTAGAGGGAAAATGAATAAAAGACGAAAGGTGTTTCCACCATAAATATGTATTTGGTTGCTTTTCCTTTGTTGTTTAGCAATTATTAAAACTCAATCCAAAAACTTTAATATTTAATAGTTCAAACCGTGTGTTTGCTTCTTGCTGTACTTCTTGTGTTAAAGAACATGAAGTCGTGGTTTTACACATGGTGCATTTGACATTGAACCATTCAAACATCCAGGACTTTGGCATTCAGACTTTCATTGAAAAGGACAACTCCATGTTCAGTGTAGACACGCATGGCATGAGAATTGGTGAAAGATGATATTTCCTGTCGCGACTGTGCCACCATTACGGCAGGGTCATGTTGAGCTGTGAAACATAGACATCAAACAGTGTTGTTGGTGTCAGGTCTCACAGGCTGCTTATTCTGTGGTGTGATTGGACATTTTGATTTTGGTGGTCTAATGGATAATGAGGTGGGCTGATGATCGGAAGGTTGCGAGTTCAAATCCCGCCTTGAACACCACTACTAGTTTGCCCTTGAGTAAGGCAAGGCAAGTTTATTTATATAACACTTTTATATAACAAGGCAATTTAAAGTGCTTTACAAAAAATTAAAGACATTAAGAAAATGGCATTTAAAATCAGTCATTAAAAAGAAAAGCTAATAAAATAAACATTAAAAGAAAAAATACATGGATAAAAGTTACAGTGCAGTTTAAGATGTGAATAGTTCAATTAAAAGCAGCGACAAAAAGAAAGGCAACAGTAAGGCACTTAGCCCTCAGTTACTCCAGGGAGAGTGTCCCTGTAATCGGTCGCTGTAAGTCGCTTTGGAATGAGGCGTCTGCTAAATCGTAAATTATATTTTTGGGAGAATAAACCCCACCGATCCTCAACTCCGGTGTGTCTCACTCATTAACAACGCAACACCGGGCAACAAGAACGGTGTCGACAGTAGCCATTTTCTTATTTGAGGGGGGGTGGATGCGTGGGCCACCCGAATAGGTTAAGGGGCCTTTGGCTGTTCTTGCTGGGGGGTAGGGGTGCGGTTCCCCCACACATAGAATCAGTCTGTGGGAAACACTGCATTCAATGTATCAGAAGATGCCAATTTTGCACAAAAAAGGACAAACCAATAATGAATTATCGAAATATTTTTCTGTTGATGGAATTATCGATTAGTCGAGTAATTGCTCCGTGTCCTGATGTTGAATTTTTACATGTTGTTAAGTTCTTGAAGAAGATGTATACACATGTTAAGAGCTCCCAAGTGTCCACAGTATGGATGAAATCATTTCATTTTTCAAAATATACTCAAAGGATTATAAGTAACCAAACTTATCCCTGACTTTAATGAATTTAAGCCTCAATTACTCCCCGTCCACGTGTCACATTCGTCAGCCGTATTAAAAGTCTTACCGCTCTGTAAGAAGAAGTTTAAAAGCTCGACCCCACGGTGCTTTCAAATAAAAGCAGAAGCTAGAATGTGAGTCAACTCCGTGAGCTTTAAAAGCTGTCCATTTTCTAAAGAATACCTGGTGAGATAGTTATTTATAGCCGCTGTTCTTTGAGCCCCCCCCCCCAGCTGAACCGGGGTCTGGGAGAATGTGGGTCGGGTGTCAACAGTGGGGAGTCCACGCTTGGAATTCTTTTGATGTGAACTTTTCCAAACCATATTCCCAGTCTGATACGAGTCACTTTGAAGGGCTGCGAACGGTTCGTCTTCATTAATGGTTTTAAAATAGTGGCACAGATAGATGGAGACGTAAAGATTAACCGGAGCCCTTTGATGATGTGTCCGTGCAGTCGGATGTTTGAGTGGTGTGGGCAGGTGGGTCTCTCAACACATGCGATCCAGGTCATGTGAGCCGTGGCACACGTTCTCCCCTGTGTGCGGCGTCGTGTCTACACTTACCCATACATGTGATATGTTATGAAGTATTATGTCGCCGATGTGGGCACTGATAGGCTGCTGACTTTGGAGTTGGATGCTTCTCTTGGCAACAGATGAATGATCTGACGTGTAATTAAATAATGTCTTTTAATGGTTAAAACTCACACGGTTACCCCCCCTTTTTCTATTCTTAAAGCGCCCCTCCCCCCTCCATCTGTTTCTCGCGTTCACCCTGTGGCCTTGTGTCGGTTGTGGCTGATGAAACGAGACTGCATTTTAAGTGGGCCACGCTGGGAGGTGTTTGTAGTGACAGTGATGGCTGCTCCTCTGTCAAGCCCTACCCTTTTGTGTTGTAACGAAAGCTACCTCCAGTCACCCCGAGCCGCTGCTCTTACAATTCCACCGCTTGTGTATCTTTTTTCAATCTGAGCTCCCATCAACTTGTATGGAAGCGCAGACAAACAAGGTACGACAGAATTCAACTCAACAGTGGAACGTCTGCCCCCACCCCCTCGTCTCCCGTCTGTTGCGAGCCCTTTGATTATTATATTTTTGAACATTTTTTTTTGAAGGCCTAAAGCTTTTAAACGCATTCCCTCAGCCTCCAAGTCTGATAAAAGACAGGTTTGTGCGCCCCCTTCGTCTTTTTCGCTTCTGCTTTCTCTCCTTGTCGTTTCCACAAAGCGAAAGGCTCTTGTCTGGAAGCTGAAAGCACCTTTGAAATGCAGACTCCTCTTCCTCTTTCTCTACTTCTTTCTGTCCTCTCCCCGTGCGTTTTCTTTTCCCACCGGCTGGCCTCTTGTGTGACGTATGCCCCTCTCCCACCGGGCTCTACCCCCTCTGTGCTCCCAAGGGACAGGAGGGCCTGTTGTCGGTCTTTGAAGAGGCTGGGAGAAAAGTTTGGAGCCACACTCTGAAGAGAAGAAAAGCCTCAGCCTATGGAGAGGAGGGGTAGCACCTGGCTGCGCGATTTCTTTTTTGGTTTTCCCACGAGAAGACGGCGTAGAAGGGGCTGACGTCAACAGAGCCGAGGGTCCGGGACGTTCAGGTGGCTTTAATGTCACATCCGGCATCGTGTGTCACATAGATTACTTAAACCTGGAGGAGAGTCTCCTGTGGGACAAAGCACAGCGGATGATTTGGTTTCTGTGAAAGGCGCCTTTCGGAAATGTTTCCTGTGAAAGAATGGCCGGTTTAAGTTAAAGCCCCGGTGGCACGTTGACATTTGATCAGGTTTATCCACTTCCTTGTTGGTGCTAAAGCATCTCCTCTCCGTCTGTCTTATGTGTTTCATAACGGCTAGATTACATCACGTACTTCTTTTCTGATTTGAGTAAGAAGCGCAGTGTCAGTTCGTGTTAAGAACATTGGTGGTGCTGGGGAAGATTTCAATGTCCTTTCAACAGACGTGTGCAGAAAGAAGATATTACCCAAACCTCATATTTAGCGCTCCATATTCTTATGTAAAATAAATAAAAACCAATCCAAATACGACATCATAATATCGTAGACGTCATACCCTGATATCAATATTGAGACGATTTTGTTGGTTTGACTATTGGTGAATAAAATACAGACAAAATGAGAGGTTTGATAAACAATCATCAGTAATGTGACGATAATTACTTAAAACGAAAGTACAGTTTGGAAAATGACATCACTTTAAAAGCAGGAAAAGACAACACTACGATATTGCATATTCAAAATCAAAGACATCTCATTTTCAAATATTGATATTTCCCCAGCCCTAGTTTAGCTGTAGAGTTCTATAAAGTACCATAGCGTGTTTAAAGTTTGTAAACCAATGATGACCCATCACTTGTATGTGTAGGAATAAAACCATGTGTTTGGCATCTGAAATGAAATGGGGCTCATGTTCGTGCAAATGTGTTTGTGCATGTGCAGTATGTCTGGAATCAGCTGTCCGGATGCACTCCAGAGATCAAAGGATTCTGGGGGAATGTGCTCTAAATCTCAGGGGATTAGCAGCTCAGATTGTGCTTTGTTTTCCAAAATATATGCTCGCTATACGGATAGCTGTTGATCAAAGTGTCTCTCGACGCCCCGTCACAGATGCATTCAGGCTGCAGGGGTTCGTTTCACGCTGGAGGGTGGCATTTATTTCACAGCTCGAAGAAACGGTTTGATTTTCAGGATGTTTGGCTGCTTAGTCCTTTGTTTTGAAATCGGACTCGGATTGAAATGGCTTGCAATTTAGAAGCATATGCCCCGTGTGTAAACAGTGAGATATTCTTGAACTCATAATCAACCCGAATAAAGAGTTCAATCTTAATGCTTATGTATTTCAGCCTTTGAGGTGTGAATGCTCTGACATGCTAATTCCTTTTGCTAAAGGAAACGGTTCCTTTCCACGTTTGTCTTGAAATATGAAAGGAGAGAGAAACCTTTCATTGTTATAGAAAGTACATGATGGATAACGGATGGTTTCATGCAGCTAGGTAGAGCATCTGCAACAAGGCAGGTTTGATATAAAATATAACATTGATAGAATCATTTAGATTCTTTAAAAGTTGCCTTGATAAGAGTGATGGGACAGATGGACGAGAACATGGGGAAAGACACATAGATAATGATGATAGTTAGATATGGTGATCATCAGTGTTTCCGCCAGACCAGGGCTGAGAGGGCGTCCGCCCGAGAGCGGTGGGGGCGTGGGGGGTGTGACGTCGTGTCATGTGACTTGAATTTAGAATTGAGTCGTCCCTTATAGATACTGTCTCTTTACGTATCCCCTGACGACGGGGACACCCCTCCTGGTACGGTCCTTGGAAGATGCGGCGGTGTTTTGTTTTTTTCCGTCGCTGGTTGCGAAAAGAATCCCACCAGACTCCTTTGCCCCTCCAACAGAGCGATGTTCTTTTTCCTTTTCGTCATTTCAAGCGATAAAACTCTCGATCTTCTCTCAAATTATAATTTTTTTGGACGCCCTCGGCTCGAGTTCAGGGCGTTCCGAGCTGAATAAAACAAGACCTGCGGAAACGCTGGCGATCATTATTTTAGCACATGTGTAAAATGTTATATGCAGTATTTCAGGACTTTAAACAATAGGTGTTCAGTTGCTGCATATTTTAAAAAATAACATTTTTAATGAAAGCCTTTTTTTTATTTGTAACTTTAATGTTGCTTTAGTTTTTGTCTCAGATTTGCCGCACTACTTTTATAGTCCTTATCATTGTGAATATATTTTGTAGTTATTTACCTTTTTTTGTTTATTTGTGAAAGAAACTTGTTTAGATAAGTGCTCGTAAGATCAAGTTTATTTAACGCGGATACCCTTAAAAGTATCAAACTCAGGACCCAACCCTAGTTATGACAGAAGTACTGTGTGAAAAGGCAAACAGCTTACGTTGTTATGTTATGTAATACAAACACTAGTCTGTAATAGGTTTGATATTTTGTGCGTCGTATTAGAAGAAGCTCTCGGTCACCCGGGCTCCTGTCGCGACGCTGAGCTCCTCTTCCATTTAAATCACCCACTTGGAAGGCTCTGCCGAAGTGGGTGTTCAAGTGTTTGAACCCTGAATAATTCTCTCTCGTTTGTCTATCAGATCCCCTGCGGGCTGCGCTCTGGCCCTTGCAGTACGTGCTGAATAATATTTCTGTATTGATCTGACGTGATCAACATCTGCATAAACTATCAAGCTCTCATGAGATCGGCACATGCACGTAGGGCTGCTCAATTCATCGTATTGTAATCGCAATTACGATTATGGCTTGCAACGATTACGAAAACAACGTAATTGAAATAAAACGATTATTTTTTTCAGTTGAATTAACTGTTAAAAAAATACTGTTCACATTTTTCTTCTCCAATAAATGATGTTTTCAAAGTAAATAATAAATAATAATAATAATAATAATAATCGTTTTTTAATAATCGTGATATCAATTATTGACCCAAATAATCGAGATTATGATTTTTGCCATAATCGAGCAGCCATACCTGCGCGGGATGTGCCACAAAGCACACGGACACATGTGTTTACCCTAATATGGGAATCCATTCTTCACGGCGAGCAACGGCAGAGGCCACAGCGTGATTCCCCTTCACTTGTTGTTCTTGCGAACGGGTCGTATGGGAACCACCAGTGCTGGACCTATCACGATCCTGACGGGTCGTATGGGAACCAGCAGTGCTGGACCTATCACGAACGTGCTGCTGTATTTATCCTCCTTGTGTTTGAGCGCTTTGGGGACCAGGGCAGTAAGGCCACCTGAGGAGGGGCAAACGCAGGAAGTGGATTGAGGTAAACAGAGGTGGGAGGGCACAGGTTTCAGGACTCTTCAGCTCTTCCTGTGGCGCCAGGGCTGGAGGAGGTCTGGGTTGTCTGTTAGGGGATGTTTTTGGTGGGAGGAAAGCCACACAGAGGAAAGCTGTCCCACCCCGGTGTGTTTATGCTCCACAGGTGCCGCAGCCTAAAGAGGACCTCACCCTGTAGACTCTCAGTGAAGCAGGACAACCCTTTGCTCCCTTCAGGGCCATTTTCCCCACACACTCCCCCAAACAATTCCTTGCTGAAGTTTGAAAAAATAACATCCTTGAGTCAAGATTTATGAAGTTTTAGAAGAGTGCTTCGACATAGGCCTCTATTAAAGTGCTCTTGTCCTTAAAGGTGGGGTAGGTACGTTTCAGAAACCGGCTCGAGTGCACTAACATTTGAAAGTACGCAGCCGAAAAGAATCTGCCCCTTCCTTCAGACTTCCTGACAGAGCACCTCCTCCAACACACATGAACATGACGTCAGTAGACTGGTGGAAGTGGCCGCCTGTTGCTGGGAGTCATTGAAGTACTGCTGCAATGCACGCCCATTGACGGCACGCCCAATGACGGCACGTCCAATGAGGGCACGAGATACATTTGTGCGTGCACGAGATGGAAGGCCGGCTAAACGGATTGGTTGTACTTTTTACAGCGCCACGGCTTCCACAGATGACATTTTTTTATGGATTTTTTGTCAAAGCACTTCAGATATTCATTGCTATCAGGATGTTAAGAGCATTCTATGGAATATAACAAAAAGTGTATCTCGAGCCGGTTTCTCAAACTTACCTACCCCACCTTTAAGCATAACATCCCTTAGTCTTTTACTTTTCTTTTTTCGTAAGCTTTTGTCGAGGGTTTTTCGACTTTGTGTCCTCCAACCAGCCACCGTCAGCAGAAGAACTGGCGATTGCCGACGTATTTGTGCAGATGTGTGTGTGAGAGGGATGGCTTCGTAATACACACTTCCTTCACACTTCACAGAAACAAAATGAAGCCGACTTAAACCATCTTTCCGCTTGCCAAACAACAATCACCAAATCACAGAGTGACAATAAACCCTTAATTCTACTGAGTTAGATGTGCACATGTGCGGCTCTACACAATATTTATCCTCACTCGCTATCTTTGCACAAAAAGAATCGACTCGCTCTTTGGGGGAAGACCATTAATCCACAAATACAATTACAACAATTGCCTAAAGACCAATCACCAATATCCTCGGATTTACTTGTACCTTTCTTTTCTTTTTTGGGGCGGTGGTGGCGAAGTCGATAGGGACTTGGCTTGGCTTCCTGAATGCTGATGACATGTCATTCACTTATATTCAAGACCAATAGAAGTGATAGTCGTTGAATTAATGAAAGGGTTGAGACTAAATGAATGGATGCCTTAGCTTTCTCCCGTTTCCTAGTTTCTGGATTGTGTGTATTTCTTTTGACAATCCTGAGTGTCACTGTGTGTACGATAGGGATGCACGATATTGGTTTTTCGAAACCGATACCGATACCGATAACTTCCTGCTTCTCAAGACCGATAACCGATAATAAAAAAAAAATTACGCCACTAATTATTTTAACGCGATTAACGCATGTGTATTTTTTTCCTCGGCCGCCCCGTAGTTTCAGAGCGCATCGAGTTTAAAATACCATCTACAAGCTGATGCTGCTGACAGCCCCGCTCCTGCCGCCCACTTGTGGCAGACCACACTTCCACGCTCACCGGCAGGCACCGACTGGCCATCGGGAGGACCGGGAGGGTGTGTGTGTGTGTGGCCCGAGCGAGCGAGAGAGAGACCTTACGTGCATTGTTGTTGTTAGCATCTGGTGCTAGCTAGCTGCGCTAACGGATATAAGGAGCTGTTTAAATGAAAACAGAGGAGCGACATTTCGCCACAACTGCGCCGAGCACTTGACTTTATGCAGGAAGCAGACAGCGGGACATTGTACGAACAGTCAGGACGGATAGTGCAACATGATTGCAGCGTCCAGGCAGCTCCGGTTCGAGCATATGCCTTGAGTTGCACATAGCTCCAACGCGCGCGCGCAGTCACACACACACACACACACACACACACACACACACACACACACACACACACACACACACACACACACACACACACACACACACACACACACACACACACACACACACACACACACACACACACACACACACACACACACACACACTTTGTATTGTATTATTGTCTTCGTACGCTTTTAACACACCATCGTAGCGATGGCGATGTTTCAGGTGACTGATCAGGTTCGAAGTATTAGGGAGCGCTGGATTTGTGAAGAACTCCCCTCTTCCTAAACCACTAATACCACAGTACTGGCAAAACGGGAGGAGCCGAGTGAAAAACAAGCGCCCCTCATCCCAATCCACCCACACCGCAGTATTTTTTTCTTTTTTTTTAACCAAAAAATATATTGTATATTATCGGGGCTATTAATACTGTTATCGGGTTTATCGGGATGACGTCATAATTTCTAATATCGGACCGATAATTATCGTGCATCCCTAGTGTACGAGCATCAGTAAAATGATTTTGTCGGAGCTGAGGAACTTCTCTGCGCTGCAAGTTCATTATGGTGAGCTGTGACACAAGCCACTAATTCCAGAGAGCTACGAATAGCGACCGGCCCCTGGCATCACGCACTTGTATATAGTTGAAGTGTCTATTTCTGCTGCTATGTTTACTCGCAAAGTTGAAACACTCTCTGTAATTACAGAGATTTTAGGTCTACAGTTAAAAGGTCAGATGTGAGGGATGTCGAGAGGTAGCGGCTTGTGGCGAGCAGGATGTCTACTCCAACAGCGTGTGTGAGGCTCGAGTGTATGGATGTGTGTGTGTGTGTGGATAGGCAGAGAGGAACAACGGCCACCTAGGTGTTGAGGTCGGTGACATCTGGTCAACATGTTATGCACACATCGGAGGTTTTCCTTTTCATGCCACTCGACTCGACCGCATGGAGCTCCGCTGTTTATTGAAGTAGTAACTGGCACCGAATGAAACGGGAGGGTTGAGATGTTGATGTGCAGGGATAGTAAGGATCTGATTATAATATCAATAGTTGGTTTTTCACTGTGTGAACCAAGACTATATGGAGATGCATTATTAAGATTAAATGTAGCTTCTCAAGTATCACTGAATACAGCCCAAATGCACCATGGTTAGACACCTGCTGCTGCTAAGAGCCGCTAGCTAACATGACCTAGCTTTCAACAGGCTGAGTTCATCCTGGATTTGTTGTTTACTCAGAAGCAGTATCTATATGTATAGTATATATCATATATACTATATGTTTATAGGGAAACAACCGGCATCGTCTGAAAGTAACAGAAGTGAGTTTACTGCCTCGTAAAAACACATGTACTGTCCCAAAGAATCGCGTGACATCCCTATCTGGTTCAGTAGATAAGATAAGATAAGCTATTATTTGCATTCCTTTGTGTAATCGTAAAGGTTATGTCCGGATCAGACCATGGTAACCACATCGAAGAGAAGACGTTGATGTCTTTAATTTAGGACACCGTTCTCTTTAAGGGAACTTCACGTGAGCTCCTATTTTCAGGCCGTCTAATGTTTAAAACGCAACAAAATATCGTTAAAACATAAAGGATGTCCTATTGTCTCGAAGCTCCTGACGTGACGGGTTACAGAGGAGTTTCTCATGTGGTTACAGGGTTTAAGTGGCTGTCACTTTCTAGCTACCCTCGACTTTCTGGCTAAAGCCTGGTTCCTCCCACACTTAGCAGCACTTGAGCCGGCGTCTGAAGCCACCCAGACAACTGAAGGACTGTCTCTCCTCACAGAGAGCTTTTGACTAATGACTTGGACCCTCTAGACACAGAGGAGCACACTCACTGTTAAACACAGCGCTCATGGAAGCGGGCATGTTGCCAACTCGTCGCCTTGAATGTATAATCCATCCAAATGCTGCAATAATGATTGACACACATGAGTTCATGTCAACCTCGGCAGAACTTTTTTTTTTGCAGAGGAAGTTAAAGGTTCCAGTCAGAGCAAACTAATTTCCTTCATGGAGATGAGGTGTGTCATTTAGCATATACTCCCCCTTCTTCTCCTCCTCTCCTCTCCTTTTCTCATTCTTTGGAACGAAGCTTCACTTTGAATTCGGAGGGCCATAATGTTGTGATTTGTTACTCTTGGCAGGCGGAGACTACCTGTAAATCAAGGCCAAGCGACAGGCTGTCTCCATTCCCCTCCAAACCATAGCTTCCTCTTGGGAATGCAAGGGCCCAGTGTGGAGCTCTTTGGCTGGTGGAGAATGTGTTGTGTGGATTCACCTCTCGCTCAGATTCCCCTTTAACTCTCCGACTCCCAGGGAACTCGAGGATAGAAACAGAAATGGCTTTGCTTGTGCTGTCTGCTCACATGTTCACTTAAATGCCTTCTGGTAGAGTCCCAAATGACGTGCAGTGTCCTCGCTTGTATCCCACGTTCTGCTGTGTTTCTGCCAATTTGACGAAACCCTCGTTTTGATTTGCCTATTAAGAAATACTGACCTTTGGGAATCATTATTTTGATGTTCTCACGGTCTTTTAATTGACAAAAACCCATAATCATTCCCAACATTCGGACGCCGGATCAGGACCCTTATGCCGTCACTTTTCAACGCACTGGGAACCTTTTAGGTTCGGCTTTAAAGAAAGTTTATTTTTGACTGACCAATCCCTAAAAAGAGTGTTTCCCTCAGCCCAGCATTTGGTCAATATGCTCTGAGCTATCGTGGGAACTTTTCAAAAGGAAACATAGTATTGAGTAAGACATTAGGTCATGAGAACATGTGTCCTTGATGGTAGAAAGCCTTTAAAAAGTGTACTTAATTTGTGTATACTAAATATTGAGCCGGGAACAAAAGACACTCATCAGAATTGTTGATGTGGTAGTTGTTTTCCTTTGGGCCCTAACTGCTCAAAGCGACGATCAGACATCGTTGAATTTAACATTTAGGGGATTGAAATAAAACCATCCATTGCTGACATGGAGCTTGGTGTGTGTCTTCAGGTACCAAGAAGAGCAGGGAGGGTAGCATCCATGGATCATTGGTGCCTTGCGAGATATAAAACGGGGCGGTGGTGGCGAAGTCGATAGGGACTTGGCTTGGCAACTGGAAGGTCACCAGTTCAAGTCCCGGCAAGACCAAGTGCTACCGAGGTGTCCCTGAGCAAGGCACCGTTCCCCACACTGCTCCCCGGGCGCCGTTCAAAATGGCAGCCCACTGCTCCTAACACTAGGATGGGTCAAATGCAGAGAAACAATTTCCCCACGGGGATTAATAAAGTATATCAAATCAAAATCAAACAAGATGCTTTTGAAAGTAGTAACCCTAACCCTAACCCTACTACTGTGTATTGATACGTTATGTGTTGTACTGGAGACCTCCCTCACCCTATCTCGCAAACTATTGCTTATGTCTCAGCTGTTTTGTTGTTACCGTAGGAGAGCATTTGTGATTGAAGCCCAATGTTTTTGGTTGTAGAAAATGAAATCACTGCCTTGAGTGTATTGCAATGCTGGAGGGGTGATCGTGCAGTCGGACTTTTGAACTTGCCACCGTGTATCCTTCGTTTCTCCAAGATAAACAAAGTGGTAAATGTTAATAGCTGTTGTAACATGTTTTCTAAAAGCTATTACAGGTTGCTACTTTGAGAAACAGGTAGGCTTTTAGCGCCCGAGGGGCTGGCTGAGTCGTAAAAGCTTATCTTTGCAGGTGTAAAAGTTTTGTAAATGGGTCATTAAAGTGTTGGCCAACTTCACACATAACACACAAAAAGGGAGAGGGGAGGGAGATTACTTCAGATCAGCATGTTTCTGAAGCGTGGAGATGAAGGCTGTAAATCTCCGCTAATATTCCACTGAGCCTTTCAGGAGGCAGCCTTTGATGTGGGTGAGGTAATGCGACCAGCAGTGTTTGCAACGGTAATCTGACGTGCAGAGATAAATGGCTACGCTATCCACAAAAGGAAAGGCACACAATCACAGCACTTGTGGGTCCTGGAAAAAAATAAACAACATGTGCATGGACGGACACACACACACACACACACACACACACACACACACACACACACACACACACACACACACACACACACACACACACACACACACACACACACACACACACACACACACACACACACACACACACACACACACACACACACACACATTACACGTGTCGTTGCAACCTTTTCTCCTGCAGTGTTGATTTACACTGACATGCAGTATACTTTGACTTAATATATAGTATGCAAAGAATAACTCTACTGAATCTCACCTCCTCCGAATTCAGAGCTTTTCCCCTCAACCTCCCTATCTGGTGTGTGTGTGTCCTGGACTAGAGTTAACACGTTAAGCCCTCTGGCATGTGCTGCCTCCTCAAAACCCCTGCAGTCTCGGTGTTGCTGACCACGCACACTTTAATCATAGCTTCCTCCAACCTGCCCGGTGATGGATCCCGACTCGGCGGCTATAATTTCCTTCCCGGGGTGCAGGGAGAGGAGAGGGTGTGCCGTGACTGACTGGTGTCAGGCATGGGGCCGCAGAGTCTGGAGAGAAGGTGTCAGTCTTTGATGTTCCCTCCGAGACGTCAAATTACACGTTGGCCCTCTTCAGTTAAAGGACCTGCTTGCACCAATTATTTATCCAGTTTGTCGTCGACTTCGCTCAAGAATGGCTATCTCGAGAGGTGGTGAAAAATAAAGTTAAACAAAGTGGTCGGGATGTGGAAGAGAAAGCTTTACGGGTCGTTTTGGGCGTACCTGTGTGTTCAGAAGGACGTTGTTCTGATCAAGCACTTGAATTGGGATTTGTTGGGGAGGCTAACGCTGCTAACCTGTGTAGTATTTCTGCATATTAAAACGTGTACTAAATGTACAGCGAGGTGCTCCAGATTAAAAGCATCCACCAGATATCTTTTGTTGCGTGTTCATCGGCACGTCAAGGACTCAACATCAAACGCTAAACATTGTGTGACCTCTGCAAAGGCATTGAGTTCCTTATCAAAGCCATAACACTGCCTTGTAAAACACGGCAGATATGACTACCTCTTGGCACTGCTTGTGAGCTTAGTTGAGTTCCTTTGTTTGGTTTTTGCAAGGCTCTGACCCAAGCATCGGTTGTAATGGAGCACGTTCGACAAACTGTGTGTGCTGATAAGCCTGATAGTCAGGGGGAAAAACCTGATTAATCCTGTTTGGCTTGAGAGAAAGGCAGAGATATTCATTTTCCACGGCTCTCGGTCTGTAGGTGTTGTATGAAAACGGGCCTCGTCTCCCCTCGTTCCATAAATGGGACCGTCATGCTATTATCTGTGAAAAGTGATCCCCTTTGAAGCCTCACTCGGAGGCGGTGCAGCGCTTCACTCCCTCACATCAACACTCCCTATCTTGGCTCCATCTCCAGGCGTCATGTTTTACTGCCGCGCGGGGCTTTGAATGGGGCTGTTTAATGCTGCTGGAAGGTGAGGAGCACTCCGGCGTGACGAACGGCAAAAAAAAGAACTGGACCGGAGTTGAAACTGCGGTCCGATGACGACCCTCCACCACACGTACCTCACATTGCAGGGCAGGCGCCGCTCCAGATTCCAGGAGTTGTGCTTCGGCGCTTTGAAACGGCCTCCGGTGTGTCTCAGTTTACTCTGCGGGATGGTGGAGAAGGACGGGTATTTCCTCTCCCGAGGTCCTCCGACAGTAACACGACACCTATAAGCTCATTCGCAGCTCCAAAGCTAATACCGCTTTTTTGTTGTCTTACTTCTGGGCTTTCAACATCGAGGCCGTGTGTGATGTCGATAAATTCCCATGCTGTACGGCTGTTTTCGTCATTAGTAATTCATAAACCTCAGCTAATGGCTGCGATCCAGGCGAGGCAATCATTTTATTTGCCAACTAACTACGTGTATCTTAACGTACTTGGTGCAAAGACATTAAGGCATTGTCCAGTACTGTCCCTTTTTATTGTTTGATGCTCGTCATCGTCTACTATACCTACCAATCTACACATACGTAAAGATATTGCACATGGTGTAGCTGCCTATATGACACAAGTAGGATAATCACCTTCCTGTAATGCTCCACTCCCCCCGCTCCAGTGCTGTGCGGTGTCAGTGACCTCAGCCGTCTCCTGTTTGAAGGACCCAGGGGGAAGCAGACGTGTCCTCGGAGACGCACCGCCGTTATTCCCCACATCCTCCCTTGTCTCCGTCACTTTTCCTGTCTCGCCCACTTGGCTAAACGCTCTTTCATGTCGGCACCACTGCTCCAAACGTTGCAATCCTGAAGGTGTTTTTCTTGCGATGGGTGAGGGGCAGAGCAGGAGGCACCGAGTCCTAATGAGATTTTCCCTGGGTTTTGATGGAGTGCCAGTGGCGCTGCCATTGCTCCAGAGGCCTGCCTCCACTGAGCCTTGGCGCGCGATCAGGGGGAGCTGTCGTTGGCCGCATAAATTGTCCGCCTGTGTGGTGGGTCGAGGAGGCAGACAGCGTAGAGACCAAGAGGCCTTGTGGGACTTTCCCACAATCACATACAAGTACATATTACTTGCACTTTAATGTACCCTTTTACTTTCAAACACTCACAGCAGGAAAACTGGCCCCGTGGGTCCATGTCTGCAGTGCCAGAGAAAGGATGAGGGAACTTTCTGCCTTTACTCGCAGGCACTCACTGTCTTTTTCACTTTCCCTCTTGCTCTCTTGTCACCGTACAATATGGACCCTGCGATGCAAAATGAAACGGCAATTTGTTTCAAACTTTTCAAAACGGACTTTATTCAGAGTTCTCATTTCAGCTGCACCGTTATGCTCTACATTATTTCCAGAAACACTCGATCAATATTATCATTATTCACCTGGGTTATTCAACATTATCACACTATTTTAAAGAACATAACGGTGGTCAAACTGCTGACACGGTGTCTGCGAATACCTTTTTAAGGCTGTCAAATCCAACTTGTGAAAAGCAACGTTGTTAAATATGGAATTTTCACTTAATGTCCGTAAGAATGTGGCCTCAGACCGCCTGGACCTATGGACATGCATTTATTAGGGTTTCTGCCTTTATATCAGCAACACTGCATGCTGGATAGTCACAATACGTTTACTGCATTATTATATCTTTTGGCTACATATATTACATGACGACATGTTTGTTTAGTTTAGTTTATTTATTTATAGTGTCGTGGACAGTCCCCATCGATGAACTGTCACAAAAACAGTAAATGGAGCAGCTTTAGCCGACATGGCTAATTTCCAGCTGTTGTCCCCGGCCAGATGGTAATAGACACCCTTAAAATTACAATATATCAACAGCATTAGTTATAAGAAAATATATAAAATAAAATGCTTTCGTAAGCTATCATAATTACATAGCACCTTTATCTAAGTGTCAGATTTCTGTGCTTTATTGTTGAGAAAATACTTTGGTCTAATGCTTTTTGAAAGTGTGTGACATGCAAGTAATCGTCAAAAATATTCCTCGATCAAGAAGAATTGCAGATAAAGTGCTTCTTCTTTTATTTACACCAAGATGAATTTTAAACTATTATTGATTATAGGTTCACGATAGTTGACATTATTCAACCCAAAAGCCTGGTGGAGATTGAGTTTTCCTTGCTACACTATTTTCAAGCTGACATTTTCATTAGTAAGGAAAACATACTACAGTGGTCACGCTGGTGCTTGTTCTGTAAATATTATTATTCTTATATACGCTGTCTTTGGTAGATCCAAATTCATTTTTATAGAGTGCGCCATGGAAGACGTTTGCCAAACAGTTCTTATGGCCAAAGCAAACAGGCCGTTAAATGCTCGAGCACAGTGGATGGGATGTTGTCATGGGGCAGGCACACTGTGTTCTGTGTTATAGCCAAGCCATAAATCACTTTATGTGGAGTTTAAAACACTCGGGGGACATACAAGCCCCTTGTCCTAAAATCCCCCGAAGAAGCTCCCAAGGACCTGGCTCTCGTTGAAGGCAGAACGCTTTACGCAGCGGTCTCCACAGAACATTTAACATCATGTCTGGAAAATTGTTTTATTCGGTCCCGGGTGCAGCAGAAAAATGCATGTTTGTGTCCTGGAGCCAACAAATCTGACCAAATCTGCAGAAATAAGTGGAGGTGACACTTTGCTGGATAATTTATAAAAACAGTTTGGACTAGAGCCGGGCAACACATCGATATTATGATAGGAGACTAGATATCCTGGGAGATGTAGGGTTTCGTAATAGCGTAAGTGTTGTCTTTCACTGGTTTTAAAGGCAGCTTTACAGCGAATGTATCTGAATGCTGAATTTTTTAATTGCCGTACTTTTCGGACTATAAGCGTAAGTGTACAGCTGACGGCCACTAGGGAACCTCCTAAATATATGGATTTTACAGGTAAAATTAACCACCTTTAACTCTATGGGCTCTAGGACCGGTCCGCGCCCGCCTCCTTTAAGCGGCGGGCTCCAGCAGGAAAAGCTGGAGGCCGGAAAAGAGTGAGACAGCTAGCGCGCCAAAGTAAAACCGAGAGACAGAACGAGAGCAAGACAGACGGACAATTTAGCTGCTGCGGCTCATATGCAGGTGCGCTTTATAGTCCGAAAAGTACGGTATTTGACTTTACTCACTTTACCAAATCCATTTATTCAAGAGTATTTATTTAAAATATCATTGTGTAAATCATCAAATGTTGAGAAAGCGTCTCTGTTCAACTCTATAGTGTCAAAATATAAATATTAAGTGTTTTGGTAAACATTTTTATTGTTGATCTTGACACCGAGCAATATATAGATTATAAATTGCAGCAAAATTATCGAATTATTCAACACCCAATGTAAAGCAGGCTCGATAAGCAATCAAATGACAAAGATGATTTTATAGCACAGATATTATCAGTTGTGAGGGTACCACTTTGTTTTGTTATGCTTAAAGGTGGGGTAGGTAAGTTGGAGAAACCAGCTCGAGTGCGCTAGAATTTGAAAATACACAGCCAGAAAAAATCTGCCACTTCCTCACCGAGCACCTCCTCCAACACACACAAACGCGCACATGACCAATGAGGGCACGAGATAAGTTTGTGCCCCGATGGAAGGCTGACAGGCAGGTAGGCCATCCAGTTACTTTAGCCGGCTCAGATGATTGGTCGTGCTTTTTACAGCGCCACGGCTTCCACAGATGATATTTTTTTATGTATTTTTTGTCAAAGCACTTCAGATATTCATTGCTGTCGGGATGTTAAGAGCATTCCATGGAATATAACAAAACGTGTATCTCGAGCCAGTTTCTCAAACGTACCTACCCCACCTTTAAGCTGTGGTTGAGCCAATAGGCTGGGGCCCCTTTGACCTCAACATGCTCTCCTTCAGTGACCTCTGGCTTTTAAATTAGTAAAGGGTGGAGAAGCCCATCATTGCTACCTTACTTCACTAAATATGAATGGCTCTTTTGTTGATACCGTTTTACATTCATATAGGTAAACATTTCCCCAGCTGAAATCAATGAAGCGTATCTAATCTGATCTCGTGGTCAACATGCACGTACACCAGGAGTGCCAGAAATACATGAGACGCGGTCTTTGATTCCACTAACTCGTAGCAAATGTTGCGTCAGATGAGCTTCGTCTGAACTCATTAGTGGAGAAATCACTTTGGAGGGGGAGATGACCAGCTTTAGGGAAATCCACTCTGAGCCCTTTCATTTCAAATCAAACTGGAGTGAGGGAGTTCACGCCTTTATCCTCTCTGGATTACTTTCTCGTTCAACAGCAGCTGCATCTTCTACTGTCACTGAACGGCTACTTCTGTAACTGTAACATAATGATGTGTGTACACACTGCAAAATAATAATAATAATGGGTTCCATTTATAAAGCACTTCATATTTGATTTCAAATCCCGAAGTGCTACAAGCATGAACAGTATAAATAAACATTACACAACACGGTAGAAGCAATACAAAAATAAATAAAAGGGTCTAGGCAAAGGCTCTTTTGAAGAGATGGGTTTCGAGGCCTTTTTAAAAAAAAAAAAACCTATTGCAGTGTGTCAGTAGGGCTTCTCAATTAATCATATTTTAATCGCAATTACGATTATGGCTTGCAACGATTACGAAAACAACGTAATCGAAATAAAACGATTATTTTTTAATTATTATTATTACTTTATTTTTTTTATTTTTTTATAATTGGTTTTTCAGTTGAATTAAACTTAAAGTTCAGGGTAATCAACTGTTAAAAACATACCGTTCAAATGTTTTTTCTCCAATAAACTGATGTTTTCAAAGTAAATGACAATCGTTTTTAATAATCGTGATATCAATTATTGACCCAAATAATCGAGATTATGATTTTTGCCATAATCGAGCAGCCCTATGTGTCAGTGTGTCACGGTCTTTAACTGACCAATAACCATAACAAAGACGTCCCGCGCATCACGCTGTCGCACGAACATAATGGCCACTGAAGTCGGTGTTTGCAGTTTAATATACAAGTTCATGTGCAGGGAAACCATCAAATTCCCAAACCTATGATAGCAAAGACATATATATTTTTAAATAATGGCTGCTTCTTCTGTACAGAGGTGTGTGTGTGTGTGTGGTTGTGAAATTGGAGCCTGGACTGGTGGGATTGTAAAGTGAATATCTTGACTGAAAAAGATTTTAAGAGCTTCTATGAAGACATCTGATATGTCTGCTTGGACTGGGGTCCCTGTATCAGATTGAGGACAATGTATTAAAGTGGGCCTACTCCGAAGTGGAGAGATCAGATTCCATGTGCTGTTCACACCGTTATGAAAAGGCAGATAATAGTCACATTTACACAAGCCAATTTATCAGATTTTGGACACGTTGGCTTGCACCCTGAACATAGTCCGATTAATAAGACCAAGAATGTTGTCAATCCTTCTTTATCAGGAGTGAAGTGTGTGTGTGATTGAATGTTCGGGTTCAGACACTTTTCTTTCACATAGGTCTAAATGGTGCGGCTAGTAATGTTACTTCTGCCTTTTTCTGGAGCAGGGCAGAGAAATGTTCCCCATTGTTCCTCGGACCAATCGGCTGGTGCAAACACAGGAAACTCAGATACAAACATTCCTTATTTTTATGTTATCTTTTGACCCACACAGCCAAAGCCAAAATCTAGAGCTCTTAGCCTGAAATGTGTTAGTGGGTACGTTGTAGCCTTTGTAGAGCGAAGACCCCTTTATAACACACATTAAGAAAGGGAAAACCCCCAAGACCATAATAGGGCCACTTTTAGGGCTGGACCCGAATATCCGAGAATTCGGTCGTTGGTCTACTATTCGGTTTTCAACTTCGTTATTCGTTTAAAAAACAAAACGTTACAGACTTAGGTCGCATTCACACCAGCCTTGTTTAGTCCGGTTGAATCGAACCCTGGTGCGTTCAGCCGCTTGGTTCGTTTGGGTCGGTGTGAATGTCCGAGACCTCTGATGTGAACTAAACAACCGGACGCTGGTCCGCTTAAAAGAGGTGGTCTCGGACCGCTTGCTAGTGAACTCTGGAGCGGTTCATCTCTGGCGTGAACGCAGTCCGCACCAAAACATAGGAAGCCTAGTATTCACGCGTCACAAGAACGCGGATGTCTTCAAAATCTTTATCGAAAGAGTGAAGCCGAGTGAAGTGTTGAACAGTGTCGTGTAAAGTAAAAATGCTCCGTCAACTATACATAAAAGTCAGAGCCACCTGTCGTCGGTGAAACGCCCCTCCTTACTGCCGAACGTCTCATTAGGCTATATGTGTTATAATGTTTTTTATCGCACGATGTCTGATTGTATAATCATACGCCCCGCCCCGTCCACTAGAATCTGTTGACATGATGTCCAGATTAACAGCAGCATGAAAATAACCCGCCGATGCTCCATGGCGGAGGCTACGGTAGAAAATGCCGGGATTTGCGTTTTACCCCCCCTTAATGTCTGACCAATGGTTGAACAGCATTTCTGTGCACATGACTTGTGTTTAAAGCTTATAGTCACACAGGCCCCCCCCCCCGGCGCCCACCGAATATCCGCTGCTGATTACTACCGAATATCCGGAGCCCAAAAAATGGTATTCGGGATAGCGCTAGCCACTTTTAGCAAATATGTCCAAGTATTTTGATGTAAATATTTGGGCTGTATACCTGACATAACACCCGTTAAGGTCCTTTATGAGGTTGCATGGAGAAATGTTAGATATATCACACGGTAAATAAAAATAACATAGGGAATAAATACGTTTTGCCCCGTGAATACATTTCTATTTAGCATTGAGCGACTTTGCATGAAAGGAAAAAGGAAGTGTGTGTGAAGTAAAAAAAGCGTGTGGTGTTTTTTCTTTACACTGACCAGAGCAACTCCCAGAGTAACCCTAGCGGACTAATAATACGGCTCCCATCCATCACCACAGACAACAACCAATTAGTACATTCCTTTTCCTTCGTTTTCTCATGTTCTTGGTTAACCCCTCATGATTTTGGAACATTCATCAAAACAACAGTAAAACATTCAAGATGCTGTGTATGTACGTGCCGGCATGCATGTGTCTTTGTGTGCGAGGTCTCGAAGGAATGTTAATTGTGGTGTGATTTTATTTTTCTTTGAGGATACATGGGGGAAAAACCCAATGTAGTATTTTCCCTGTTGGTAAATGAGGCTACAGTCGCCAAGACGACGCTTCGTGTAACTTTATCTTTTTATTGTCACTCGGTGTAATTTTAAATTTTAGCAGTGAAATATGTGGAATTGTTCTGTTAGTGGGGACAACCAGCTGTCTCATATGAACGGGTCCAAAGCAGGTTGAATGATTTCAAACAAACTGGAACACACAATCTTCTGTCACCTTCGTATCAGAAATAAAAAATAATCACTTAGTAAACACGAGACTGTTGTTTAGTAGGCAAATATCTGACCAGGCTAATGTGCCAAGATGTACTACAGGGTCACTCAGCGGCTACCCATGGTTACCATTACACTGCTTTCCTTCTGATTCCTTGGTTTTTTGAAACATCAATTTAGCTGAAAAATGTGCAAAATTGGTTCGTTCTGGTAAAATAACGCAGTCATATAAATTTAAGTTTGAAAGGTATGTCGTTGATCTCTTTTTTGTTTGTTAACTTTGTAAAAAACGACAACTGGGTCATGGAGCTTTTGTTTGCACCATTTGCCACTTCAAATATATTGTTTAAAGGAGTCTGGTAGATTCTTAAAAAGTCTTTAAAGAATCTGCATTTAAATACGTTTAAGCTTTCATTGGTATTAAATGTCTCTAATGAATGTTTCAAAGTTTTTAACAACACACACACACACACACACACACACACACACACACACAGTTAGTCCAGCGGTTGGCTGTATTCTCATCTTTAGGCCACACACAGCGTTGTGTCCGTCTGACCTTCTACCTCTCTGGATTACACAGAAATCCCCACTCACGCCGTCACATCCTCACATCTAACACACACACACACACACACACACACACACACACACACACACACACACACACACACACACACACACACACACACACACACACACACACACACACACACACACATATTAACACAAAAGCTACTATGCTCAGATCAGATATTTTATGAGCATCAATCATCAATTTTCGTGTTAAACAACCCCTTTGATAAGAATGTCCCGTCTCAGAGTCTGTGTGGATTTGATCTACTTTTTAATGACTGACAGAAACATTTTGTGGTAGTTTGGGCGCATGAAAAGCTTTGAAATGAAGCCAGGCCTGGCTCTTTAAATGTGTGTGTGTGTGTATGTGTTGGACTACGTGCAAGCGGATGTGTGCATGTATGTGTGGTTGTCAGCCGGTGAGTAATGGTTTTTCGGCCAGATGACTGTAATGCCGCATGGATACCTGAGCCGGACCTTTCCATAGTGAAGCCCGGGATCACATGTCTCCAGCCTCTGCGGTATGCACTAACAGAACGAGAGGGGGCCCGCGTGAACAGTTAAAAACAAGTCGAGGAACGCATCACTGCAACGATATCCCACCACCAAAATAACCCTACTACCGTCCGTCTTTCCCAGAATTCCCTGCTGGACGGCGGCGATTTAGATATTTCTTTTTTACAATCATTCTGTCTGCCGCTCTCATGCTCGTTTTGTTTCAGTCCTACAATTACCATCCTCTTAGAACTTTCCGCTGCTGTCTAGGCTCAGCGTACAGTTGTCAAACTTCATATATAGATTTATAAATGCTATAATTTTGATTTCGAGGGCATGTCAATTCGTGTTGGAAAGCCTTGCTGTGGATTTGCATCGTTAAAGATGTTTTATTTTTATGTGACAAACATATGATGCTTCTCTGTTTTACGACTTGAAAAAGTGATTTATGTCTTCTGTATTTTTCTCTCTCTCTAGGACTCTATGGGTGAAGCATGTGCACAGAGGATTGGTGATGAACACTACCGGCTAGAAGGTAAGACTATCACGAAAGCTAAGCAAATCTTTCAGAATGTAGCTTTTATTTTTGTTTTATTTGAATAAAAAACATGGTTTGCAGTTGCCCCCCTCCTGGTGCTTTCTGCAGTCCTTTCCCCTCTGCTCCACACCCATGCTCTAAGCCCCAACAATGTGCTGATGAAGTCCCTTTACCTTCCCTCCCGCCTCTCCACCTCCTCATCCTTTCATCCGCCCCTTCCCCCCGTGGTGCTCGGCAAAGTGCCTCCATTCCCCCATGTTTTTCCCCCCCGATGTGATGTGATCCTGGATTTAAGAGCTCCAGGAGGAGAAAGTCTATCCCTCCCATTCAAAGGCAGGATTGAACGTGAGGCGAAGGCAGACATGAAGAGTTGCAAGAGATCAGCCTAGAATTTGGAAGTGCGGCAAAAAAATTACTTCACTTGGTAGTAGACAAAGTAGAGAGACTGAGTATAATATCATTTTAAGTCTGGGACACGGTTTTCCTCCCTTAAAGACAGATTGTATTTATTCTCAGTGATTAAAAGACAAATCTCTTTATTGGAAACACCACATTTTCCACGATATCTACTTTCTAAATAAAACTCAAATGTTCACGTTTAAGTATCCACGGCAAACTTGTTCTCTAAAAGCTAGCAAGACAAATGTGACGATACCAGAACTATCCAACTTTTGAAATTGTTGACAAAGTTAAGTGACATTGAAGTTGATCAGCAGTTCTGATTCATCAGGCTGTATTCAGGCTACAGTAGTTTACTTTAGAGGTATATAAATACATGCTATTTTGTCTTTTAAACCCTTCAGAAATTCTGACATTTCCTTTAATTCCGTTTTACATCATAATGAAGTATTATACACATTTGGGATTTGGATTGACAAAAAATACATAAAGGAATAACCTTGGAATGTAGTCTATAAAATGTCATGTCTATCCGTATCTCCAAAAATAAATGGATTGATCAAAAACCCTATTTACATTTGGGCCACAAGGCAGAGTCTCATGCTGCCAGTCAGGAAGTGGCAACATGAGTATTGCTATAAGTGCCTTGCTCAGAAAGTAAATATTGAATGAAAGTCATTTGTAAAATGTCCCCTCAAAGCGTTTTACATTCGTCTGCATTCAACTATTCAAACACATGAACCCAGAGGCAGATGCCGACATACAGTACAAGGTGCCGCCTGCTCAGACACTCAAACACTGGTTGACTTGTGGTGTAATATCTTGCCCAAGGATACATCCACCTGCTGAAGAAAAAAAACATCACCCCAAAATCAGGCCGTGTGTGTGTGTGTGCCCTCGTCTCGCCCCTCAGATCTGATGTTCAGCCAATCCTCTGGCTCGGCTCGGCTCATAAAGAGTCGGCTTATGTCTGTGTGTGGGGGGGGGGGGCTGATAGCAGATTACAGATTACTGTTACTCCTCCCGGCATTTCATTAGCTCCGAGATAAGCATCTCTCCACCGCATTGAGCTTTTGCTACGGAACAGATTTGCCCTCGCACACAATGTTCCCTTTGAGCACCTGCGATGATCAAACAGCGGGACCCCGAATGCTGCTCCTCTCCAAAAAGTTGGTAAAAGCTCCCTGGGATGATGCCTTTCATTTTTGGCATTTTGGATGAGACGGGTCGGCTTTGATCCGCTTTGGATCGGGAGGAGAGAAATGGGGCCGTTGTGTCTGCTGCGTTGGCGAGCAAACAAACAGTGTTTCAGATTTGACTCGGCTTAATTAATTAGTGATTCTGTTTTATAGCCGGTCTGATCTGCTTCCAAAAGGTTTGAGAAGGAAACTTCAAAGTGTGGCGGAGGAGGGGTGTGGTCTGTGTGTGTGTGTGGCTTGCAGGACTGTGAGTGGATGAGGAAGCAGTGGGGGGGATGCTCATCGGAAACTAAAAAAGGCACATGTATAGTATATGAGGATAAAGCATGGAGGTGGCTGGGTAAATTATGCAGGTGCGCCAGAACCCGCAGTTTTCTAAATAAATATATGCGACTCAAATACACTGAGCTTAAAGGGAGTATTTAGAGTAGTTGTGATTATACTTTATGTAATACTATACTAAATTAAAGCACAGTTTGAAACTCAAAACAAAACGCTGCTCTTTGGACCAAATTGGCATTTTGATAAAAAAAATCTGATTTGTGTCCAACAGATTTGTACTCAAGTAAAAGTACTAATACCACACTGTAACAATACTGTCTGACAAGTGAAAGTCCTGCATTGTCAAAGTTATGAAGTATATTTAGCTAAATGTACTTAAAGTACGAAACGTAAAAGTAGCTAATGTGGACAAATATAAAATAAATAAAAATGTAAGTTACTCCAAACTATAATAATATGGATATAATGGATATAATGACCAAGTGCATCTGCAGATTGACTGATTGGGTGAGGAAGAGAAGTGGCGGTGATGCTAATGCTAAGCTAAATCCCCAGAGGTGGATCATACAGTTTGCGTAAAGTCTGTAACACGCTTCTGAAAATAAACATAAATATAGGGTTGAAGCAGGGAGGTGTCTGGGTCACTGTAACTGATAGAAGCTTGCAAAGGAGCCGCCGTGTTCCCCTCCTAAATCTCACTTACATGTCGTGTGTATCCGCGGTTTCACGTGTCAAACAAACGCTGGATTTCTAAGCAGAGGAGGATATCCGGTGGCGTTAGGTCTGGGCCGACTTCCAGCGCTGAAACTAAAACATCGACGCAGACGTTGTGTTATTTCTGTCCACCAGGGTAGACTACCCTCAGGGTGTCCGCGGGGTCTTAAAAAGTATTAAAAGTTGATAAATCCATTTAGCGAAAATTAAGGCTATTAAAAAGTATTAAAACATATTAAACGGCATTTTCCAAGGTATTAAGAAGGTCCACAGCAACGACAACATGAAACACCCTTTAATTTACTGAAACAACATGTCGGGAAACCCTCTCAAGGTGGCCCCATGCATAGCGTGCCATAAAATTCTTATTTGAAGTTTCGTTGCCTTGCTCCGCTCTGTGGGGGGGGGGGGGGGGGTTATCTGCTGGTGGACTACCTGAGAGATATACAGCAGGAGAACACGCCGTCCACCGCGGAGAATAAACAGAAGGGCAACCATGAAAACCATGCTCCGGGGTCTTCTTCGCTGCTTTTGGTGTATTTTGTGGCGGCAGCAGCGCCACTTACAGGCCTGGCATATGTACTACATACGTACTACTTTTTTGCATTTGCGTTTTACTGTATGAGGCCCCTCGTGGGGCCGGGGTCTAAGCCAAACTATATCCGGTCACAGAGATCTGCTATTTTAAAGTAAGGTCAACACATATCGACCCTAAATATAGTCTATATTAAGAACGAGAAAAGTCTTAACATATATATCGTTTTTTGTAAACATATGACAAATGTGTGAGGGTGATGACGTCCTATGTGCCAGGCTTAGCCCCGGACAGCCCCAGCCCAATTTAACCCCTGGATATTTGTGTGGGAGCTCCTATATGGCATTACCCCCGCTAAAGCTCACCAAAGTTTAATATATTTCATCGTTCAAAGTTTTGTCAATTGTTTTGTTTATTGGTCAAATACTGGTTTCTAATGGTTTCTGAGGAGTTCTACTGGAATGAAAGAGCACGGAGTACAGAAGCAACAAAGCAGCATACTGCATTAAACCTGACCTTCACAGAGAGGTTGAAGTTCATGTGGAGAGGAGGCTTCAGTAGTCTGTCTGCACTCTGTTTAGTTAATAGAGTTAGTCTATTTAATGTAACCGGTTAGAACTCGAAGTTGCGATGAGGTCTTAAAAAGGTCTTAAAAGGTATTACATTTGGCTTCAGGATTCCTGTATATACCCTGACCCTAAATAAAGTGCAATCCAAAAATACACCTGAGGCATTAACATACTGTTGAATTAACCCCCCACGACACAGTGTAGTATATAGACTCTATAGAGTAGCTCTCTGATTGTATACAAATACAGGGCTGTGAAATCCAGCGGTGATGCTTTCTCATCAGTGGCACACATGGGTAGGGCTGGGCTTATAACATAGATGTTCCACCCTTACTTCCAGCCCTAAAGGCAAATGCCTCGCTGCAGAGAAGAAAGTACACAACTGATCATATACTGAATATATACACAAGTACATTATTGTAACTGCTTTGGGGCTCAATTCTTAATGTTTACATTTGATTATAAACCAGGTTTACTTACAGCAGTAGTCCTCTAATAATCTTGTTCATGTCCAAGCAATATTGGTATTGTAACTTGAATATCCTTCAATGAATTGATATCAAATCATGTATCTTATCGGGAAATCAGTGCAATAGCAGCATCCTTTCACATGTTTCCTTGGCTTATAAAATGTAGTGTTAAGTATTCAGTTCTTCACCAGTGGTGGAACGATCACTCAGACGTTTTGCTTGAGTAAAAGTAGAAACACTTAATTGTAAAGACAGAAATACTACACACATGCAAAGGACCTATACACATAAGGTACTGTGTGAATACACACATGCATGTGCTTTTTGTATGGAGAGGTATCTTAGGCAGCACAACTTCCATCCTTTGCAAAAGAAACGGTGTAGTAAAGTAATTCAAGCTGTCATACAAAAGAAAGGGAATGAAAAGTTCAATATTGGCCTCCAAGATGTAGTGGAATAGATGTATAAAGTAGAGTCAAATGAAAAAACTAAAGTACTAGTACCTCATCAGGATGTTCTCAGTTTGAATCCTGTCGGGGTGAATCTGTGTTTTAAAGTAAAACAGCGAACTGACTTGTATGCAATAGGAAGTCAGTCGTCTCGTCTCTGAGAGTAAGTCGATGTGACGGATTAGTCCTCCCTCCGGACCGTCTGACTTTACCGAGCGTCTGGATGGTAATTTACGCTGAATGTCATTCCATAACGTGATGAGCTCCCAGAGGTTTCCATAAGCCTTTTGATGTTCACACGCTGTTTCCAATCCACCATTTATATCCCAATGCTCATGTTCACACCCCCTCTCAGTGTGAAACACATTTTGGGTGTATTCTATATAATGGTGAAAGAAGTATACAGATCCTACACTTAAAAAAAGTACTTATACCACACCGTAAAAACTCTGTACAAGTCCTGCTTTGTTCAAGTTATTAGTATAATTAGCTAAATGTACTTAATAAGGACATGTCGGGATATCATTTCTCATCATTACCTGTTTTACAAGCTGCATAAGTCACGCATTAGCCGTTATATGGATATTACTGATGATTATCGATCAAAGATATCATCGTGACGGCACCAATAGTCCACCCCTACTATATCGTCCAGACTTAAGTTAAGTGCAGTTTCTGCCAACTCGAAATGTCTAAAGAGACGAAGTGGCACATTTTTAGATCAGTGTCAAATTTGACAATTGGTTTGTTCACCTTTTGGGTGTTATCATAATCACAAACACTTGAAGTACTTCCTACAAGCTTAGCACACTTGAGCAGCCTACAAATATAGACATTTGCAAGTTCAATATTTGAAGTTTGTGATAATCCTGATGCTTATGTTAACAGAACGGAGCCTTTGCTGCCTTTTGAGAATAAATACTTTGCATTCATACGGGTGATATTAAGAGAAAAATACGTTTTCAAAGTACATGCAGTCAGACAAAAGCTGAGCAGTTTGACTGTGGGTTCATTTCCAACCGGCAGCACTTGAGTGGGTGTGACACAATCTTAATTGCGGCTGCCGAACTGGGAAGTAGAAGCTATACAAGAAACACTCGAAGGCGACGACATACTGTATCCTCAGGTTACGACTGCCACCCCGACGTTCCCACCCTCAGGCTCTGACTTTTATCTTTGTTGTGTGGTCTGTGTGTGTCTGTGTTGGGTCTGTGTGTGTCGCTGCAAGTGCTTTACCCCCGGAGAAGACAGGCAGCTGCTGTGTGGAGGAGAAGATGCAGCAGAGGGGCAGCCATCCCCCGCAGGGCCTGCAGAAACAGATCCAGTTGAAGTGAGTTGTCGACAGCCAACAGGACGTTTATTACCTCCCCTCTGGATGAAACTGGGGCGATGGGACACACACACACACACACACACCACACACACACACCACACACACACACACACACACACACACACACACACACCACACACACACACCACACACCACACACACACACACACACACACACACACACACAAACACCACACACTTGCACGCTGGATGATACTGATAGTTGATGTCTGTGCTGTTTCAGGAGTTGGAGTGTGCGGTGTCTGTGGAGGAGGATAACCGGCAGGAGTGGACCTTCACCATCTACGACTTTGACAACAACGGCAAAGTCACCAGAGAGGTAAGGACCTGGATTTACCCGTGTATATAAACCTTTGATGAATAAATGATCACACCGATAAGTATACAGACAATGGTATAAGAAACTTTGTACAGATAACATTTTTGGTTTACCCACTTTTTTTAAAAAATTGTTCTTCTCTTAAGTCAAAATTAGAACGAGCAACCATTATCCAGCACACATGGTTCAAATCTGATATCATATGTTTAGAGCGTTCATCTGGAGTTGATTCCACCACAAAAATGTAAGTAGAGTAATTTAGGAGCAGGGGCCTGTACTACGAAGCTGGTTCAACCTAACCTGGATATGTTTGAGTTAGCCGGTTGGCCTAATCCAAAACATACGCGCTCTCGCTAAACTGTCCTACGACGCTGGTTATCGAGTGGATCGCTCAAGCCAGCCGTGCCCTATCTAGTTAGGTGCGCGTTCACATGAAAGGGGTGGTATTTGGAGCATTCGACCAATCACAGACATGGAGAAGCGTACTGACAGCGCAGCGTCATACTTCCTGAATGAAAAGTGAACTATAATATTAGACAAATGAAGACGTTAAACTTTAAACATCGATGACTTAAACACTTGATCAGGATCAAAGCCTCAGAGCTGCACCTGCAAGGTGAATACAGCTGGGAACAGAACACGTGTTTGAATGCGTACATTAACAGGTCTATGATATCACTGCCCGTCTAAAACACGATCTGACTTCAATTACATTTGTCTCGAGTGTTTCGTCAACTTAATGTGTTGCTTAAAATAATACTTCTGCATCCAGTCTGTGACGCTGTGAGTGTTGCACGGCCAGATACGGCTCAGCTGACTCAGATAAGGAGATATATGATACATTATGAAGTGATATGCCGCGGACTGTACTTAATGTACTCTGATCCGGTTACTTATGTTGTGGCAGATATTTAAGTAAGCTTTCTTAACGCTAATGTTATAATAGTCCGATTGCTCTGAAGATGGAGGTGATATTCTATTAATGTTCACGTTCACACAGTCGGTGATTTCTGCCGGCCGTCTTTCCTGCGACGGCAGCTTTTCTGTATTTCCTTTCTCCTGTAATATGACTTGATCGCTTTAAACTCCGCACACTGAGCTCTGATTGGTCAGCAGGCGGTGCTTTCACTGAGTTGAGCTCCTAACCTGCTCCCGACCAGGTTAGCCGCTAAGCATAAGTTACCATGGAGATCTAGCCCGCTAAAAAGAGAACCAGCTTCGTAGGACCGGAAAGCCGGAGTTTCCCCTGCATTTAGCCGGCTAAGCGAACATCCTGCTTCGTAGTATACCCCCCTGGTTGCCTCCAATAAATAAACAAAACAAAACATTCAAACGTCTCAAAACATCAGTTTATCATATCCATATCGTGTAATATCATAAAAGCTGTTGATTTTATCGCATCAACAAACTTTCTCAAATAGCAGCTCACAGCTACAAAACACCCTCCTTTTTTAGTATAAGAACGAATCAATACTATAATAATGTATTACCAACAATTAAACAATATACAACATTTTGGATTATTAGCTCAAAGCTAGAAAACACCCCTCTCGTTTGGGTTCAGAAATTAATCAATAACGTCCCCGTGGATCGCAAATGCTCCCATCCCCACACCCCCAACAGCAAGCGAGTACAGACGTGCCTCTCGCGTAACCTCCCTCCTCAGAACTGAATCCAGCGACATGTCTCTGCTCCTGAGAGTTACCGTGTGACTTGCCTCCTCCGCCTGATGCAGATCTGAGAGAACATCCAGAAAGGCCCGTGTCTTTTGAGCTCCACTTGAAACTGCGCAAAGAGACTGGAGCTGTCCTCTGTGCTTTTGGAGCTGCCGTGTTTTCATTGGTATTAAATGTCTCTAATGAATGTTTCAAAGTTTTTAACAACACACACACACACACACACACAACACCCACAGTTAGTCCAGCGGTTGGCTGTATTCTCATCTTTAGGCCACACACAGCGTTGTGTCCGTCTGACCTTCTACCTCTCTGGATTACACAGAAATCCTCACATCTAACACCACACACACCACACACACACAACACCACACACACACCACACAACACACACACACACACACACACACACACACACACACACACACACACACACACACACACACACACACATATTAACACAAAAGCTACTATGCTCAGATCAGATATTTTATGAGCATCAATCATCAATTTTCGTGTTAAACAACCCCTTTGATAAGAATGTCCCGTCTCAGAGTCTGTGTGGATTTGATCTACTTTTTAATGACTGACAGAAACATTTTGTGTAGTTTGGGCGCATGAAAAGCTTTGAAATGAAGCCAGGCCTGGCTCTTTAAATGTGTGTGTGTGTGTATGTGTTGGACTACGTGCAAGCGGATGTGTGCATGTATGTGTGGTTGTCAGCCGGTAATGGTTTTTCGGCCAGATGACTGTAATGCCGCATGGATACCTGAGCCGGACCTTTCCATAGTGAAGCCCGGGATCACATGTCTCCAGCCTCTGCGGTATGCACTAACAGAACGAGAGGGGGCCCGCGTGAACAGTTAAAAACAAGTCGAGGAACGCATCACTGCAACGATATCCCACCACCAAAATAACCCTACTACCGTCCGTCTTTCCCAGAATTCCCTGCTGGACGGCGGCGATTTAGATATTTCTTTTTTACAATCATTCTGTCTGCCGCTCTCATGCTCGTTTTGTTTCAGTCCTACAATTACCATCCTCTTAGAACTTTCCGCTGCCGCTGTGTCTAGGCTCAGCGTACAGTTGTCAAACTTCATATATAGATTTATAAATGCTATAATTTTGATTTCGAGGGCATGTCAATTCGTGTTGGAAAGCCTTGCTGTGGATTTGCATCGTTAAAGATGTTTTATTTTTATGTGACAAACATATGATGCTTCTCTGTTTTACGACTTGAAAAAGTGATTTATGTCTTCTGTATTTTTCTCTCTCTCTAGGACTCTATGGGTGAAGCATGTGCACAGAGGATTGGTGATGAACACTACCGGCTAGAAGGTAAGACTATCACGAAAGCTAAGCAAATCTTTCAGAATGTAGCTTTTATTTTTGTTTTATTTGAATAAAAACATGGTTTGCAGTTGCCCCCCTCCTGGTGCTTTCTGCAGTCCTTTCCCCTCTGCTCCACACCCATGCTCTAAGCCCCAACAATGTGCTGATGAAGTCCCTTTACCTTCCCTCCCGCCTCTCCACCTCCTCATCCTTTCATCCGCCCCTTCCCCCCGTGGTGCTCGGCAAAGTGCCTCCATTCCCCCATGTTTTTCCCCCCGATGTGATGTGATCCTGGATTTAAGAGCTCCAGGAGGAGAAGTCTATCCCTCCCATTCAAAGGCAGGATTGAACGTGAGGCGAAGGCAGACATGAAGAGTTGCAAGAGATCAGCCTAGAATTTGGAAGTGCGGCAAAAAAATTACTTCACTTGGTAGTAGACAAAGTAGAGAGACTGAGTATAATATCATTTTAAGTCTGGGACACGGTTTTCCTCCCTTAAAGACAGATTGTATTTATTCTCAGTGATTAAAGACAAATCTCTTTATTGGAAACACCACATTTTCCACGATATCTACTTTCTAAATAAAACTCAAATGTTCACGTTTAAGTATCCACGGCAAACTTGTTCTCTAAAAGCTAGCAAGACAAATGTGACGATACCAGAACTATCCAACTTTTGAAATTGTTGACAAAGTTAAGTGACATTGAAGTTGATCAGCAGTTCTGATTCATCAGGCTGTATTCAGGCTACAGTAGTTACTTTAGAGGTATATAAATACATGCTATTGTGTCTTTTAACCCTCAGAAATTCTGACATTTCCTTTAATTCCGTTTTACATCATAATGAAGTATTATACACATTTGGGATTTGGATTACAAAAATACATAAAGGAATAACCTTGGAATGTAGTCTATAAAATGTCATGTCTATCCGTATCTCCAAAAATAAATGGATTGATCAAAAACCCTATTTACATTTGGGCCACAAGGCAGAGTCTCATGCTGCCAGTCAGGAAGTGGCAACATGAGTATTGCTATAAGTGCCTTGCTCAGAAAGTAAATATTGAATGAAAGTCATTGTAAAATGTCCCCTCAAGCGTTTACATTCGTCTGCATTCAACTATTCAAACACATGAACCCAGAGGCAGATGCCGACATACAGTACAAGGTGCCGCCTGCTCAGACACTCAACACTGGTTGACTTGTGGTGTAATATCTTGCCCAAGGATACATCCACCTGCTGAAGAAAAAAAACAATCACCCCAAAATCAGGCCGTGTGTGTGTGTGTGCCCTCGTCTCGCCCCTCAGATCTGATGTTCAGCCAATCCTCTGGCTCGGCTCGGCTCATAAAGAGTCGGCTTATGTCTGTGTGTGGGGGGGGGGGGGCTGATAGCAGATTACAGATTACTGTTACTCCTCCCGGCATTTCATTAGCTCCGAGATAAGCATCTCTCCACCGCATTGAGCTTTTGCTACGGAACAGATTTGCCCTCGCACACAATGTTCCCTTTGAGCACCTGCGATGATCAAACAGCGGGACCCGAATGCTGCTCCTCTCCAAAAGTTGGTAAAAGCTCCCTGGGATGATGCCTTTCATTTTTGGCATTTTGGATGAGACGGGTCGGCTTTGATCCGCTTTGGATCGGGAGGAGAGAAATGGGGCCGTTGTGTCTGCTGCGTTGGCGAGCAAACAAACAGTGTTTCAGATTTGACTCGGCTTAATTAATTAGTGATCTGTTTTATAGCCGGTCTATCTGCTTCCAAAAGGTTTGAGAAGGAAACTTCAAAGTGTGGGCGGAGGAGGGGTGTGGTCCTGTGTGTGTGTGTGGCTTGCAGACTGTGAGTGGATGAGGAAGCAGTGGGGGGGATGCTCATCGGAAACTAAAAAGGCACATGTATAGTATATGAGGATAAAGCATGGAGGTGGCTGGGGTAAATTATGCAGGTGCGCCAGAACCCGCAGTTTTCTAAATAAATATATGCGACTCAAATACACTGAGCTTAAAGGGAGTATTTAGAGTAGTTGTGATGATACTTATGTAATACTATACTAAATTAAAGCACAGTTTGAAACTCAAAACAAAACGCTGCTCTTTGGACCAAATTGGGCATTTTGATAAAAAAAATCTGATTTGTGTCCAACAGATTTGTACTCAAGTAAAAGTACTAATACCACACTGTAACAATACTGTCTGACAAGTGAAAGTCCTGCATTGTCAAAGTTATGAAGTATATTTAGCTAAATGTACTTAAAGTACGAAACGTAAAAGTAGCTAATGTGGACAAATATAAATAAATAAAAATGTAAGTTACTCCAACTATAATAATATGGATATAATGGATATAATGACCAAGTGCATCTGCAGATTGACTGATTGGGTGAGGAAGAGAAGTGGCGGTGATGCTAATGCTAAGCTAAATCCCCAGAGGTGGATCATACAGTTTGCGTAAAGTCTGTAACACGCTTCTGAAATAAACATAAATATAGGGTTGAAGCAGGGAGGTGTCTGGGTCACTGTAACTGATAGAAGCTTGCAAAGGAGCCGCCGTGTTCCCCTCCTAAATCTCACTTACATGTCGTGTGTATCCGCGGTTTCACGTGTCAAACAAACGCTGGATTTCTAAGCAGAGGAGGATATCCGGTGGCGTTAGGTCTGGGCCGACTTCCGCGCTGAAACTAAAAACATCGACGCAGACGTTGTGTTATTTCTGTCCACCAGGGTAGACTACCCTCAGGGTGTCCGCGGGGTCTTAAAAAGTATTAAAAGTTGATAAATCCATTTAGCGAAAATTAAGGCTATTAAAAAGTATTAAAACATATTAAACGGCATTTTCCAAGGTATTAAGAAGGTCCACAGCAACGACAACATGAAACACCCTTTAATTTACTGAAACAACATGTCGGGAAACCCCTCTCAAGGTGGCCCCATGCATAGCGTGCCATAAAATTCTTATTTGAAGTTTTCGTTGCCTTGCTCCGCTCTGTGGGGGGGGGGGGGGGGTTATCTGCTGGTGGACTACCTGAGAGATATACAGCAGGAGAACACGCCGTCCACCGCGGAGAATAACCAGAAGGGCGACCATGACAACCATGCTCCGGGGTCTTCTTCGTTGCTTTTGGTGTATTTTGTGGCGGCAGCAGCGCCACTTACAGGCCTGGCATACGTACTACTTTTTGCATTTGCGTTTTACTGTATGCGTCCTCGTGGGGCCGGGGTCTAAGCCAAACTATATCCGGTCACAGAGATCTGCTATTTTAAAGTAAGGTCAACACATATCGACCCTAAATATAGTCTATATTAAGAACGAGAAAAGTCTAAACATATATATCGTTTTTTTGTAAACATGTGACAAATGTGTGAGGGTGATGACGACATTGTCCTATGTGCCGGGCTTAGCCCCGGACAGCCCCAGCCCAATTTACCCCTGGATATTTGTGTGGGAGCTCCTATATGGCATTACCCCCGCTAAAGCTCACCAAAGTTTAATATATTTCATCGTTCAAAGTTTTGTCAATTGTTTTGTTTATTGGTCAAATACTGGTTTCTAATGGTTTCTGAGGAGTTCTACTGGAATGAAAGAGCACGGAGTACAGAAGCAACAAAGCAGCATACTGCATTAAACCTGACCTTCACAGAGAGGTTGAAGTTCATGTGGAGAGGAGGCTTCAGTAGTCTGTCTGCACTCTGTTAGTTAATAGAGTTAGTCTATTTAATGTAACCGGTTAGAACTCGAAGTTGCGATGAGGTCTTAAAAGGTCTTAAAAGGTATTACATTTGGCTTCAGGATTCCTGTATATACCCTGACCCTAAATAAAGTGCAATCCAAAAATACACCTGAGGCATTAACATACTGTTGAATTAACCCCCCACGACACAGTGTAGTATATAGACTCTATAGAGTAGCTCTCTGATTGTATACAAATACAGGGCTGTGAAATCCAGCGGTGATGCTTTCTCATCAGTGGCACACATGGGTAGGGCTGGGCTTATAACATAGATGTTCCACCCTTACTTCCAGCCCTAAAGGCAAATGCCTCGCTGCAGAGAAGAAAGTACACAACTGATCATATACTGAATATATACACAAGTACATTATTGTAACTGCTTTGGGGCTCAATTCTTAATGTTTACATTTGATTATAAACCAGGTTTACTTACAGCAGTAGTCCTCTAATAATCTGTTCATGTCCAAGCAATATTGGTATTGTAACTTGAATATCCTTCAATGAATTGATATCAAATCATGTATCTTATCGGGAAATCAGTGCAATAGCAGCATCCTTTCACATGTTTCCTTGGCTTATAAAATGTAGTGTTAAGTATTCAGTTCTTCACCAGTGGTGGAACGATCACTCAGACGTTTTGCTTGAGTAAAAGTAGAAACACTTAATTGTAAAGACAGAAATACTACACACATGCAAAGGACCTATACACATAAGGTACTGTGTGAATACACACATGCATGTGCTTTTTGTATGGAGAGGTATCTTAGGCAGCACAACTTCCATCCTTTGCAAAAGAAACGGTGTAGTAAAGTAATTCAAGCTGTCATACAAAAGAAAGGGAATGAAAAGTTCAATATTGGCCTCCAAGATGTAGTGGAATAGATGTATAAAGTAGAGTCAAATGAAAAAACTAAAGTACTAGTACCTCATCAGGATGTTCTCAGTTTGAATCCTGTCGGGGTGAATCTGTGTTTTAAAGTAAAACAGCGAACTGACTTGTATGCAATAGGAAGTCAGTCGTCTCGTCTCTGAGAGTAAGTCGATGTGACGGATTAGTCCTCCCTCCGGACCGTCTGACTTTACCGAGCGTCTGGATGGTAATTTACGCTGAATGTCATTCCATAACGTGATGAGCTCCCAGAGGTTTCCATAAGCCTTTTGATGTTCACACGCTGTTTCCAATCCACCATTTATATCCCAATGCTCATGTTTCACACCCCCTCTCAGTGTGAACACATTTTGGTGTATTCTATATAATGGTGAAAGAAGTATACAGATCCTACACTTAAAAAAGTACTTATACCACACCGTAAAAACTCTGTTACAAGTCCTGCTTTGTTCAAGTTATTAAGTATAATTAGCTAAATGTACTTAATAAGGACATGTCGGGATATCATTTCTCATCATTACCTGGTTTTACAAGCTGCATAAGTCACGCATTTAGCCGTTATATGGATATTACTGATGATTATCGATCAAAGATATCATCGTGACGGCACCAATAGTCCACCCCTACTATATATCGTCCAGACTTAAGTTAAGTGCAGTTTCTGCCAACTCGAAATGTCTAAAGAGACGAAGTGGCACATTTTTAGATCAGTGTCAAATTTGACAATTGTTTTGTTCACCTTTTGGGTGTTATCATAATCACAAACACTTGAAGTACTTCCTACAAGCTTAGCACACTTGAGCAGCCTACAAATATAGACATTTGCAAGTTTCAATATTTGAAGTTTGTGATAATCCTGATGCTTATGTTAACAGAACGGAGCCTTTGCTGCCTTTTGAGAATAAATACTTTGCATTCATACGGGTGATATTAAGATAAAAATACGTTTTCAAAGTACATGCAGTCAGACAAAAGCTGAGCAGTTTGACTGTGGGTTCATTTCCAACCGGCAGCACTTGAGTGTGTGACACATCTTAATTGCGGCTGCCGAACTGGGAAGTAGAAGCTTACAAGAAACACTCGAAGGCGACGACATACTGTATCCTCAGGTTACGACTGCACCCGACGTTCCCACCCTCAGGCTCTGACTTTTATCTTTGTGTGTGTGTCTGTGTGTGTCTGTGTGTGTCTGTGTGTGTCGCTGCAGTGGCTTTACCCCCGGAGAAGACAGGCAGCTGCTGTGTGGAGGAGAAGATGCAGCAGAGGGGCAGCCAATCCCCCGCAGGGCTGCAGAAACAGATCCAGTTTGAAGTGAGTGTCGACAGCCAACAGGACGTTTATTACCTCCCCTCTGGATGAAACTGGGGCGATGGGACACACACACACACACACACACACACACACACACACACACACACACACACACACACACACACACACACACACACACACACACACACACACACACACACACACACACACACACACACACACACACACACACACACACACTTGCACGCTGGATGATACTGATAGTTGATGTCTGTGCTGTTTCAGGAGTTGGAGTGTGCGGTGTCTGTGGAGGAGGATAACCGGCAGGAGTGGACCTTCACCCTCTACGACTTTGACAACAACGGCAAAGTCACCAGAGAGGTAAGGACCTGGATTTACCCGTGTATATAAACCTTTGATGAATAAATGATCACACCGATAAGTATACAGACAATGGTATAAGAAACTTTGTACAGATAACATTTTTGGTTTACCCACTTTTTTTAAAAAATTGTTCTTCTCTTAAGTCAAAATTAGAACGAGCAACCATTATCCAGCACACATGGTTCAAATCTGATATCATATGTTTAGAGCGTTCATCTGGAGTTGATTCCACCCAAAAATGTAAGTAGAGTAATTTAGGAGCAGGGGCCTGTACTACGAAGCTGGTTCAACCTAACCTGGATATGTTTGAGTTAGCCGGTTGGCCTAATCCAAAACATACGCGCTCTCGCTAAACTGTCCTACGACGCTGGTTATCGAGTGGATCGCTCAAGCCAGCCGTGCCCTATCTAGTTAGGTGCGCGTTCACATGAAAGGGGTGGTATTTGGAGCATTCGACCAATCACAGACATGGAGAAGCGTACTGACAGCGCAGCGTCATACTTCCTGAATGAAAAGTGAACTATAATATTAGACAAATGAAGACGTTAAACTTTAAACATCCATGACTTAAACACTTGATCAGGATCAAAGCCTCAGAGCTGCACCTGCAAGGTGAATACAGCTGGGAACAGAACACGTGTTTGAATGCGTACATTAACAGGTCTATGATATCACTGCCCGTCTAAAACACGATCTGACTTCAATTACATTTGTCTCGAGTGTTTCGTCAACTTAATGTGTTGCTTAAAATAATACTTCTGCATCCAGTCTGTGACGCTGTGAGTGTTGCACGGCCAGATACGGCTCAGCTGACTCAGATAAGGAGATATATGATACATTATGAAGTGATATGCCGCGGACTGTACTTAATGTACTCTGATCCGGTTACTTATGTTGTGGCAGATATTTAAGTAAGCTTTCTTAACGCTAATGTTATAATAGTCCGATTGCTCTGAAGATGGAGGTGATATTCTATTAATGTTCACGTTCACACAGTCGGTGATTTCTGCCGGCCGTCTTTCCTGCGACGGCAGCTTTTCTGTATTTCCTTTCTCCTGTAATATGACTTGATCGCTTTAAACTCCGCACACTGAGCTCTGATTGGTCAGCAGGCGGTGCTTTCACTGAGTTGAGCTCCTAACCTGCTCCCGACCAGGTTAGCCGCTAAGCATAAGTTACCATGGAGATCTAGCCCGCTAAAAAGAGAACCAGCTTCGTAGGACCGGAAAGCCGGAGTTTCCCCTGCATTTAGCCGGCTAAGCGAACATCCTGCTTCGTAGTATACCCCCCTGGTTGCCTCCAATAAATAAACAAAAACAAAACATTCAAACGTCTCAAAACATCAGTTTATCATATCCATATCGTGTAATATCATAAAAGCTGTTGATTTTATCGCATCAACAAACTTTCTCAAATAGCAGCTCACAGCTACAAAACACCCTCCTTTTTTAGTATAAGAACGAATCAATACTATAATAATGTATTACCAACAATTAAACAATATACAACATTTTGGATTATTAGCTCAAAGCTAGAAAACACCCCTCTCGTTTGGGTTCAGAAATTAATCAATAACGTCCCCGTGGATCGCAAATGCTCCCATCCCCACACCCCCAACAGCAAGCGAGTACAGACGTGCCTCTCGCGTAACCTCCCTCCTCAGAACTGAATCCAGCGACATGTCTCTGCTCCTGAGAGTTACCGTGTGACTTGCCTCCGCCTGATGCAGATCTGAGAGAACATCCAGAAAGGCCCGTGTCTTTTGAGCTCCACTTGAAACTGCGCAAAGAGACTGGAGCTGTCCTCTGTGCTTTTGGAGCTGCCGTGTGTTTGGCACTGCCTGTGGCTTCATGGCTCGCGAGGCAGCGGCTTGGAGGGGAAAGAAAAGCTTTCTTCTCCAAATAAAAAAAGAGCAGTGAACCAGAAGTGACACGGGAAGCTTTTATTGTATATATTTTTCAAACCGGTAAGTGGAACCGGTCCCTAAGAATTCAGTGCAAATCATGCCGTTAGGGTTTCTGTGTGCTAAGCTTAATTCAGCAGTTCTGTCAAAGCAGCTTTTCTGGTGAAGCTGTGTTGCTTTCTAAAGTAAAGCACTAATGAGATTTGGGATACTGTGAGAGTCATTTTGCATCCACGCCTGGCGACATCTTTAAGGGACAATTAGGTTTTGATTTGCTAGAAAAACATCCAGCACAGTTGCTATTACCCAAAAGGGAGTCATTATCTCAGTATGGGGTGGAACAACATTTCATTTCATATCTTTATTTATCCAGATTGGTCCCGAAAGCATCCATAAGTGCAAAAAAAGAGTATTAAATGTGCAAATTAATCCAAATATTGCAAGTTAGCTTGTTTAAAAAGTGAGCAAGGTATCACTTTTTTGCATGTGAATGTGCTTTTAAGTGTGGTTGAGTTGATATATACATGTATTTGACATGTGCAGGTGTAATTTCAGTCATTTGGGAGACATCGAGGAATAAGGGAAGTGCAGTGTGTAGCAGGATTAGCATCTGGCTTGACATCTCCACCAAGACAACGTTCCTTTTTGTGAATGTCTAACTCTTCTTTAAACCCCGTCTGAACGCTTCAACTTGGAAAGCCGACCTAAAACCTCTGACATCAGTGAGTTTCTCCGTTCGCTGTTGACGGAGGCACTTCTTTAAATTCCTCGCTAGCGTAACGTATCATAGAGTTTTAATGCACACAAATCCAGAATTCAAACAAGTGATAAGAATAGTCTCCAATTTACTTTTTTAAATATGCACCAACGTCACATATTTACACTACATATGACTCTGATCAAGTTATGATTAAACCGTCTTGTTTTCACAGTACACCGAACGGCATGAATAGCATCGTAATATCATATTTAGATTATTATATGGTATGTGCTAATAATAAGCATTCTATGATGAGGCTTTACGCCGAACATTTGCCACCTTTAGCTTATCGGTGGCAGTTTTAGTTTTAGCCAAATGTTAGATTTCTATCTCTGAAAATGTAATTTACGGTGGTGTTAATATGTGAAGATGATACTGCGTTACTAAAAGTGTTTGTATCATAATCATGTTTCGCTGCAGATCCTTTTTTTTCTGTAATATTCCAACATTTTTGTAGCCCATCAAACACGCCTTCACTCAATGGAAGCTATGCATCAAGAAGCCCAGATTGAACTCACCTCCACCTCTCCTCTCCTCTCCTCTCCTCTCCTCTCCTCTCCTCTCCTCTCCTCTCCTCTCCTCTCCTCTCCTCTCCTCTCCTCTCCTCTCCTCTCCTCTCCTCTCCTGCAGGACATCACCAGCCTGCTCCACACCATCTATGAGGTGGTGGACGCCTCCGTCAACCACTCCCCGAGCAGCAGCAAGACGCTCCGGGTGAAGCTGTCCGTGGCTCCAGACTCCAGCCAGCGGTGGAGGAGCTGTACTCAGGGAGCGGCAGGTAACGCTCACATCAACACAGTGGGCGGAGGCGTGGGAGGTGGGAAGTAGTGGATTACAAATACTTTGTTCGTGTACTTAAGTACATTTTTCTGGTATCAGTACTTTACTCCACTTCGACTTTTTACTTTGACTTCTTACATGTTGAACACAAATACCTGAACTTTCTACTTCTCACATGTTGAACCCAAATACCTGAACTTTCTACTTCTTACATGTTGAACACAAATACCTGTACTTTCTACTTCTTACATGTTGAACACAAATACCTGTACTTTCTACTTCTTACATGTTGAACACAAATACCTGTACTTTCTACTTCTTACATGTTGAACCCAAATACCTGTACTTTCTACTTCTCACATGTTGAACCCAAATACCTGTACTTTCTACTTCTTAGTAGAGTCATTGCGTGCCTATTGATTTGAACACGATCCGTGTATCCATCACTTCCTGGTCTTCTCTAAAGAAGAGCGACCAATGGAAACGTTGTCATGTTGCCGTTGTTCAACATGGAAACATTCATTAGCTAACAATGACTTTATTGTTCTATTAATATAAAGGGAGGTCAGGTACTCTTTAAAGCAGCTGCTAGCTATGGGTACTTTTTACTGAAGTACACTTCAAAGCCCTCTTTACTTTTACTTGAGTATGTTTAAACACGAGTATCCGTACTTCTACCTGAGTAAACGATGTGTGTACTTTTGCCCTCTCTGGTGGTGGGGGAGAAGAAAGGGGCGTTTTGGGGTCCCCCTTGTGTTGCGTGCCGTCAGCTCACCCAGAGATGTGTCTTGTCTTCAGGCCCGTCAGAGCTTTGTTCCTCTGTGTCGGCGTCGCTCCCTCTCTCCCACTCAATGGGGTTCATTTTTAATGATGGGGGGAGTGACGGAGCTCAGAGAAGCCCCCTCCCTCAGCGCCTTCAAATACACTGAAAGAAACCTTAAGAGATGTGCCGAGTCCTTTTGATAACCACAGCCATTTTTTTTCCCCCCCTTCGCAGAGCTGCCGGGAAAATATAGCAACTTAACTTTTCTCACTCGGTAAACAAGTAGAAAATATCTCCCAAAAGTATATATTCCTGTGTGTTTGCGTCCTTTTGTTACGGCTATAAATATCCCTCAAGAGATTCAAACGGAGCATGCTTTGAAACCATCGCCGCTTGCCTTCATGCTAATTTGAAACCGCATCAGATCTCGCGTCCTTAATAAACATCTTCTGAAGTCGGCATGTTTTTTATTTTCTTCTCTCATTCCATGCCCTATAAGAGGAAGCATTGTTGTGTTTCCTTTCCTACAGATCTTCAAAGTAAAACCCCAAAACAAAGGTTGCTTTCTTCTGAGGCGCGTGTGACTGTTGTCGTCTTTGTGTGTGGTTGTGTGTGTGTGTGGTTGTGTGTGTGTGTGTCTGCGCTGTGTAGCTGTCTTTGATAATAGCCTCCTGTCTTTCACACATACACAGACATGTCCCACCCCAGAGAGAAAAATGACAAGTGCATAGAAGACCCCAAGAGTGCAGACAAGAAGACTCGAGCTCTCTTAAGGTAAACACCCCCCCCCCCTCAAAGATTCAATTGTTTGGAAGAAAATAACGATATCATGTTTATTATTTGTTTTTGTTCAAATATCTTTTTCATTATGTCACTTATTTTAATGTATGAGACACCGGCCTTGAATAACAAAAGTAATAGAATATAATATATATATTCCACTGTGACTTTGAACTGTAATCATACATGTCATTTTAATTAGATTTGACATTTTTCTTATTTCTTATTTCTTTTCTATTTGATTTAACTGTTGTATTTATTTGTATGTGTTAAGTACATTGTATGTTTCGTTGTTGGAGGAGCATGGTACTTGGCCAAAACTGTGCTGTAGCTATTGTGCATACGACAAGAGAAGTCTTTTTGATTATAACATTCTAATCAAATCGAAATCTATAACACTTTTAATACACAAAATAAAGATAAATACAGTTAAAGAAATTCATTTGATATTAATAGAAACACCTAATAACAACACCAATAGTATTACAACCAAGAATAAACGCTTTTTGCCGCCCTCAGGTCTTCTAGGAAGCTGGGCCGTAATAATGTTTTCACCTTAGGAATGATTAAAAAGGCAAGTACTAGAAGACCTGAGGATCGAGACAGTGCATAGGTTAAGGTGATAGATAGCTAGGACCAAGACCATTAAGAGCTTTAACAAACAATTAAGTATTTTACTTTTTACAGCAGAAGATGCTCTCGTTTAAATCGGCAAATAGCAGCGTTTTTTCTAAAGTAGGGCTTCACACTTTAGGACATGTATCAGTCCTCTACTCTTTAATTACTTCTCCCCAAATGTACGTCCACAGTGCTGAGCAGCAGTTACCAGTCGAGACTTCAAATCCTCCCTCTTGAGTTTTAAAGCTGTGATTTTCCACTCATAATCTCACTCCTCCGAACAATCCCTGTGCTGCTGCCCTGACCATAAGAAGCGCTTGTATTTGACTTTCTCCTGACACTACCATACTGAGCCTCTCTGGCCAGAACTGCCTCCTAATGAGAGGTGCGGCTTTTCTCCGCAGGCGCCACCACAGCGACCATCACACCCAGCCGGGCTGCCAGCGCCACTGTGTGGACGAGAACCTGGAGCGCAGAAACCACTACTTGGACCTGGCAGGCATCGAAAACTACACATCCCGCTTTGGAGCCGGTGAGTGGACCAGGGCCAGGGGTTTAAACCGAGGAGGAGGGGGGGGACAGAGTACCGTTGGCCTTTGAAGATTCATCCAGAGGTCCCTCATTACTGCGGCACCTGCTTGAAGCCATTAGACTGAACTACTGCGCTCCTCTCCAGTACAAACATCTGGGAGCAGGCTGGCACAATACATCAAGTGTTCAAGGGTAGAGAACGGGCTGTTGGGACGGGAAATATTAGGCGTAATAAGCAGCAGCCTTGATCTGAGGGTCAGTGATGACATGTGATTATTTTAATGTTGTAGGAAAGTGCTAACAGAAACCTGCTCCCTGTCACTTTGAGTCAGGGTTCTACCCAGGAGGAGAAGCTGCCAGAGTCCTATCATGGAGCTTTTTACTAAATCTTTATTGGCATGCTTTGGGCAGTCATGTGCACATAATGGGTTATTTTCACTCACTTGTTTTCCAGGGTTTTTAGGGCACGCGTTGAGAAGCCCCGTGGAAGAATTGTTGTTCCTCTGCACCCTTGAAGTGTACATTGTTTTACTTTATTCGATTTCACATGTTTTTCTTATTGCATTACTTTATTGCACACTGTCTTTTCTATATTAAATAAATTGTAGGTTACATTGTCGGAGGAGCCTTGGACTTATGATTTCCATCGCCAAAACTACGCCCCACAACTATTTCGTTTCACTGTATCCAACATTTTTAAGGGTTACAGTAAAAAGAGAAACTTTTTAAATACCTTCTTCTGTGATGGTTTGGTTTTAATTGCAATAACTTCGCCGAGATTTTCCGACCCCAACACAATGACTGGATTTTGCGGGGCTCACGGCAATTAAACTTTACTAAGACATTTAAAAGCAACATCCTTTAAAAAAGAAAAAGCCACATTTTGCCTCACATACAGAACATTCTAATACATGTTGCCCAGAAACCGACCACTGATGCACCTTTATGTCTATGGCACTGCTTTATCAGATGTATTAGTGCTGTCAGTACAGTAGATTAAATCAATGCCATCGGCTTAATCACCATAATAATCGTGATTTATCACAGTTTAACACGTACAGAATACACATAGTATGGTGGTGTAATAAAGAAATGCCTGAAAAACTTTATTATAACATGATATCTGAATTGTTGGCATCAAGTCCGACCATTTTGCGCCGTTAGCTAAAGCACCAACAATGCTGCTGTCACGGAGAGCATCTGGCATCCCCCTCTGTGTGCTATACATGTTTTCTTTTAACACGTTAAAGTTCCCAGATTAATTGCGAGTGTTACCGTTGACACCTCAAGTTTGTGTTTTTTTTAATTGTTATTATTTATTATTGTTATGGAGGCGTGTGGTGCAGTGGGTTGAGCGTTGGTGTTCGGATCAGGTTCAAACCCCACTGCAGTCAGCATGTCGTTGTGTCCCTGAGACACTTCACCCCAATTTGCTCCTGTTGGGATTGCCCACAGTATTGGGTATGTAAGTCGCTTTGGATAAAAGCGTCTAACAAGTGACATGTAATGTTATGTTGTTGGAGGAGCATGGGACATGTGTGGATGAGTCTTTCAATATTTGAATCATGATTCTGCTTTTCTCAGTTTAAATAAAATACGTTTTCCTTACAGCCCCCACCACCACCACCACCACAGAGCCAGCGAAGGCAGAGCCTCAGGCGCGTCCAACCAACCAGACTCGCTCCCGCTCTCACGAGCCAGAGAACGGCCACGCCCACCCCCCCCACCGCCGCCTGCACCCCGCCGTGGACACCGTGTCTCCGGAGAGCCTCCACCCCTCCGCTCGTACGCGAGTTCAGGACTCGGGGAAACATGCCATCCGCTCTCCTAAAACACACAGCAGCCGGACGCCCCCCGCGCAGATCAGCAGCAGGGTGATGAGAAGCCGAGGCGCCCCCCCTCCCACGGTCCTCCCCAGCCAAACCCCCCCCCACCAATCCTCAGCACCGTACCGCAAACACAAGCAGCGCTCCAAGGAAACCTACAGGGCTTTGAGCTCTGTGGCTCCGAGACAAATGGTGGAGAAGGAGCAGGTAAGGGACCTTCCCAGTGTGCTGCTGTACGAGGGGGGGTCGGCACAGGTGGTGCAGCGGCATGAGCACCACCACCACCATGAACACCATCACCACTACCACCACTTTTACCAGTCCTGAATTTACATCCTTTTACAGGAGACCTCGGCACTCCTGCAACCCCAGAAGAAGAAAAAAACACACAAGCAGGCGAGCAGACTGCTGCTTCCTCCTCAGTGCATTGTGCAGTGCCTTCGTAGTGGACACAGGACAAGGGGAGGAGAGGAGCATCATGGGAAGGGTCTCCCAGTGCTGAGAGGTTATTAATCAGTGTTATAAAGAGGTTGGTCAGACATGCGAAAAAGCTCGGGTGTGCAGCAGGGCAGCGATTCGGGGCCACTGCAGAGCCAGGACTGAAGATCACGGCTTCGGAGTGAAGTGATACACGGAGGGATAATATGATCAAAAACCCTCTTCCGTTGACGCTGTATTCCTCCTACCTGAAGACTGTACGGCTCCAAACAAGCACCACAACCTTCCAGACCACTAAGGAAAAGGAGGAACGAGAGGAAGAGAGACTGTGATGTAAAGATGACAATATATGAAGGAGTATAGGTGAGCAGGGCATTGTGTGTGTGTGTGTGTGTGTGTGTGTGTGTGTGTGTGTGTGTGTGTGTGTGTGTGTGTGTGTGTGTGTGTGTGTGTGTGTGTGTGTGTGTGTGTGTGTGTGTGTGTGTGTGTGTGTGTGTGTGTGTGTGTGTGTGTGTGTGTGTGTGTGTGTGTGTGTGTGTGTGTGTGTGTGTGTGTGTGTGTGTGTGTGTCACAGCACTGGTGTCTGTTGAAAACCACTTGAAGTGCGCTCATGGGTGCGTGAGTTTTTAAAGCAGGCTGTCAGGCTGGTTTTGTTTTTTTGAAAATGAAAATGAAGATTCAGATTCAATCACGCAATACCCCGTAAGCAAAAATGGGAAGGGGAATGTTAAAAAGAACAGAGATCCCAAAATCCGCTGCTACCTCTAATTGTATCCTAATTGTTGTTCTGATACTTTGAATAAGCATTCAGCGGTTATTTTAAAATTACTTCAACACTTTTTTGAAATCATAATCTGCCGTTCTGAAGTTTCGAAAGCTCCTTACTTGTATTAACTAACATTGACTGTACATACGGTATATATGGTTATCAATCTGATAAGCTTTATTGATAACGGGATATCTTTGCATTCACTATCTGAAGCTTTTATGTTTTGTTTTGCTTCACAGCCGCCGCATTTTATAAGACCACTAGGAGCCTCATTATGACTACAAATGTACAACTGTATTTCAAACTCTCTGTCATCCTCCATCTGTGTCCACGTCACCGCCATGTGATTAGATATTTAACAGTGATCTGGTTATTTTGCCTGAACGACTGAAATCCCAACTCTCAACGATGCTGTTCAGGAGCTCGACATCACATACAGATGTGTTATAGACTTTAGGCTTGACTGTGCTACACATTGATTAAGAACATCATGTCCAGAATACAATCTCTTCTCATTCAATATTTAATGGCCATCATGCTATTCATGAAGACTAGTACTGTGGGTACTAGTGTGTGGGTTCTGCAAAAATATGAAATACTTCAATACTACCGAAAACAAAATGTCCAAGTCCCATGATCCTTAAAAACAGAACTAGTGCTATCTTCACATCAGGTCTCCAGTAGAGTCTCCATTCTTCTGTTGCATGATTATAAATCCAGTTTCATCCAGTCAGTTAGAGGTTCCTTCTTCAGTATGAACTTTGTACCGCTCTGAGCACTTCAACTTGAACATATTTCAACTTTTCAGAAAAGCGCCGGTGACATTCCTGTTGGAGAATAAGACGAAAACTATCAGAAAAAGCGAATTTGTTGAAGCAGAACAACCTGAATGTTGATGCTGATAATAAGTTAATGACATGTATTACAAATGTGGATTGTCCTCCTCGCTATACGGCTGTAATATTGAGCGGTGAAGCTGACAGCGTGAGAGCAAGCTACTTACGGTTGGTTGTATTGGTAAAAAAAACGATGTCTAACCGATATACCACAAACGGGGTTGATGCTAGTTTGTCATACAACAGCTGTTATACGTTGTCAAGATATGATTGTCAGATACAACATGTGATGTCAACGGCATCCTCCTTTGGTCAGTTATGCAGGGGAATGTTTAGCTTCCTCATACTCAAACTTGCTCAGCTGATCTTGGACTTACGCTCTCTAGACTTGCTCTGCCACTGAGTCGTATCCACATGTCCTCCGGCCCTCGTCCTGGCCCGGGGTCACGCCGCGTCATCTTCCCCCAGCTGTCAGCAGGTCTTTCAGCGGGTCTTTCAGCGTGCCGCCATGTGTCCTCAGAGCTCAGCCAGCAGGGCTCTGTCTGTGGCTGCTTTCAGCTGTCTCATTCCTCTGGTGCTGGATAACACTGGACCCGGCCCGCAGGCTCCACAACTCACCCATAACTCACTGCTGCTGCTCGGCTGCCAGCTCCAGGGTCTGCTGGTCCTGTGACCGCGCTGCTTTAAACATGACAACAACAACAAGCTAGGCAGCAGACATGTTCTTTGTGATCAGATATTTTATAAGTTGAGTTAATACGTGGCGGTTATCCCGCAGAATGAAACGTATAAGCATCATACTTTTTTTTTTGTCACAGAGCATTATACATATTATATTTTCAACACTATCCCTAAATCCAATAGTAAAATATAATTGCTTTTTGACGAGGAATCCCTTGCGATGCTAACTCCTGGGTCTGCGTTTGAGAGAGCGTTAAAGAACTCAATGGTGCTCTAGGAGGAGATTCAGGTGATAAGGTGGGGGGGGGGGGGGGGGGGTTACCTTGGTTGCTGATTGGCTAATGGGTACACAAGACAACACATCGTTATGACATCATAAAGTGGCCAAAATCTGATCAGCTCATTTTCAGACAGGTTTTTATAGAAATGGATCAAAAAGAGAGAGAATCTTTGTTCCTGAAACTTTCAGAGTCTCTTTCCACAGAGGGGACACATGTTGATGTAGAAGAGACATGGAGAAGAGGGGACACATGTTGATGTAGAAGAGACATGGAGAAGAGGGGACACATGTTGATGTAGAAGAGACATGAAGAAGAGGGGACACATGTTGATGTAGAAGAGACATGGAGAAGAGGGGCCACATGTTCATGTAGAAGAGACATGAAGAAGAGGGGACACATGTTGATGTAGAAGAGACATGAAGAAGAGGGGCCACATGTTCATGTAGAAGAGACATGAAGAAGAGGGGACACATGTTGATGTAGAAGAGACATGGAGAAGAGGATTTTGCACAATAGGGACCTTTAATCTCACCAGGAAACATGCCAAATACAAGAAGTGTCGAAGTGGTCGTGTGAAACAGACAGCATGCGTGTGGTCCTGCACGGTGGTCCCATTGGACGCGGTGGGCGGGGGCTTCTCGAAGAATGTGGGTGGAAGCCTCAGTCAGGTTGCACGGTCTAAACATCCATTTTTTTTCCATTTTATTAAGAGATACAAATAAAGGACACAAAAAAAGAGTGAAATGACAACACGGGCTCAAACACAAAATATGTTTTAATACAAAATATTGGCCAAACACAGTTGGTAGGATCCCTTTGACATTACAAATAATCATGTCCACAGTCTGTAAACCAAAATCACACACATGACATGCAGCAAATATTTTATATAATCCCACTTTTAAATAACCCAGCTAACTTTTTTTTCCATGTGTTGCGCCACGTTATAATGCTTTAATGGAAAAAGGCGAAAAATAACACTTATTTTACCGCAAGATAGTTTTATTCAACAGACAGAACTCCTTTGTTTTAATGCCTTGCTTCACATTCATACAAATACTTGAACCCACATCAGAAAACCACCCACTAAAAGACATTGCCATACACGGTGATATGCCTTGCTCAAGAGCACTTTACAGCATTTGTTGAGAGTTGGGAAATCAGATTTTTCTCAGTTTTGTCCACGTTGCTTTTGAAACCTTTGTCACATTTAGCCGACGGCTTTCTGTCTTTTACTAAACCACGGCAATGTGTCTTTTAAGGTTTTCAGTCATCTCTGTAAATCTACCAAAAATGTTTTTGAAATTATTTTGGTAACAAATCATGTCACAAGCTTTTCTCCTATTGTGTAATGTATACAATATTCACAGCCACGCCTCCTGGTTAACACCGTATGTATTGCACAGCTTTGTAAGACCAACATTACTCCTTTTAAACCTGATGTATAGAAAGGATAACCAGCATCATGTAGAAAGACTAAAAGGCTTATTTATAATCTATGAACTGTCAGCTGTTCTCTAATATCCACGTGAGCAGCGGGTCGTTTTCTCACTTCAACATGTTTCTCTCTCGGCGCGCAGACACACCTTCACTTGGTGCTTGTTGTAAAGAAAGTTGTTTAGCTGTTTCCCCTCTGCCTAATGTTTTTTCATGACTTTGTTTAGTTTATATAGATTGTATTTGATTAATTGCTTTATTTATTTGATAGCAGATCTGTGCCAAGGGAAAACACCCTTTTATTAAAGTATGAACCTGTTCCTTATAAACTCTGCCTTCAGTGTACTATTATTGTCTCTTTAACTTCCGGACAAGGAAAAAGCTATTTGGAAATTATTTGTTTGCATTTTCTTATCAAATAAGCACAAACAATTTTAATTTTTTTGACTGACCACGCAGTTTTGTTTTTACGAGCCTCTACCAACTGGTCGAGCTGGCCTTCTACGGTAAAAGTACATTTTCAACAATCATCATATACAGTACAGCATGTGTATGCATCAAACTCAAATAAAACACAAACTCAAATACATTTGTGTCTTGTATGGAAAATGAGCAATATATACAACCAGATATATTCATAAAAGATAATACATTACAATTGTAAAGTGTTTTTCATGATAAAGAAAAGACTTGCTCATCTTACTGTATATGCTGAATTGGCCTAACAGGAAACCACTGGCCTAACAGCAAATGTCTATATCCTGTGTTGGCCTAACTTGCTCATCTGTGTGCAACTTCGGGCTGAATGCCATGCATGAAAGGTGCTATATCAATTATTATCACTCTGACACTCATAAGGCAGAACTAGATTTAGTAATATTACCATAAATCTAGCCATTTATTTACCATATTTTATTGTACAACTTCTCTGAAACTCTGAAAAAGTCATATTGCTAGCTTACCGTAAAAGGCCAATTCGACCGATTGGTTGAGCATATTTTCAAAAAAATAATTACACCCTTGTTAAAAAAATGTTGTGCATCAAGTTATCTAATTATGTTCAGTCCGTGCCCTGCCGCTAAGATCTGTCAAACATGATGGTTACCTTACAAAAGTTGACCAACTTCCTCAGTGGAAGCTCGCTGAAGGGTTTCTGTTCGAACCACAGCGACATCTAGAGGTTGCTTTGTGCATAACATGTCAACCAAAGGGTAGAGCTGGCTGAATCAGATGAAGTTCAACCTTTTTTATTTCAACAAGATATCAAGACAAAATGTGCTCTACCAAATGGTGGTGCTGGCAGTTAAAGGGTTAAGCACAACATGTCAATGAATTACAAACAAAAACACATATCTAATAATGTGCAGAAGCCGATGAGGACCGTATGAATATGATCATGTTAACTAGAGTGTAATTCCACAATTGCTTTATGATGATTGATTATTGATTGATTAATTGATACATTTTATTTCGAACAAGTAAAATGTTGCAGTGCATACAAAATGACATTTACAACAACAACAACAACAACAACAACAGCAGCATTAGCAACATACAGTACACAGTCCCACATCTAGTGTTCGAAAAGGAGTGAGCAGAAGTATAACTTATTTAATTATCACCCCCTTGTCCCTAAATGATTTATTTATAATCTATAATTTCCAATAATTATTATTGTGATTATTATTATTAATCTGCTTTACCTGTTGATTGACATATATACATATACACACATGTACATACACACACATACACATATATGCACAGATACACACTTACATATTCGCACATATGTTGGCAATTTGAGCTAGAATTAATATGAAAATGCACATTAGCATTTTTATATGACTTCCTCTCTCATGTAGATAATATTTGATTGTTAATTTAAAATGCAAGAAAGCAATATAACCTTGCTTTTCATTTGGTGAAGCATTATTTAAGTCACAATGAAAATGAAAATGCAACTAACAAAACAAAAGAAATTGTCGATATTTCATTTTCATCTTCTGTACCTGAGGACTTCCATACACTGCCACTGGTGGATCTTTCTTTATGCACTTTGTATCCACTTATATCAGCCTTTTTAGGATGTACGTGCACATTGAATTGGTGCACGGAGTCAGTCGATGGCCTACCTACACCGTCCCTCAGTGGAAAAAAACCTACCGGAAGCTTTTTATGATAAATATGCATAACATTTCCTAGATCTTTGCTTCCTAGTATCATTTGTTAAGAAATATCTACTATGTGTGGCTTTCTATTAAAAACGGTGTTACCCTGTTCTGGCTTCACACACACAAACCATGCTCACACCGACAGTCACACTCCACTTCCCATAACCCCTTTGTCCTTTGTGTTCCTAATGTCCAGGATGTCAGCCGACTTGATGTGAAGGATAACAGAAACGTGTGACTGAAGCTTCTCAAACTGTTTCTTCACCGTCAAATGATATTAAGAAAACTAAGTAGCCTAATTTTCCATTTGGTCAAGCATTTTTTAGGTCACTTTTATAATGAAAAAGGCAAGTTTCTAACAAAATGAAAACGGCATTCATCATTTTATTTTCAACTTCAGGTCCCATGGACTTCCATTGGGGAGTTAACTTGCCGAGTGCAGGATGAGAGGATTGATCAGCCTCCTAAGTCATTTCCTTCCTCAATCAAACAGCTTTTTATTATGTTACATTATACATTATTACCTACATTATTTTTATCCTTTTTTTATAACATATTCTTTCCTTTTCAGATGTATGTCTTTCATTGTCTATTAGAAACTTTTAGATAACTATGTGGATCAAGTCATCCGTTCACAAACAAAACATGCTCACACCTATTAAGTGAAACCCCGTAGTGTGTCCTTTCCTCTGATCTCCTGATTCATCCCTAATTTCCAGGATCTCAGCTGTCTTGATGTGAAGGGTGCCAGAAAGTGTGTGAGTAATGCTGTCACTGTATCTTCACCGCCGTGTCACTGAGGGCTCCCAAATCTGTCCGAGCACAGCTGCTCTCCACACACACACACACACACACACACACACACACACACACACACACACACACACACACACACACACACACACACACACACACACACACACACACACACACACACACACACACACACACACACACACACACACACACACACACACACACACACACACACACACACACACACACACACACACACACACACACACACACACACTGCAGAGAGTGATACGCCTGCCTCCCACCAGCCGGGCTATTTGTGGAACCCACAGAACCTGTATCATCATTACAAATGGTTTCTATCGGGACACAGATTACCAGGTTATTATTACCGCTGCTTTACACACTGGCGCTATGGAAACCATCCACAGAGGTGTTTTACTGCGGGACAAATGTCTAAGGAAATAATAATAACATGGTTTGCCACAGAAAATGTATTGAAGTGCTTTTTATATACAAAAAAAAGTGCAAAAAACAAAATCACAGCAGAAACAGAAAGAGACAAATATACATATTTACAGCTTGCAGGAAAACAGTTTCTCTGGTCTCTGCTATAAGGACACGACTCCCCAGAGCATCGGTGGCCAGAGGTTCAATAAATGTAAGGCTCCTCCCGCCTCGGCCAACCAAATGTTTAACATAATAGTTAACGTTGCACCTAGTTTTCCTGGAGTCACCATATTATAATTATCTAGTAGCATGGTATTACCCCCCCCCCCCCATGCTCCTGGGTAACACGGTATCTCCCATCTGTTGAAGCTTTCCGGTGGGCGTGTCTGAAGCTCGACCAACAACCAATCACATGAATCTCCCGCCCCGGACACACAAGCACGCGGTTTGATTGGCTAGAGCTTGTACTGGCATATGATTGGATTGGCTGACGCTTCCACCGAAGCTTCAAAAGTTGAACATTGCTCAACTTTTGAAGCGAGCAACGCGAGGCAACGCGAAGCAACGCGACCACAATGCAGTTCGGCAAAGCGTGCTCAGGATAGAGGATACAGGACACAGGACCGCAGCAACAGGATTAGCCTCGACTCAGGATCCCGGCGTAGATATGGACACAAAAAAGAGATTTGGGGGAAGCTGGGTTAATCGGAACATGAGAGTACACAGGTACAGACAGACAGAAAGACGGAGTAAGGTGCCCCCCCCCAACAGTCCAAGCCTATAGCAGCTAAACTAACGTTTCTACATACATGCACTCCCTTAGGATAGGTTGAGGGAAAAGGGTAGCAAGTAAGAAGTAGGAAACAGAGGTGGAAAGGCACACACAGGGAAAAAGGTCCCCATTGGAACCTGAATTTGTCAGAGGTAGGAGTGGGTCAGTGACTACGTTCCACACTCCCCGGCCGGGCTAGGCATTCTCTTTAAAAGTGTGATTTTAGAAATGTCAACGCCAGCTGTTTGAAACTTTCTGAAATGAGATATAACATGTTCAGCATGACCACATCACACAGCAGAGATCAGCCAACTTGCTCACCAACAGCTTTGTGTTTGCATTGTTGGAAGTAGACAGAGACAGTGAAGTCTCTCAAAGGAAGAAAAAGCACTGTTTCATAAGATGTTTGCCAATCTAGCCACCTCCATGCTCGCTCTGCATGAAACTGCTTTGCCTTGACGCCATGACGAATGAAACCATGGCAGCGAGAAGAAATACAGTCGTAACCCGAAGGAGGCCAAATCAATAAAGTTGAACACCCCGAGTTCTCTAAAGACAAGCAATAACCGATTTAGAGTAAGGATCTTCTTCCTTTAAGAAGTGATGTTACTGTTGCATGAACGTCAGACTGGATGTCTTTGTCCTCTGCAGTAATCTTTAAGAAATGCTCACACACTTCTTGCTTCATCATTGCAGTCTTGCATGCGGTACAGCCGGAGGCGGCGTTTCCTCCCGTATCCCGCTGCATCCTCTGCTCTCCCCTCCGTTTCTCTTTGGACTTTGATCTGCACTCCTTTCAACTCCTCACACATGTCGGTGATCGCCTTGGTGTTCATGGAGATGTTCTCCTCCAGTGCAGCGTAGCAGTTGGATAATGCATTCACGGCGCCTTTTGAAACGACAGCGCTGCAGACCGTCCTTCTTCTGTACGTCTTGCATACTGTTCATGAAGTGTGTCAGGTAACAGAGTGACGGGTGTGGAACATACATTACAAGGTAGCACACGCTTGCTTTGGAGTTTTAAAGAAATATCATGTTCATTTGCTTACATTATATTCGAACTGCGACTTCATCATCTATAGTTTTCAGGACTCTGTTTTGCTGGAAGTTCAGACCTTAGTGTACATGACATAATGGTAGGCTACTTACTGGGTGTAATAACTTTTCTTATTGTGTGCTACATAGCCACATCACCTTCATTCGGTTTTCTGAGAGAAATAGATACGATCATTGTTCATAAGACGGCTTTCACACAAATGGACTTTAACACAACCTGAATGTGAAAAATCTAACTGCAAATTACAAGGTTTCTTCTTTTGTTGCAGATGGTTGCATGCTAGAAGGCTAGGCTGTGGGTGTTTCTCAATGTCGAGGAAGGCTGCTCCAGAGCCACTATTTCAAGCATGCTACGTCATCGAGTGCCGCCGAAGGACTGTTCCAATGTCCAGTATACTTGGAATTCTACCGAGCCCGGCGTACTTCGTAGCGAGAAATTTCGAGGCTGCACATGTGTAGACTCCGCGGTCTTAAAATCCCCACAATGCTTTGCGCACGGACCAATTTCCCCAAAATGTAAGGCGGGGCCTCTCATGTGACGCACACCTGCACACTTGCTCGGCTGTTCCACTCTTCGCTTTCCGAACGCCAGGAAGGATTCTTGCCTCGCTTCTGAAGCAAGTGACTCGGAAGACATGTGCTACCAAGCATTGAGAAACACCCCGTATGTGACATGAGTACTTCATGATCAACAATAGTTTACTTTAAAATAAAATACATATTATCATTATCTCCTATCAGGCCTTATTTGAGAGGCCAACCAAAGGGTATTACATTTACACCTAAATATTGTTTAGCTGTTGTAATCATGTCTATTTCCCCGTCGCTTGACAGATAAAGGATTTCTAATTCTGAAATGTGCTGTCTTGTGACACAGTTATTATTTTGTCATTTAGTTTATGTATTCTTTGCTGCAGTGTAGTCCAAGCTTTTCTCTTTGGCCTCTTCCGAAAGTTAGTGACAAAGTTGAAATGCCCTCTCTGTGATCTGTTGCATGTTTGAAGACCAATAGAAGTCAATGCTTAAAGTCCTATCTAACATAAGACTAAACAGGTGATGGTGGATTGTTAAACTCTCAGAAGAGTGAACGAGGCTCAGTAGTTTCATTTATAGAGGAGCGCTAACACACAGAAATTAAATAGAGTTATTACTGTGAGAAGGATCCTTCAGAGGACTTTACTCTGCGGAGAATAAAGAGCAGCACAGAGGTTTTTAAAACTGAAATATAAACATTTGTATTCACTTGATACATTTACCAGTGCCTATGATGCCTATACAAATATACTATTTGTTTCATAGTCAGTATAAATTGTGAAGTTTTATAAAAGGTAACAATTTATCAATGAACTCGTTAGGTTCTATTAGTATTTCCCTTTTGCTTTATTCATTAATATACAATGTAAACATTTGAATTTGTAATTTTATTCAAAAATATATGTTTATATATTTGAGTAGTTTAGAAATAGTTTTTACATATTAAAACAAATTATATTAATATAATAATTGATCTTCCTATTTTTTTGTATGCTCCGTTATCTACCAACGCATTTCTTTGTCTGGGAAAAGTTCAAAACTGCAGGATGTTCCTGCTTTTCATTCATAAAGGACTAAATAACATGTTTAATGTGTTAATTCCGAGAATAATAGCCTCATATCTAGATTTTAAATAATAAAAGCCATGAAGAGATGAATGACTTGTGTCGAAAAATGCAACAATAGTCGCCACTATAATGGGACAACTTGCTGTGCATGTGCACCGTGTTGTGTTTGAAACAAGGGTTACAGAGAAGGATCTTTTGGAAATGGAAGAGTGGAAGTAAATCAACGGTATTGACTTCAACAGAGGGAAATGAGAAGCTGCCATAATATGTTGTGTGTGCTTTGTTTCCAGCAGATAGGCAGAGAGCTTTGAAGTGAGGATTGGCTCAGCAGGGGGCCAGCTTCTGTAACGGCAAGATGCTAAACACCGGGAAGGACACGAGGAACTCTATTACCAACACGGAGCGGAGAGGGGGAGAAAGGCAAATCCAATGATAATGTACATCTGTTCCAGTGAGTGTGTGAGCTTTGAACATTTTTTCATGTGGGATAAGTGGAGCCTCAGAATCTCCGAACTTCAAAGCAGATTCACTTTGGATAATGCAAATGATCCCAATATGCCGGTTCCTGCCTACTCGAGAGCATGAAAAGAGAGAGGGGGTGTAAGGGAGAATTAAAGCTAATTGGCATGGCAGTCTTTAATGTGTGACGAGAAGGGCAAAAATAAAACACTCCAATTATTGTCAAGTTCATTCAATTAGGAAACAAAATAACAGAGCTACAGTTCACCGTCTCTGCAGCCGCCTGCTTCCAATGTCACTTTTTACTGTCGACATTTTATCTGATGAAATTAAAAGCAGCGTTAAATCTGTTGTGAAAGAGAAGTCTTTGTTAAATTCTCACGGCCGGAGCAAACGAGTAGAAGACATTCATCTGGTGGTCTTATATTTGACTTATGACATCAATCCCTACAAATATGTGTACATTTTCTTTTAAATAAATACTTCAAAACATAAATAATGCAAGAGTAACTCAGTGCATCTACTCAAGTACCAAACTAAATGTATGTACATGTTATGCCTCTACCTGACTACATTTCAAGGGGCATACACTGTACATTTTACTCCTCTTCATAATCGTTTATGTTGAGGAAATATTTCCATAACTTTGACCTAGTTTATCGGTTTCTCTGCCCTCGCTGAGCACAGGCCAGCTGTGACTCTGTGGTGCTGCCAGACCAGCTAGAAACATGGGGAGAGATCTCTACATTTCACTTGTTAGATGCTTTTATCCAAAGCGACTAACATTCAGTGCTGTGGACAATCCCCACACAGCAACGACATGCTGACTGCAGTGGGACTCGAACTTGGTACCCACTGATTCTAAGTCCAGCACACTCCCCACTGAGCCACAGCCGCCCATCTTCCGATTTGGTCAGGTGCTGTGTCACCTTGTGTGTCTGTCCCACTCTTGACCTGACAATCAACATCGGCCCCTCTGTTGTCTCCCCGACTCAGACTGCAAGGAATCTGGGTGTGATCCTGAATAACAACCTGTCCTTCACTGCAAACATCGCTGCTACAACCCGCTGCTGCAGATACACGCTTTACAACATCAGGAAGATACGCCCCCAGCTGACCCAGAAAGCCACGCAGGTTCTGGTCCAGGCTCTCGTCACCTCACGCCTAGACTACTGCAACTCCCTCCTGGCTGGTCTACCTGCATGTGCCATCCGACCTCTGCAGCTCATCCAGAATGCAGCGGCTCGTCTGGTCTTCAACCTTCCTACATTCTCCCACACCACGCCGCTCCTCCGCTCCCTCCACTGGCTTCCGGTAACTGCTAGAATCCACTTCAAGACACTGGTACTTGCGTACCATGCTGCGAATGGATCTGGCCCTTCCTACATCCAGGACATGGTTAAACCGTACACCCCAGCACGTGCACTCCGCTCTGCATCAGCCAAACGACTCGCTGCACCCTCGCTGCGAGGGGGACCCAAGTTCCCATCAGCAAAAACACGTGGGTTTGCTATCCTGGCTCCAAAATGGTGGAATGAGCTCCCATTGACATCAGGACGGCAGAAAGCTTACACACCTTCCGGCGCAGACTGAAAACTCTTCTCTTTCGACTCCACTTCGAGCGATAGAACTGCTAACAAAGCACTTATATACTAATAAAGGACTGGCTTATCTAAAGCCAGTTGAGTAGCACTTGAAATGCTTGGCTCTATGAAACCTGATGTACTTTATGATTCTGTTTTCTTCAACTTTGTATCTTGTTGGTCGAACGCACTTATTGTAAGTCGCTTTGGATAAAAGCGTCAGCTAAATGCAATGTAATGTAAACACACGTGTTATATACAATGCAGTACTGTACAACTAATCAACCCATCAATTGCGACGTATCTAAAACTGGCTCCACATTCAGAAACCACAACATCATGTATGTGTTGGTGTAAAAAACATGTTATATTCTATGATAATAAATTACTGTGAACAGTAACACTCAAGTGACATTTTGAATTCAGGACTTTTAGTTGTAATGGAGTATTTTCAGACCCAATTATGTATACTTATACTAAAGTAAAGAATCCGAGTATTTCTTCCACCACAGCAAACACAAATCATCATTCATTCATTGCCTTGCTCAAGGGCACCTCGGCAGTGACCAGGAGGTGAACTGGCACTTACCAGTCCACACTGGTCTGATCGGGACCAATGGCGCCACTTCCTGCTTGTGTGAAACCTAAAAGCTGACTTCATATTATTATCCCATCCCTAAACTACGTAGATTTTTAGAAACTTTTACAAAAGTAGTTTGGATGCTCAGTTAGTCTCTCAACGTTAATCACTGGAGAACTCCTATCCAGGCTGCAAGATATGACAAGAAGAGAGGAGATGCACCTTCACGATGTTAAAGGTCGTTCTTCACTCGTTGTTCAACAACTTTACTTTGCACAGAGCAGAGATCAACTTTATGAAAAATCGTCTCTCTGCACTTCTAGAGGCTGACTCCAGACTTCTGGAGATAGCAAAAAGAATAAAACAAGGCTCCAGAAAGTTGCGGTGGTTTTGAGTAGATCATTGGAGCCCTTTCTTTTGGCAGCATCAAAGGCTGCCGCGGCTCTTTGATGTGGCAGCCTGCTGTTTAAGGTACAGAGTGAACGGAGAGATGTCAAGCTGCAAGGTGCCTCTGTAGTTTACGTTGAGTGCTGCAGAGTGCTGCAGATGAAAGGAGCACACAGAGATTGATAATGAATGTCCAACAAGTAGGACCATCTCAGACAGCGCGCGCCCAGCAGGGGGCCGCGCTAACCTTGAGCTCGGCATCCCGAACCAGACTCCTGCAACTCGGCCGCCCCCTCTCAGAAGTGAGCTTTAATCTTCTCCTCAATTAAATGGTGATTGACACCCACACGCTTGTGGTCATGCCATGCACTTCCTGTGAATACCTCTCTTCCTCTGCTGGCACGGGCAGCGTCTCCTGCTGTCCTCGACGGCTAATGTCTCCATTCACGGGAACAGAGGGAATCCACCTTTGATTGTCTCAGACGGACGTGAGATTACAGGTTGTGAATGTCTAACTTGTTTTCTTTTGATATTCATCAACTTCTCAACTTCTATTTTCTGCATGTGTACAATCATAAAGGTCTCGATGCGTATATGAAGACTAGATTCATAGAAAGATATTTTTTTACTACATCCTTTCTTAGGGGAAATATCACTATCGTTTGCTCAATGTATAATTAATACGTTAATTCATCGAAATATTGTCTTACAATCACATGTTAGACGCTTTTATCCAAAGCGACTTCCATACTCAATGCTGTGGACAATCCCCACAATTTGGGAGGAAGTGTCTCAGGGACACAACGACATGCTGACTGCAGTGGGGTTTGAACCTGTGACCCCCTGACCCCAACACCAACGCACAACCCACTGCGCCACACGCCTCCCAGAGTTGTGGCTAACCATTGCAAATCACAATATATCATCCTGGGTTGAGGAAGATGGATTGCAAATGTAAAGGTTTACAGGTTAAAGGTGGGGTAGGTAAGTTTCAGAAACCGGCTCGAGATACACTTGTTATATTCCATGGAATGCTCTTAACATCCCGATAGCAATGAATATCTGAAGTGCTTTGACAAAAAATCCATAAAATGTTTTTCATCTGTAGAAGCCGTAATACTGTAAAAAGTACAACTGGATTGGATGGCCTACCTGCCTGTCAGCCTTCCATCGGGGCACACATTTACCTCGTGCCCTCATTGGTCATGTGCGCGTTCGTGTGTGTTGGAGGAGGGGCTCTGTGAGGAAGTGGCAGATGTTCTCCGGTTGTGTATTTTCAAATTCTAGCGATCTCGAGCCGGTTTCTCAAACTTACCTACCCCAACTTTAAGTGATGTAACTGTAAGTAGTGTAACTACTAAAACATTTAAACTTCATACTTAAACCAGGCAATGTACTTAACACTGATAACCGCTTTTTTTGCTAACCCTTGCCTGAGCAAATGTGTGCCTATGCTTTATAAGATATTTGTATTCTGTTAGTCATATGCAGTTTTGCTAACAAGGACAGATTTGTTTTGGCTTGGCTGACTGACTGTGTCTTTGATTGTGTTTTAATTTATTTTGTTCAATATTAATTCTGCTATGGTTGTGAATTATTTAAAAGCTTGTGACTATATCTCCTCTTGTTCTCCTTTTTCACATTTCTGTCAAATATTACCACTTAAAAGACGGCACAGCTTCTCTCTGCTGCTATATCGAATTCATTTATGTTATATAATTGGTGCCCTAATTTTTCAATTTGAATGTTCTTCTCATGTTTATGTGTGCACCGATACAACAGAGCAACTGGCATAAACACAATTCTGAATCTGATGTCAAACTAAAACATGATTTCTCAGCACATAGGATCAGCCTCAGAACTCACAGAATATGAGACGTGCAGATTTCCTCCCGGGGGTTTCATATCTCTGCCTCCGAGCACCTGGCCGCACACTGAGATCACCCAGGGGCGCCGTAAGCGGGTGACAAGTTAGGACGTTAGGACGATTCTAAGGATCACAACAATTTTAGAACATTAATAAAAAAATGTTTAAGCAACCGATGTGATCACCACATGTGCTTTTGATATCTGCTCAGGAAGAATGCACAGAGATGACGTGAGCCATCTCTATGATAGAGGGGTGGATCCATCATCGACATTCAGTTTAAAGCTGACGTGGGTGGACAAGGTTATTTAGTGCTGTACGCAGTGCTGGACTTTCTCCATATGGAGCGAGACTTAATGTTCATGTAAACCAGGGGTGTCCAAACCTTTTTCACAGAGGGCTACATACAGAAAAATATACGAAGGGCTGGGCCACTGAGGTGAGGTGAAGTTTATAAATGATGCTTAATACTATAACAACAGCCTGCATCACAGCTCTCAAAAGGGGTTTCATTTACTTTGTTAGCAGCTCATTCCTTAAAACAGAAGCCTCAGATTGCTGCTAATAAGAGGAAATAGGAAGGGTGTCTTTCAAGCGTGTTGTGAAAATAAGTTATTGGGTTTTTTTCTTATCAACTCAGATTTGATAGAAAATGTGTTCAACTTTAATTGACTGAATTAGTTTGAAAAGTGTGCCTCTTAACACATGAATACTGTGTAATATCTGTTAAGCTATATTTAAGAAGTACAATACAATACAAGACAAGCACAAGTTTCATTTGTGGACCATACGCATTATACTTTCTGAAATTGCTGAGGGCCGATTCTAAATGGTCGCATTTGGCCCCCGGGCCGTAGTTTGGACACCCCCGATTTAAACTGAAAGGCAACACTTCGATATGTTGACCAAGCTTAGGTCTACCTACCTGTGTGTCTGTTGTGGACAAATCCAAATATTGAGCTGCTTGTCTGTGAAGGGATTTAGAGTAGAGGAACACATCTTGATCAAAAAACCCAGATGTTGAAATCTGGAAGAACAACAAACCAAAAACAACCTTAATGTTTGATGCCAATTATTCAGTCAAACTTCAATCTAAGGCTGCATCTTACATTATTTTAATTCGTATATACATTTTCTAGATTAATGGATATATCATTTGGTAAAAACCAGATCATTACATTACTTAGATTACCTTTAATTCAGCTGATGCTTTTATCCAAAGATACAAACTGAAAAGCAAGAATCGTGCCGGTACATCTAAGCCCGATCAGATTGAACTGCTGCTGCATTCGCTTCACTTAAAGCCAGACAGAAAGTGCTACGGACAGAAGAGAGACTTTTTACTTTTAGTACAAATGTATAAAGTTGAATGGGATACAAACAGCAAATCTACATTTTTGAGAATCTGAAAGCAGTATTTTTGGCGATGTTTGCATGAAAAACAAAAATAAAAGCGGTCTGTCAATGAACTAATCAATTAGTAGCTTAGTTGTTGCAACTTGAATTCAATCAAGACTAAGCACAGCATGACAAGGCACTGCAGCCTCTGCCATCACAATGCTAAAACATTTGTTTTGCTTACAAAAATTGCACTCTCTAAATCCATCTTATTAAATTAATTAGTATTATTGCTAGATAGCAGAATCTTTGGGGATATAAGGTTTAAAGCAGGGGTGTCAAACTCAAATACTCAGTGGGCCAAAATAAAAAAGTGGGTACTAGTCGAGGGCCGGACTGGTTCAATGTTTATTGCAAAACGTATTGAAATGAACTTATTGCACATATTAAACCTGGAACTAACACAGCTTAATCTGCAGAGTCATTTCTTATGAGTACATTTCTTCACAGGCCAACAACAGCTTAAAAAAAACTATTTCCCTCAAAGAACAAACCAAACATGCCCTGTTGTCTCAAGAAACAAAGTGCAGAAGGAAACATCCATTGAACTCAGTGTGCTGCTCTGTGATGCTAGTTCAGATACTTGGCGTCTCATCTCGGGTGCAAGGTCATCAATGTTTGGGCTCAGGCTCTGAGCGGAGGAGACCCTCAGGATGGAGTGAAGGTGTGCGTGCAATATACCGGCGGGCCAGATCGAATAGTAATTAAAAATTATCCTGCGGGCCGAAATTAAATCCACCACGGGCCTGATTTGGCCCCCGAGCCTTATGTTTGACACATGTGGTTTAAAGCTAGATAAGAGACTATCCAAAAATACTAGCTCAGACTTTTTCAAATAATGATTAGTCCGTAATCCCAATGAGTTTACAGCATCTCTAAAAAGCTTGTGTTTCTTAGCTGAAGAAAATTAGGATAAAGTTTGAGCCGCCTCCAGCATTCACCTTGCAGTGACACAAGGGAAGAGTTGCAACTGAAGATAGAAACGTCCTTTGGGAGCATATCTCTTTATGCCTTTATTGGCCATTTCGTACCTTCTCTGTTACCCATCCAAACTTGTCTGGACCCCCTACTGTGTCTTGGATGGCAGAAAGTTAGCGTTGGATGCCTGACGGAGAGCACTCTGCGTTTCACTCCCTTTGGTGGCGGTGCCTGTTTCTCAGAGGAAAGAAACTCACTTTAGAAAGTTTTATTCCAGGCTGTGTTTCATTACTCTGCCTTTGTGCGTGTTTTTCCCCCACAGGACACAGTGAAGAAACAGTCAAGAAGATCCGTCTGAAGGGAATTGACTTTGGAACCAGAGGGTCACCGGTTCAAGCCCCGATTGGACAGAGTGTGTCCTTGAGCAAAGCACCAAACCCCCAACATCGCAGCCCCTTCACCTCTCCATGGATGCATGTGTAAGTCAAGGTTGTGCATGCATGTATTTATTTATGTAATAAAACTGGAGGGACATTTGAATTTCCCCGCTTGGATTAATAGAGTAAGTCCTAAACTAATCATGGTACTCCAGAAGCGGCTATGATATCAGTGAACGAGTACAAAAGGCAATGACAATAGAACAAGCACAACAAAGCATTTGACTCTGGGCCCAGCAGGTGAAAAACTAAAGAGGGGCTTCCACATGTGGCAGACCAGGTGTTGGTGCTGCCGGATTTGGCACCCCCTATAACTTTGTCCAAGGTGGTCGTACTCCAACCAAAATCACACTGCTGTTTGCTGTCCCCCCTCTAATAGAGAATAGATAACAACTACTCTTTGAACAGAGGAGGGAGAGCAGTAAAGATGCTTAAGGCGGAGAAAAGCCCACACCTATCATATTACTCTTAAAGGTCCCGTGGCATGGCCATTTCTACTGATCATAATTCCATTGTTGAAGTCTACTAGAATAGATGTATATTGTGCAATTTTCCAAAATCACATTGGTTTCTCATACAGCATCTCTGTGTAGTGTGTACCCCCCCCCTATGAGCCCAGTGGCAGAGAGACACAGCGAAACCCATCCCGAACACACACACACACCCGCAGCCTGACTGGGAGTTTGTGTGTGTCCTCACACACCGACTCACAGCCTCGCCGCGTCCCGCCGTCGCAGGGAGGAGAAATCTGCGGCGCTGCAGCTGAGAAAAGATTGAGTGTGTGTGCTCCGCGGACGTAACGTAACGGCTCCACGGATTGGTCCATTTGGGTATGAGCACGTCACTGCACCCAGGAAGAAAACAATGTAAAAAGAGAAATGTCCAACGAGGCGTTCTGGGGCAGCACAGACAGATCTTCTCTGTGTAAGTTTTACTCGCTACAGGGTGTACTTTGAGGGTTTGTGACTGCAGACCGTTTACATGCAGAAAAACCTTCATAACTCACAAGGGGACGGGTAATAACCGGAACAGCACGACATGGGACCTTTAAATACAGATAATAGTATCTTCATTTTCAAAGTTATGAAAGAAAATACATTACCACATTTCCATACGGCACGGGGTCAGGGATCACAGGCTGATTAAGTCGCTGTGACCTCTGGAGTCTGTTCAGAGGAGAAAGACACAATGTAGGCTTTGAATTGATGCACTTAATTTTATTAAAAAGGACTATTTAAATACAGTTAATGCGAATGATTACATTTCAGCAAGTTCAGACAAATGGTTGAAGAGTTTTTTCACAATCAGTATACTTTTTTTCATACCGGGGGAAGATGGTTTCATTATAGATTGAAACGTGTTCACTCACTTGGCCAAAGCTCATTTTGATTTACCTCAAATAAAAAATGAATCTTGTTCGCACATATGATTTGTTTATGCTGCAAAATGAACTTTAAGTGAATAAAGTTAATGGATGTTAATTCATAAGATTTAAGAGGAATAACGATATCTATAAAAAAGGGAAGAAAGTTAAACATCCTCTCGAACTCACCAGGTTTATCTATGCAATAGTTCCACCTAGTGGTTGCTTGAGCAAATTGCAATCTGTAAGGGTCTTCAACCTGGACCTGCAGTGTTCCCCTTATTTCTGTCGCTTTAACGTAATTGCCTCAAAAGAACCACAATAGGGCCAGAGCTTCAGCTTGAACAAAATATGTAATTCCCTTTTTTTGTTAACAAAGCCCACAAATTTAAAAACATTAGAATTTGACCTTTCAGATGTTGTTGTAGGGAGCCTCTGGAGCAGAAATGAAAGAGTTTTCGCATTTTGGTACGTTTTTAACGAAATGTTGTAATATTGCAACGTTGGGCTGGTGGGAGCAGAATTCCTGTATTTCTACTCACATCGTCTGAATAAATATATTGAACAACTAAGGGTTGATTTGCAGGATTGATTGCTTACTTAGCCCTACATCAGTATATAGCATGAATAATAATCACACATCAGTAATATTTTGTATGAATAGTCATTTATTAAATATGAATACCATGGTAGTCCCAAAAACAGTTCCTATCGTCAGAAAAGCAGAGACGGGCATCACAATTGGTGTGTGTGTGTACCCTTTACTGCAGTGTCTGCAGCGTCCTCTCATTACATTACATTACATTGCATTTAGCTGACGCTTTTATCCAAAGCGACTTACAATAAGTACATTCGACCAGGAAGACAGAACCTTAAAGAAAACAGAATCATATAAGTACATCAGGTTTCATAGAGCCAAGCATTTCAAGTGCTACTCAACTGGCTATATAAGCCAGTCCTTTATTAGTATGTAAGTGCTCTGTTAGCAGTTCTTTGTTAGTAGTTCTATCGCTCGAAGTGGAGTCGAGAGAGATGAGTTTTCAGTCCGCGCCGGAAGATGTGCAGGCTTTCTGCGGTCCTGATGTCAATGTATTTCTACTCACATTGTCTGAATAAATATATTGAAAAACTAAGGGTTGATTTGCAGGATTGATTGCTTACTTAGCCCTACATCAGTATGTAGCATATACAAACGGCAAATAGCAGAAATGCATTCTTACCAGCTGAGAGAGGATGCTAGATCTGCCTGAAACTGTCTCCTGGTTAGGGTTATAAAGGGGCGGAACATTTCCGGAAAGTTTCCATGGGAAGTTAAGCTGGGGAATTTTGGAAATATGCTATGCAAAATTAAACAAAAAACATGACATTTCAACAGATTTTAATTTTTAAGTAGAACAGAACAAGTTTTAATTATTTTATTGAACAATTATTTGTTTCATTGAAGAACGAAAACAGGAATTGAGTTAAATATTACTCATCCCCCCCAACCCCACTCATTAAAAAATGAACAAAAATGCACCCCCCATCCAAAAGTCCCCACAAAGTCCCATTCAAAATGTTAAATGAAAAGATGTGGCTTCATTTGTTTTGTGCTTTGGGCTCAAAAGTGTGATCTAGTCTTCTCGAAATCATCTGTGCATGTGATGGAGGAATGCACAGTGCCTGTAGGGGGTGTGGTCTCAATAGCCATGCAGTAAGCAGTGCTATGGCATGGATATTCAAGTGTACTTGAATGGCCTCGCTTTGTTTTAGTCAAGATTATGCTAAAATATGCTTTCCCCAACTTTTAAGTTCCCTATGAAGAGCTAACCAACACAAATGAGTACACACAAGGGGACGGGTACTAACCAGAAAAGCATGACATGGGACCTTTAAACGCTGGGACAAAGCCAACAAAACCTACGTAGAAGTTGAGAGGCCTTCCATTGTGGCTACGTACAATAAGTACATGGGAGGTGTGGATTTGTTGGACTCGTTTACGGCCAAATAAGTTCCCCATGAAGTCCCGACGCTGGTACGAGTACATCTTCTGGCACACCATCATCCTTGCTGTGATCAACGCCTGGCTCCTCAAGCGGGACTGCAGAGCTCTAAAGATGGCAAAGCAGGAGATCCTGACCAAGAGGGTTGCAAAATTCCAGGAATTTTCAAAGATGGAAACTTTCCATGGGAATTAACGGGAATTTATGGGAATAAACTGGGAATTTTCAAAATTGAAGGTTGGCAAAGCCTGAATCATGTCTTCTGACATAAACTTCTGGAAGTAGTCCAGTGGTGTGTGGAGGGCAATTACATCCTCTGTGGTATCTGGACCAGAAAAGTCAGTATTGGGACTGATGAAATATTTTTCAGCTAGCGATACCTGTCACGGGGCTTGGTGGGTTTATGTTGTTGGGGCTCGATGTCCACATAATCACTGACTGGGCGGTCATTGGGTTGTTGGTTTTCCTTGTCCATGTGGCCACAGGCATCTTCATCTGCCTCGTCTTCACTCATATCAGTGTCACTGTCCTCTGATTCCACCTCAAACTCACTTTCTCCATTTTAGATGGCAGCAATCACATCCTGCACACTGAAACGAGGACCTCTCTTCGCTGATGGCATTCTGAAATGGAAAACGTAATTAATAAATATGTATCAATAATACATGTGTTTATTATATTGTAATAGATTACCTGAAGGAATAGATGGGTGGGACAAGTGTTCATTCTGTCTGGCTTATATATATATATATATATATATATATATATATATATAGACATTTTTATTCATTGGGATAAACCCCTTGAGATGCACCATCTCGTTTTCAAGGGGGTCCCGACAATAGCAACAACTTACAGACAGACATAAACAAAAAGACAAAATGCAAAACATGACACACAAGACAAACCACGTACGTCTGTTAAGTAAAATTCAAGTAATGCATACAATCATTACAATTTGAGACAGTCGAGCAAATCAGTTTCATCAATATCAGTTTCATTAATAACAAGTGCAGACCAGTTGAAAGTGAGATGATAATGCATGTTTAAATAAACCCAATGATGCAAGAGATCTAATAGCAGCAGGTAAAGTATTCCAGTCTGTTGGGGCTTTGAACATGAACGCTCTTCTGCCAATCCATTTTTTTGCAGAGGGGACAGAGAAATAAATCTGAACCGAATGTCTAACTTGATGATTTGACGAGTAGGGTACGACATACTGCTTTAAATATGGGGGATAGTTAAGATAAATGCATTTAAATTAGGGCTGTCAGTCGATTAAAATATTTAATCGCGATTAATCGCAAATTAATCGCACATTTTTGATCTGTTCTAAATGTACCTTAGAGGAATATTTTTCAAGTTTGTAATACTCTTATCAACATATGAGTGGACAAATATGCTTTAAGCTAATGTTTATTATCATTTGAACAATGACAAATATTCTCATGAATATTAAACACAACAACCTCTGAACATTACAAATATTCGCCTCTATTCAACCTGGAACCTCTCATACAATAAAAATGTTGTGTGTGTGTGTGTGTGTGTGTGTGTGTGTGTGTGTGTGTGTGTGTGTGTGTGTGTGTGTGTGTGTGTGTGTGTGTGTGTGTGTGTGTGTGTGTGTGTGTGTGTGTGTGTGTGTGTGTGTGTGTGTGTGTGTGTGTGTGTGTGTGTGATGGATCGTTGGAGCTATGTGCAACTCAAGGCATATGCTCGAACCGGAGCTGCCTGGACGCTGCAATCATGTTGCGCACTATCCGTGCTGAGTGTGCTGACTTCTCCTACAATGTCCCTCTGTCTGCTTCCTGCATAAAGTCAAGTGCTCGGCGCAGTTGTGGCGAAATGTCGCTCCTCTGTTTTCATTTAAACAGCTCCTTATATCCGTTAGCGCAGCTAGCTAGCACCAGATGCTAACAACAACAATGCACGTAAGGTCTCTCTCTCGCTCGCTCGCTCGGGCCACACACACACACACCCTCCCGGTCCTCCCAATAGCCAGTCGGTGCCTGCCGGTGAGCGTGGAAGTGTGGTCTGCCACAAGCGGGCGGCAGGAGCGGGGCTGTCAACATCAGCTTGTAGATGGTATTTTAAACTCGATGCGCTCTGAAGCTACGGGGCGGCCGAGAAAAAAAAATACACATGCGTTAATCGCGTTAAAATAATTAGTGGCGTTCATTTTTTTTGCGTTAACGCGTGATTAACGCGTTAACTTGACAGCCCTAATTTAAATATCAGCTGAAGCCAATGCGTGTGTCTTCTTACATTTAAAGAAGGCCATTTAAGTTGGTTATACATTGTGCAGTGATGTGTATGAAAAGGACAACCAAGAACAAATCTGCATAGTCTATTGTAGGCTATGTTGAGTGGAGCAAGATCTGATTTGTGTGCATTTTGGTACAACATCACAATAGTCCATAATCGGCTTAGCCTATTATCATACTAAAAGGAATGCATGCACCAACCCCTTCCAGGTGTCCCGATGCAACAAGTATCTGAATCCTATTTGTAAGGGAAACTTCTGTGTAGTAATCCGACTCAGGAAGGAGACACGGTAGGAGCAGGAGCGTTGATGTCAAACACTGGAGGTTTATTTGGAGTTTCGGCCGGAGAGATTCACATCACAATCACAGCAGTCACGGTCTGACTGCACGGGTGGATTGCCACGTCAATTCTGGAGCGCCTCTCTCTCGCTAGCCCATTTAACTGGTTTCACAGAGAGTATCAACATGTTTTGATAAGATAGCTTTGACAGTTTGGGCACACCAAGTTACCTGCTTCCGCCACTTATGTCCTCGAATATGTCATACCCTGGAGTCCTCAAACAATAAAGAAGGAAGTGTCCCAGTGCACCCACAACAAAGACCATCTGTGACCTAGTATTGACCGGTCACAGAATGGGAACAATAACATTATTGGCTGAAGCAGCCTGTGTCATTAAAGGACATAAACAGACGTCAAGGTTGGTCCTGTATGTCACATCTAGGAGTCTAGGATAATTATTTCCCTAACACTATTTACATTGTACACTTGAGTCACACAATACTACCTGGCTTAGCCTATTATCATAACCTGTTAAACCCCATTCCCCCGCGGGCGGGGGAAAAATAGCAACATCTGCAAGAAACAGCGTCTGAGGGCTTCTTAACATTTAAAAACCTATTCATGTGTCATACCCACTTAACAGGAAGAAACTCAGCTATCAGATAATATTAACAATTTTAAGCAAAACGAAACATAAGGGTAATAACAAAGGCTCTGAATTAGCCCTGAGCGAAAAAATGCTAACACACTTAGCACAAAACTCACGTTAAAATACCCTTATTACTTATTGTATCTGCACAAACAGGATATCGATTAGCAAGCTGAGATTGCACAGATTCGACAGGTATTGGTATCATTACTGACCGATCTGGACTCGCGACATGAGAAGCTAACAAAGACATCACACCACGTAGCATTAGGTAGCCAACACGACTATATGTCTTACCTCTGTTGTTTTCTGATCAAAATGTAACGGTTCAAAAGATATGTCAATCATCAAAATCGACCATTGGGTTCCAGAGAAACGACAAATACACCCATTTCCACCCAAATGACCCCAGAGGTGTTTATTTGTTGCTAAACCTCTCTAAAAATGTCAAATGTCACTTGTATTGCATCAATCTTGATACAGGGTACTTATTAAATGTTATAGTTTGGATTCCCAAAGCTTTTAGTCTACCATCCCATCCCTCAAGGGTGGTTTTCACTATAAGTAATGGTTTATTTTTGGACGGACACTATAATTGACATTTGTTTACTATGTTCAATCTGAATTTACTTTAAAATAAAAAAATCTATATTGATTCCGACTTTTCTATATCCAACTCACAGGTTTATCATTGCTTTGAGATAAAAAATGATTAATTTACCCCTTTTAAAAAGGGAAGATATTGTCATTTGTTCTGGGAATGTCATTTTCGAGCCTGAGACCTGAAAATCCAACACATCCTCACTCCCAGGTCGGCCTATGTTGACGTTAGGTCAAGTCCCCTGTGTCGGCTTTTTCCAACGCAAGAGGGGGGGGGGGGGGGCCTTAGCCGCTAAGATGCTATGGACATCCCGGAAAGTTGAAAATGTACGCTAAGGCCCCCCCCCTTGCGTTGGAAAAAACCTACACGGCCGCCCCCCTCTTGCGTTGGAAAAAGCCGACACAGGGGACTTGACATAACGTCAACATAGGTCGACCTGGGAGTGAGGATGTGTTGGAAAAACAGGCTCGGGGCTTAACAGGATAATAAAAGGAATACCTACACCCAGAGCCCTAGAGATACGGCCCGTACACATGATGGACCGTGACCGGCTGGCGGCGACATCAAAGAGTGTCGTAACTCTTATATCTCTATGGCTCTGCCTACACCCATACATGCAGTTAAACAAGTTCAACAAGTCACATAATGCTGTCTGGCTAATGATAACAGGCAAATTATCATACAGAAATGTCAGAAAGACCTGTTTCTGCCAGAACCAGAGAAGAGTTAAATGTATTTTTGTAACTAATTAACTGATAAGATACAGGTAGAGTTTAAAATATTGCTACAGATATAATTTCATATACTTTTATCAGAAATAATGTATTAATTTATTCAATTCTGGTCTTAATTCAAAATCTTAACAAAGGACACATTTAGAACTTAGTTATAGTGAATTATCAAAGACATTATATTTCTATTAGTGTTTTATTTCCACATGTGAACATACAAGAAGGGCAATCTCCATGACAGGGACACATGCTATTTTGACTACCACACTGACCCAGTGTTGTAATATTACAACATAGACATAAGCTGCTCAAAATCAAATTTGATTAATGTATTCCACAAAAACTATATATGTACATGTTCTAGACATTGTAATAATCGCAAAAACTTACTTGAATCTGACAAATCCAGTCCAATAAATCAAAGAGATGTTGCTCGTTTGAAGCCAAAACCTCATGCAAGAGGATGTGAAAATATCATCAAATCTCACCGGTGTGTGAAATACATTTAATGCAGTACTGTACACACTTCAGGTACTTGTATTTTCACTATATGCTACTTTATACTTTACTTCACTACATTTTTGGAGCAAATGTTGTCCTTTTTAATTCACTACATATATTTTATAGCTTTAGTTACCAGCTACTTTGCACAAAATATGAATCAAGTAATACATAATCACATATTATAAGGTAGGTTATACCTCTTCTTATATAGGTAATTACATCCAATCCATTTATCTGACGGCTTTATCATGGATATTTTACAGATTCAGATTATTGGCTAAAAATAAACATGAATTTAAAAACTATGATGATTTGTTATAGGTTAAGATATTTAGCAGCAGTACATAAAGTGAATACAATTACCTTTACCAGTGGTTTTTACACATTAATGGATGCTTATACAAACAGTACTTTAATATTTATGATTCTGAAATGGTCAATACTGCATAATAATAAGTGCTTTCACTTTTGGTACCTTAACTATATTTTGATGCCAAAACTGCTGTACTTATATAGTATACTTTTATTTCTAATGCAGGACCTTTTTTACTGTAGTGTTGCTAATTCTGTTGAAGTAAAATATCTTCTTTAAGCTTGCATCTCAGGAACTGTGTTGACGGTTTTTAAATTTCCTGGCAAGATTTATTTTCCATTTTATAGAAGGGACTCACTTGCAGAAATAGTTTCACTTTCAGCTTGGAATGAGGAAGAAGCTCTGCCCAAAATACAGATGGAGGGGAAGAAAGAAAGCTCTCTGTCGTGAAGACTCTTACGTGAGTTGTAATATAACAATGTCTAATGTTGCTAGTTACTGTGTATTGCATGTTAATCATCTAACAAAATCAGTGTGTATGTATGTTAATGAGAACAAACCAATCCCTGGCTGTCGTGATGACTAGTAGCAGCATGATGACATGTGGGCGTGTGCTTTTCCATGTTGTGATACAGGAAGCAGTTCACAATAGATGTCATTGAGTATGGACGCTGACATGCAAAAAGCATGTTTGTACAGGAGCTTGTGCTGAGACAACGCACAGAGATCCTGAATGCACTGTGCAGCAGCGGGTCAGCAGAACATCTGGAGCAGGTGTTGGACATATTGCTGTCTCAAGGGGAACTCACATGGGAGGACTACCAGAACATACAGGTCTCAGGTAGGGCGCTGCACTGCAATGCCAGAAAGCTGCTGGATCTGGTTTACATAAAGGGAGAGGACACATGTGGACTCTTCTTTGCTGCTTTTAAAAGAGTCCTGCCTGATGCAAAGGGAGTTGGCACCTCATCTTCAGGATGCTCTTCCACTCTGGAGGAAAAAGAAGAACACCAGGGCACGTGTACTGAGACTCTTCTGACTCAAAGACCGAGCTTGGTAGAAAAACTTCGAGGATGCATTGATGGTGCTTTAGAAGATCTTGTCACATCTGGACACTTCACTTCAGCAGACTGCTGTGAAGTGCAGCTTCCTATCCACACACCCTGTCAGCAGGTACATTGTGTATATCTTTTTAAACTGTTGCCTTGGAAACTTCCTGTTTTTTTTTGTGTGTACCTGTTCAATTGTCTGGATTTGGGGGGGAAGTAGTTAGATCTTTGACTTTACTGGCAAAACCTAGAAATACTTTATAGAAAATATACGTAAAGTAAATTTGGCATGGCCCATTTTAGTATAATATGCATCATCATTATAGCTGCATTAATGTGTGTTGCAGCTTGTGCATTTCACACAGGGATCAATTAAATGAATATTCACTAATACAATCTAAATCTGAATCTTCAAAGTAACTTAGGTTATCAAATAAATGTAGTAAAAGTATAAAGTGGCATCAAATGGAAAAAGTAAGTGCATCCCTTTTCAATGGCAAAGCGGGACGTTATAAAGGAACTGAATCTGGTGACGGTGGGTAAAGTCTGTGACGCTTTTTAGATGTACATTTTCAAGAAAACTAACACAAATGTTTAACACTTCCCTTAATGTTTTACTTGTATAACTTATGGATCTCTGCTACAGTTTCTAAAAACAAAAATATGGACGTTCAAACGCATTAATAATCCCTAACTGACGTTTTCAAGTAAAATGGGAGAGTCCCATATCTTCGAGATACTGTATTGGGAAAATATTTAGTCTGAGTCAAAGCATGGTACAACCAGTTTTGCTGTTATGCCCTTGTTTTTTTAGCTGCACTCTTCAAGATGCCACATCTTGGGATTTCATCTGTATAAATAAAGGTTTGAAATGAAATGAAATGACATGGCTTACATTGTAAAGAGGTCTTTAAAATGTTTCTCAGACAAATCAAAATGATGGCTTATTGTAAAGGACATTAAGAAATGCAATCATATGTTTGGTTGTTCATTTTTAAACATGGAAAAGCATTTTTTGTCCCAGATATCCTGATGTCACCCAACACTGCTCAGCAATGCAGTCTTAGCCTTAGAGTATACAGTAGGCTATGTTATTATTGTATATCCTATAAGCTATATGCTAAGGTCCCGCTACTGACACAATAGCAGTCATTTCGTGCGCATGTGTAATTAAACCCATGATATCAAAATCTCACTCCAGCCAGGTACCCAAAGTTGGCAACCCTGTTATAGGCTACTTTAATGAAATGCCTTTGTGCTCATTTTACAGTAGGTAATAGTTTAATTTTCAAGAGATTAATTCCACTTTCATGTCATTAAATATTAAGCTAACACAAGCAACCTGTTAGCTTAGCATAACACAAAAAGCATAGGAAAGTGGGAAAACAGCAAACATACACTTACCAGCAATAGCACCAGGGAATGTGTCTTTTTACGCACAGATATTGTATGTAAATTAGTGAATGAGGTGCCATCTTGTACCTTTGAACTGCCCCAAGCTAGCTGTTTCGCCCTGTTTGCAGTCTTTATGCTAAGCTAAGCTGCCTGTCTGCTTGTGCTAGCTTTACACTTAGCTTAGCTTACATAGTTGCTAACATAGCTGATATTTCAACCCAGTCTCACGGCATTTCGTGTTCACCAACACGATTTTTAATCTATTGATTCGTGTTCACCAACACGATTTGCCCCTTTTTTTTTTCCGTGTTGCACAGCACGATTTTAAAAGCAATGTATTTCTACTGGTAATGTGTTTCGTGCCTGCAGGCTGCAGCACGTCTTTTTCTCCGGTCGGGTCGTGGAAGACCGGAAGCTGTGTGGTTCATAAAAACATGTTCTTACTCAATATCAGGCCACAGTTATTGCTTTTATTTTAAATCGTATAATTTCGGACTTTTGTTGTCGTCTGTGAGGCAAATAAATGGGGCTCAGAGCCTCAGGATACTGAAATCTGTATTTTTTAAATATTTTTTTCCTTCTAATTTGTTATTCTTTTCAAAATAACACACTGTTATTTACTCACCAATAACACACAATTATCCTTGCTTTTATTTATTGGTTTAATTCCATAATCTCGGGCTTTTTTGGTGGCCGTCAGGAACTGAATTTCAAAATAAATATAACCGGAAACAGACGTAGGCATTTCGACCGATTACCCAAGATCCTCAGCTATGGTTTTAAGCTCGCTGATTGGATGTGTTAGCCGCAATGCATGCTGGGATTTGGTGTTTATATTATATGAAATCCGGAAAACATTTTAAAAGTATAAAATAATACTTAATTCCGAGTGCTCTTGCTTTTCTCTTTGAAAGTCATCACATAACGGCATTGTAATACACGGTTCGGCTGAATTACATATTACAGATCTGCCGTAGTTCTTATTTAGAGAGCCCTGATGAGAAGACCTTTGGAAAAACTGGAAGAAATGGCGCCGAAACTGAATACTTGACGTGGATCATAAATATATCAACAATTAAACAACATCTTCAATTTCTCTTCACACAATACGTCTCCTTGCAGTATCAACACTAATTCGGCTGACTTTTACATTTGATCTAATTCATAGATAGGTTATATTTACACCATAACGGTGCACAGCTGATAGAAAAGGACTGTAGTTTTCAAAGATATTACTGATTTTTTTTAAATGTAAATACTGAGTCTGAAATAGTATAGCAATATGCTGTAAAATGATGTGAAAGCATGCATAAAACTATACATCTTCAGATGTTGTACATACACACTAATAATACAAAGTTATTATGTCTGTGTGTACCTTGTGTGCACCTCCTAGTGGTTAAAGCACGTTATTGAATTATTGTTTTTATGTGTTATATTTGATTAAAAAAATATTAAGAGTACATACTTTCATAGGGGGAAAGTATAAATATAGAAATATAGAATATAAAAAATCAAGAAGATACTATAAGTGATCTCTACAATAAAACAGTTTAGTGCAGGATGTACACAGATAGGAGGAGGTGCAAAACAGAAAAACGGATTAACCTTTATTTAAACATTAAATATTAAATATTAAGCCTGACAAAGTAATTAACGTTTAATATATTGCTTTCCTGCAATGTTAACTATGTTGAAGCACTTATTTTAACTGATATTATACACATTAATTATACTCTTATGTATGTAGATATAATAAGAAATGTGCAGAATATGACAGTTTAATGGTGGAGGTACACACATATTGATAGATGTCTTGTAATGCATTGTTGAGGAACCTGTGACCCAAGTTTTTCATTCATTGCATAACTACACCGTAGTTGTGTAAATGATATGTCAATACACCTTTAAAATCTTGAAATCTTGAAAGGGATGTGCAAAATAGCCATAATATACAGTCTTTAATGAACTATTAGTAGAGAATAACGAGTAATGAATATACTTTATTACTTGTTTCCATTCATGTCAATTGCAGATACATGTTTAGTCTTCTCAAGCACCAACTATCAAATATCTCTCCTGATTGTTGGCACTTGACAATCACCTTACCTGAATTTTACTCAGGTGTAACTAAAGTCTGATTTAAGGGTTGTTTATATTTCACATAATTAATCAGAATCTGCAAAGTAACTCAAATAAATGCAGTGGAGTAAAAATACCAGGTTAACCTCTGAATTGTAGTGGAGTAGAATTACAAAGTAGCAATGAGCTGTCATGTGGGTATACGGCATTAATATAATGCTGCGCATTATGGACACAAGCGATTTTCACCCATTTATTAATTATATGTTTTACATTTGATAACACCAATGTGTTTAATACTGGCAACTTCTAATTGTGGGAAAAAACGAAAACGTTCAGTAGAGACGTCCCATAGAACATTTTGCGAAACACAATAGCCAGCATGTGTAGTTCTGGGGGGTGTTCGATTCCAGTTTTGGATAGTCTGGCGTGGTTTCGTTCCATTTCACACAGCTGTTTGACGCTCTGCGTAACCTTACGGGAACTGTAGTCCTAAACGATAGCTGGGGATTATGGGTAGTGTAGTGTCTTCGGCCATCCTAAACTCAGAAATGTTGACAATCGCAATGATGCTCGAAATGTCCCTTATAGGCCTACGTCTGTTTCCGGTTATTTTTATTTTGAAATTCAGTTCCTGACGGCCACCAAAAAAGCCAGAGATTATGGAATTAAACCAATAAATAAAAGCAAGGATAATTGTGTGTTATTGGTGAGTAAATAACAGTGTGTTATTTTGAAAAGAATAACAAATTAGAAGGAAACAAATATTTAACCATACAGATTTCAGTATCCTGAGGCTCTGAACCCCATTTATTTTCCTCACAGACGGCAACAAAAGTCCGAAATTATACGATTTAAAATAAAAGCAATAACTGTGGCTTGATATTGAGTAAGAACATGTTTTTATGAACCACACAGCTTCCGGTCTTCCACGACCCGACCGGAGAAAAAGACGTGCTGCAGCCTGCAGGCACGAAACACCGTTACTAGTAGAAATACATTGCTTTTAAAATCGTGCTGTGCAACACGAAAAAAAGGGGCAAATCGTGATGGTGAACACGAATCAATAGATTAAAAATCGTGTTGGTGAACACGAAATGCCGTGAGACTGGGTTGGATATTTCAACCTTTTTATCCCACAACTCAGTAAGCTGATAGGCTACTTGTTTTCCCCACCAAGTTGTTAAAGTACTTTATCAATGAATCTGATACCACTCATATCTGTCATGCAGGCGAGGCGTTTGCTGGACCATGTCAGATCAAAAGGAGAATCTGCAGCAAAGGTTGTACTACAGTTCATTCAGCACAAACAGGAACCTGTATCTCCACTGAGCCAGGAGAAATTGACTCCTCCCAAAGGTATGCCATTGTTATAATCATGCTGAAAACTGTTATACAGAAAGGAAAGCTTGTAGTTTTAGCTTCATACTCAGACAGACAAACAAACTAAACACAAAGATAACGCCCTTGGTCATTTTCAAAAACCATTATTTTCCCTTTCTCATATTACCAATATTGAAACTAATGGAATACATGTGTTGGGGCCATTTAGTAGTAAGGGTTAGTTTAGTTATCATGGTATTTCGTTTTGTAGCTTGTAAATGTTTCTTTAGAATACAAATCTCCCAAATTCTTAAAGTGTGAGTAAAATATATTTAAAATACTTTATATTAAGTGTGTGTGAGGGCCCCTAATCTCAAGTCTGGTTTTCCCCTTTTAAACAACTCAATGCTTTCTTATGATTGAACACTAACTTTGTGAATAAACTGAATGTAATTATACATTTAAAGATGACTGTAAAAGGAGATTCCATGCGAGCTAAATATAGCAGATGTGCGTCCCTGTTCTTGAGGGGGATTTGTAAGAAATCTACAAAATATACAGAGGTCTTTTAAATATAGGGAAGTGGTCAAAGTTCCCAAAATAGAACCGGGTTGAAAAATAACGTGTGAAAAACTCTTTAGCACAATACAAGTTAGCATTTAACACTAGACACAGATATACAGACCTGTTAAACAATAATACAAAATAATAATAACAATGATGAAATGAAACATGAGAATGATTATACTGTACAAACGGTGTCAAATAGATCATCAACAATATTATTGACTTACAAATGATATATAAACAAATGATCTAGCTAATTACACATCCGAAAAGAAAGAAAACCTTATCATTTTGCAATGCCTTATGTACTTAATTTATGTTATGTGTGCTTTCTGTCACAGAGGTGTTAAAGTATCAGAAGAAGCTCAGCAGCTCAATCTCCGCTCAGTCCTGCTTCCTCAGTACTTATGGAGGGACCAGCCACATGTCTCTGGACGACATCTACACTGACGGCCAGCTGGAACTCGCTCATAACTGCGTGGATGTCAATGGACCTTTGGGCCTGGAGGACATAGTGGGTGCAGTGGGTACAGTGAACAAGGAGGCGGACACGGTGTTGGTGTCGGGGGAAGCGGGCGGAGGAAAGAGCACTTTACTCCAGAGGCTGCACCTGCTTTGGGCTCGGGGGGCAGCGCTGCAGGACTTCCTCCTTCTGTTCCCGTTCAGCTGTCGCAGGTTGAACTCCGAGCAAAGGGAACTCTCTCTACAGGAGCTGCTGTTTCAGCACTGCTGCTGGCCGGACAGACAGCAGGAGGAGATCTTCCAGTTCATCCTGGACCACCCACACCTCATCCTCTTCACCTTCGATGGCCTGGATGAGCTGAAGCAGAGCTTTTCAGATGAGCACAGACTCTGCTGCCCCACCCAGCGTGCTCCTGTTCACATCCTACTCTTCAACTTAATCCAGGGTTCCCTAATGAAGGGTGTGAGGAAAGTGGTGACCAGTCGCCCAGAGGCGGTGGGCCCTTTGCTCAAGAAACATCTCTGCAAAGAGGTCCTCCTCAAAGGCTTTTCCCCAAGTGGGATTGACTGTTTTGTGAGGAAGCATCACAGCGACGCCCATGTGGCTGCTAAGGTTTTGGAGTCCTTGCGGACAAACACTGCGTTACTCGGACTGTGTCATAGTCCAGTCCTGTGCTGGATCGTCTCACAGTGCCATAAAGAGTTGCTAGGCTGCGGAGAGGGCAGCCTAACAACAATCACAGACGTTTACCTAATGATCCTGCAGCACTTTTTCCAGCACCAAAGCTCCCAGAAGAACACTACAGGGCTATGTTGGCTTCAGCAGCATCTGCGAACTGTGTTGCATCTTGGGAAGCTTGCCTTTGATGGGATAGGAGCAACCTGTTATATCTTCTCAGGCACAGACTTGGAGACATGTGGTGTGACTGAGAAGGACATCTGCATGGGTTTTCTCGTGCGGAGTAAAGATATATCCACCCACACTGAAGGTTATGAATTCCTTCACTTGACTATGCAATGTTTCTTTTCAGCTTTGTACATCGTGTTGTCGGATAACACTGACCGCTCAACTATCCCGAAGCTCTTTGAGACGCAGAAAATGAAGGAGGCAGGTCAGAGCAGCAGATGCTTCATCGCCTGCTTGCCTTCTACTGACCAACCACAGCGGCCTTCAGGGGGGGAAACTGCAGCCGCTGAAACGCCAAATCGGCAAATCACAGCCACCTTTGTGTCTGGACTTCTGTCACAGCGCCATCGAAACCTGTGGCTCCACTGCTGCCCCAGCGCTGTGATGGAGAAGAGGGTCAGACAGGTGGTGAAGTGCTTATCCAAAGGCATGCAGAAACACTTTAAGTCCATCCCTCGGCCCGTAGAGGGGGAGAAGAAGAGCATGCATGCAATGCCAGGCTTCGTCTGGCTTATCAAATGCATCTATGAGATGCAGGAGGACAGGGTTGCTATAGACGCCATGAGTAAGCTGGAGGTGGACCACCTGAAACTGACCTACTGTAACATCGGTCCTGTAGAGTGCACGGCTCTAGCCTACGTGCTGCAGCATTTAAGGAATCCTGTCGGCCTGCAGCTGGACAACAACTCTGTGGGCGACGTTGGAGTGGAGCAGCTCCTCCCCTGTATGCACATCTGCAATTCCCTATAGTGAGTATGACAAGTTAAAATGTGCCCTTCAATCTGTACAGTTTTGTGAACAAAGCTTCCACAAAAGCATTATTTAAAGGAAATAATACATGTCATGTTCAAGTGATATGATGGAAAGTCACTACGTACATTTACTCAAGATCTTATACTCCTATTTCATGCTACTATATAATTCAACTCCACTAAATCTCAGAAGAAAATAATGTACATTTTTATGCCCACACATAGATTTAACACATTGAGTTAGTAGTTTTTTCGTAGAATCATATATTAACACCATGTTAAAGGTGGGGTAGGTAAGTTTGAGAAACCGGCTCGAGATCGCTAGAATTTGAAAATACACAACCGGAGAAAATCTGCCACTTCCTAGAGCCCCTCCTCCAACACATACGAACGAGCACATGACCAATGAGGGCACGAGATAAATTGTGCCCCGGTGGAAGGCTGACAGGCAGGTAGGCCATCCAATCCGTTTAGCCGGTTGTACTTTTTACAGTATTACGGCTTCTACAGATGAATTTTTTGTAATGGATTTTTTGTCAAAGCACTTCAGATATTCATTGCTATCGGGATGTTAAGAGCATTCCATGGAATATAACAACAAGTGTATCTCGAGCTGGTTTCTGAAACTTACCTACCCCACCTTTAAGTTAATTATTCAGTGTGCACTATAATTAGTAAGAAATAAACATCATCTCTACCAGCCGCAATATTAAATGAACATAATCGTTATTGCATTAAATATGGATAATATATATATACTGATTGAATATTGTTTTTTTTATTTGACCGTTCAGAATACTTAGCACTTTTACTTTAGGTTGGTGCCAAAACATTTGAACTTTCAATTTGAATGCAGGACTTGTGGTATTTCGACAAGATGGTATTACTACATTTACTTAAGTTACGGTAAATATCGAAATACTTCTTCCACCACTACTCAAGTTTCCTCTATACTTCAATTTTCAGCCTCAGAAATAATAACATCACAGACGAGGGGATCCGCAAACTACTTGCTAAAACTATCCAGTGTGAAAACTTCAAGAAAATTGCGTAAGTGATGTCAAGATGATCAGGAAATCACAAGTGATGTTTGAACAATAACATTTCATGACCATTTGTATGTCTGTAGGCTCTTCAACAACAATCTAACGGATGCATGCACACAGCACTTTTCTCGCCTTCTGAAGATAAAGCAGAACTTTGTTTCTCTGAGGTCAGCGCATACACACTAACTGTGACGCTAAATGTAACGTAATACCACATACAGTACATTTACTGTAAAAAGGATGGAAAAGGAACTTCTCTATTTTCTTCCAGGCTAGGCAACAATAATCTAACAGAAAAAGGAGCAAAGCAGTTGGCAGAGGGACTGAAATGCAACCACTCACTGCAGTATTTAGGGTAAAAGTCCTCCTGAACAAGTGAATGCATCTCATTGGTGGGATATTTCTATAAACGTACCTACACTCCTTATATCCCCAGGCTATGGGGCAACAAGATAGGAGATGCAGGAGCAGAAGCCCTCGCCACTGCCCTAGAGAACAGCAAAACCTTGGTGTGGCTCAGGTAACATGTGCTTTGAGTAACGCTACGTTTGGTTCATTTAAAGGGGTAGTTTGGATGGTTTGGTATGGAGTGGTATAAGGTACCTATCCAGAGTGTATCATCTACAGTAGGTGATGTTCAGAAACGAAAAGGAGTAATAACACAAAAGCAGAGCAATGTACTTTTGTTGAAGCAGCCACATAAAACAACATTCCATTATCAACGATCCATGGTCTTGCTCTATTTAAAGCAACCAAACTCCAGCAACAATTTGAACTCGCAGAACACAGAAGTTGCTGGTCTAACGCTGACTTCATCGATAAGTGACTTTGTGTTATTCTGTGACAATAGAGTCTTATTCCGGACCACCAAATTCACTCAATAACAAGGCAGCGGTAGACCCCTCATGTTCTGCAAGGTATATTATTTGTTAATGGAGTCTGGCGGCTTTACAGTAGCACAGATAACGGCTCTATCCCCTTTCGGAAAGGGCTGCAAGTTAAAAGTCTGAACATATTTCAAATATAGCATGTTTTAAGCAGTCCCTGTTCCTGCAGCTGTGGACTACTTTATCTGATTATAACTCTAATTCAATGTAATGACAGCTTGGTAGACAATGGAGTGGGGAGTGCCGGAGCATGTGCCCTCTCCAACATCATCAAGAACTGTACGTCACTGGAAGAGCTGTGGTAAGTGTTGGAGACAAGTTATACTTGTATTGACAACACAATGAAATGTGTATCCACACAATATTAATTGTGTCATTAGTACTGTAGTATTTACATTGCTCCACCCTCCTGTTTCAAAAGGTTGACAGAGAACCACATAACCAGATCAGGAGTGGAAAGTCTGATTCAAGCGATGCAACACAACACCCATGTGAAATCAGTGTGGTGCGTAATGTTTATTCTGTGGCTTAACTCATGCATGCCTGGTGGTTGTTTACATTCTGGATTAAGGCCAAGGCATAGGCTACTGGTTATATGTGGCTGTTGATACTGAATCCTACTTGGCTCAATGTTTGATATTTAGATTTTAAGCTTCATTTCCATTTCCAAACTGGTTGTGCCTTCGTACTGGATGTGCAACTGGCTGTTTCATTTATCGATTTGTGTCCCTTTGTATTTACTCTGCAGGTTGAGAAACAATGACCTCAGTTTGGAGGAAGTAGAGGAGATGAAACAACGGGAGTCAAGACTTATCCTCTAATTTTGTAAAAAGTTAGACAATAGCTGTTTGTATTGCATTACGATTGTGTTGTTATTTATTATATGAAATATTTTATGTGAAGATGTGAAGAACAAAATGTGTTAGCTCTTGGTTAGGTTTTCTAAATACACAAAATAATTTTTTGTGTCTTGTTTTTTCTTTTTTAGGTTTAGGTTGGAAGGTACAATTTTATCCTATTTTACGTTATACTTTAGCTCAATATGTGATGTTTGTTATATTGCACTACATTTATGGCCTGGCAGCTTGCTTTCAACCAAAACATGTGATGATCTCAACAGTATTTAAAGGAGTGGTCAATTAGTTCTGCTACATGAATGCATCACTAATAATAATAATACAATATGTAACCTAGTATGAAATGATGTATAATACTTTGAAGGAAGTCATTTCTGCACATCGAGCATTTTTAATGCAAGACTGCTAATACATAATGCTTTTTTTTTTTACAATGTATTATTCCTTTTTATTTAAGTAAATGTATTACAGTAAATACTTAAATGTTTAGTTTTCAGTTAACAATTTAATCATGTAAAATACTGCAATATTTCAAATGGAACACATATATTATAAACGCAAATGAACTTACTTTACATTAAATACATTATATTACAAGTTATAAATTAAGTATTTTAAGCACAATCTCACAGTTTTAATAATGTATAATGTGTTTGCTTGTCTTAATATATAGTACATGTTTTAAGGGATACAATTATTCATGTATTGAGTTGAACAGTAAAAAAGTTGATTAGTAGAACATTCATTATTACATACATTATCCAAGAAAAATCCACAAATATCTTGCCATCATTTACGCGTATTTCCAGAGCACATGGACATAGTTTCAGTCTGTGAAATACGTATACTTAACATGTCGTTAAGCTGTGCCGTATATGTACACATTTTAAACAATTGAACAAAAAGGAAGCACAGTAATTACTTCTTCCACCACTGACAGCATCCTCTGCCCTGAAATCTACACTTCAACCTAACTACGTGTGCTGCCATTCATGGGAAAACCCCAGAGGGTGGGACTTGATTACACAAACACAATGAACAGCCAATCAGCGCTTGAGCATGAAACGATTGACCAATGTCCGTTGGGGAGAGCATGGCGTTGTGAGGTCGTCTCCTGTAAATAATATAACTCATTTCTGTAGCGATACACTGTATTTATTCAACCTATTTCCCATGGAGAGTAGATTTACCTAAATGCTGAAATCTCACTGTGGAGGGTGACAGTTTTCTGCCAGCATGTTTGCTGTTTATCAGCTCGCTATGCTAACTTTAGCCTGATATTTAGCTTCTCAGGACGCTAGCCATTCAGCTAATCAGAGGTTATTACGGGAGCTTGTTTTCAGAAGCCTGGATCTAAATAAGATGGATATTTGAAATGGCATGTCATCTGTAGCTTCGTGCTGAACTGACGCACAGCAAAGGTAAGATTTCCATGTCGTTTTTATTGAAAGTAAATTAGTATTTGGTGCATTTTATCCTACGTTAGCTACTTCCCTCTCTTAAAGGGCCTTTGAGTGACAGCTTCTGCCTGGTGATGACACACTGCTGGTTGTCAGGGAACATGATCCTAAAACATTTTAGTAAACATGTTGTCATCTCAATAAACACGGTAAATACATGTCAGGGTTAGCTAGCCCATATCAGGTTGAAATTACTTCCAGTGTTCTACCTGTGTGGCACTGTGCGGTGTAATTGCATCAATATTAACATGTAATTGCATCAAAGTTAACATATTGAAAACAGCAGTATAATAATTGAATTAGTTAGTTAGCATTGTTGGAACAAAGGACGGATGTAGTGTGCTCTTCCTTGACTGTGTCTTGTGGTACATCATCATATCTGAGGTGTCATCAGGGGAAATCCAATTGTCTGGTGTTTGAGGTAGAGTTGGTTGTGAGAAAATGTCAACCGTCTGCTCACTATTTTTAGGACAATCAAATCAGTAGATGTGTGTAATTATGTCACAACAGGGCTTGCTAAGAAAAACAGGTGTACTGAGCAGGTGTGACTGGGCTGTAGAGATCACCATGAGATGTTAGATTTCTCATCACAAACAACAACAACAACCAATCAGATTACTGAGAGAATAAGCTGTATGGAAAATTGGAAGTTACTTTTATATATTAAAATATCTGATGGCGTTATGGTAGTATTATTGATTCACAAGTTCTCATGATATGTATGCACAAGTCTCACCCTTTCATGTCTGTACTCACCATTCATCATTATCAGGTTGTGATACAAATATTTCCTTCATTAATCAAACCATTAGTAGTTTATTTCAGCATGGCTTGTTAACTATACATTCCAATGAATACAATATGATAAGATATTACTTAATTGTCAGGTTTTTTATCACAGCTGCTCCATATATATGCAATACTAACACTGAAAAATACTTAAAAGAAGAAACAAGGGAACAGAACATTACAATCACAGAAGACAATATGTTCAAAACCCTTTCAAGTACATTTAATATGGGACTGAACTCGGTATTTAATTTTAGAATTGACAGTTATTGAATCGTGGAGCCCTCTATCTCAGATTTAACGATAACAATTTGTATCGTTTGTTTTGGAATCAAATGTGCATGCAGAGGGCTGAGGAATAACGCATTTTAAGTCATCAAGCAAACTAATAAATAAATGTTCCTCTCATAATTTCCGCAGGTCAAGCTTGCCTTGATGTTGGACCTCCTGCCTAGCATGCAGCCATGAGCTCCGCCCTGTGGAGCCAGGAGAAGCCCAGCGGGGGCTTCAGGGAGGACTGGCGCTTCTACATGGTCATCAAGGAGTGTACGGTGGAGAAGACCCCCCAGAAGACCCTGAGGATCCCCCGCGGCAGCCTCGGCCAGGCCTGCCAGGAGCGCAACAGCCTGGGGAGAACGCTGCCTCCAAACAAGGGCAAGAAAAGTCTCCGCATCCTGGACCAGACCAACGTGGTGCTGAGCCTGGACGAGCGGGACGTCCTGGAGCTGGACGAGAAGCTGGCAGAGCTGCTGTTCCCCATCACAAACTGCGAGGAGCGCTACGCCCTGCTCTGCAACAAGTCCCGGCTGGAGCGAGTGCGTGATATTGACTGTGGGTCCAAGGTGAGGGTCCAGCTGCGCTCGGGGGACGAACCTCTGCCCGGGGTGGTCCGCTTCAAAGGCTCGCTGCTGCCCGACAGAGCGCTCTCTGGAATCTGGTTCGGAGTAGAGCTGCTGGTGAGAACTTGTGTCTTTCATTAAGAAGTAGACCAGGGTGTTTTGTGTTTCGAGGTTTCAATCAAAGTTTATTTATATCGCCCAATGTCGAAAATGTTACATTGGTCTCAGGGGACCGTACAGTTTGTACAGAATATGAATACGGATAGGACACCCTCTGTTCCTCACAACACCTCCAAACAAACCCCACATGTAATGGGGTGAAAGTGGAAGAGACCTCTCGTGCAGTGACAGTATATATAACATCATATTATATCATTGTTTAAGTTGCATAGAAACAATTGGAAAATATCCCTCTGTAAATCTTGATTATTGAAACTAATCACTGTTCCTCTTAAAATGACACGAAACTAGCCAAAAACCGACAACTTAATTATTTTCAACTTGCGCTTTGTGCAGCTTTATGTGCAGAGGAACAAAAGCAGCTTTACAACCAAACACTTCTGCGGCGCTGAGTTTTTAATGTCGGGAGACTAATCGCGTCAAAGCAGCTGACGGCCCGTCCACACTACAGCTTCGACAGCTTCAAAAACGGTCATTCATTCACTTTGAATGGGGTGAAGTCACTTTTCGCCGAACTGCATTGTGGGAAGCAGAGCGGAGCTTTCCCGGCGTGTCAGGCTGCAAAAGTTGAGCAATGTTCAACGTTTGAAGCTTCTGAAGCTTTCGGCGGAAGCGTCAGCCAATCGAATCATATGCCAGTACAAGCTCGAGCCAATCAAACCGCTGCTTGTGTGTCAGGGGCGGGAGATTCATGTGATTGGTTGTTGGTCGAGCTTCAGACACGCCCAGCTCCAAGCTTTTTTTGAAGCTGTAGTGTGGACGGGCCGTGAAGGATCACATTGATCTTACTAATCACCGTTAACCCAGTGAAGACACAGATTGCTGTCTCGCTGTCTCGGATCCAAATGAAGGAGACGGGAACACAAGACTGGGTGATTCTACTTGGCCCACACTTCCTATATTGTGTCTGATGATTAAAGCTGCATCAGACACATAGTCCTGCAAGTAAAACACACTATGCTGTCTTTATGAGTAACACACGTGCAACCATGTGTTCTGACCATAGACAGGTTCTGACCAGAGACCGGTTCTGACCATCGCCTTCACTTGGAAAAGGGATCAGGGCAATAGCAATGCGATAAAGAGTTTGTACTTCTGTACCTAATAAATAAGCAGATGAGAAGTATGTGTTCTTGTGAGCAACCAATACGTTCCTGGAGTGTGAGTCTGTTATTTTAGGCTCAATTGACTTTAGTATCTAAAAGGGGGAAACATGCAAAGAGTGCAAATAGATTTATTCCGCGTCTCTCTGCTTTCATCTCTGCGCTGTCAGCTTGCACTTCTTGCTGTTATTGTTGTTGACAACCCTGAAACAAATCGTTTTGCTGACTATTGTGGAGCTATTTTGGTTTCTGTGTGGAGCTTTCTGTCGGCAGCAGCACAAGGCAGAGCTTCCATGGCAGAATGAAAGGCTACATATTCACATGTGGGACAGTTGCTATAAGAATGTCCCGTCTCATCACCCCGTGCGTCATGTTTATTTGGACGTGTGGAAAACGCCGGATTACATTACGTAGGTGTCGAAGCATCGGGCTGCTGTTTGTGGGTTATGTCCTTCACATTGGTCGCGAATGTCAGTCTTTTTGTAACCTTTAAATGTGGAGATCGACAAATATAAATGTTGTTTCAGAGAAGACTCGAACTAAGCTGATCCAGCAAAGTTTTGATAAGATTTGAGTTCCTCTTCCTTTTATCTGAATACTGCATGTGATGCCATTCATGCTGCACAGTAAGTAACACAATACAAAGGGTTGCTTATCGCAGCACAAAGTTGTTGTTATTCTCCTGAGTCCAGCTGGAGTCTTCCTGAGTGGGCAGACAGTAGCTGCAGCCTCAGAGCAGCACATATGCTTCAGATACATGTCTGTTTCTATGCCCTCACCAAATGGAACTGACGCCATCGACTGTAAAGCCTGCGTGTGAGGAAAGAAGCACGATCTGTCACGGCACGCGTTGTGAGAACATCTGTGCCCGAGCTTTTTGAATCATCGCAGCAAGTCATATCCCTGCCGCAGCAATCGATCACACTCTCTCTGATGCTGACTTCCCTGAAGGATGCTGAGTAAGCAGCCTCGCTACCTGCCCTACTTTTTATGACAATGCTGCTGCTCCTCTTCTTTCTCTACACCGTTTCCCATCATCCTTTCTGTCAGGGTTCTTACGGTCATTCGAAACCTGGGAAAGTCATGGGAATTCAAAATGCTAATTCCAGGCCCTGGACAAGTTATGGAAATGTAACTAAAGTTGCATCGAATATAATTGATGTTTTATTTAATCGCCGAAATAGTAATACTATAATGATAATAAATACTGTATCGTAATGAAACGTAAAATGGCATTTAACTGACGAGGTGTTTTGCTGGTGAGAGATTTTAGTGGCTTGAGCGCGTAGAAGCTAGTAAGCTATTTGATTTGTTTTAGATCGGCACGACATGTTTCATTTGCAGACCTTATTTTCCTGTTCCATGTTAAAATAAACCATTTTCAGTGGTACCGCTGAGAAAGAGTACCGTACTTTTCGGACTATAAAGCGCACCTGCATATAAGCCGCAGCAGCTAAATGGTCCGTCTGTCTTGCTCTCGTTCTGTCTCTCGGTTCCACCTTTACTTTGGCCTGTCTCACTCTTTTCCGGCCTCCAGCTGTTCCTGCTGGAGCCCGCCGCTTAGAGGTGGCGGGCGCGGACCGGTCATAGAGCCCATAGCGTTAAGGTGGTTAATTTTACCTGTAAAATCCATAGATCTAGGAGGTTCCCTAGTGGCCGTTAGCTGTACACAAAAAATGGGGGAAAAAGTAGCGGCTTATAGTCCGAAAAGCACGGTACTTTCTTTGGTCATGGAAAATGAGGTAAAGGTCATTGAAAATCATTGGTGAAAAAGTGTATTACCTGTTCTTTACTTCCTTCTCCCAGGAGGAGGGCCGGGGCCAGGGCTTCACCGAGGGATCCTACCAGGGACGCCAACTCTTCCGCTGTGAGGATGAGTGCGGTGTGTTTGTGGCCCTGGACAAGCTTGAACTCTGGGAGGATGACGATGACGAAGCTTTGGGTGAGCTGGAGGTGGACCACGTGCATCTGGTGGAAGACGACCAGGACTTCCCTCCTCTGGAGATCAACTCCAGGGTCCTGGTGCAGACCCGGGACGGGCCGGAGAGAGGGACCATCATCTTCTGTGACCTGCTGCCCGGGAATGAGAGCCTGGGCTACTATGTGGGAGTAGACATGGTAAGTCACGCCTTCTCTGAATAACTAGAGACAAGTAATAGACACATTCACAAAGATCTGCTGCTTTTGTTCAGTGAACTTTGAGAAATTAAGCTCTGAAACTTTTTGCTTCAAGTTTCAAGGCTTTCATTGTCATGTGTGCATAGATACAGTGTAGTTATGACAATGAACATCTTAGGTCACAGGCTCCTCCTCCAACAGAGCAACTCAATAAAACAGATCATAGTGCAAGTAAATAACATAAAATAGAATATAATAGAAGTTGTGCAGAATAGTCAAGTAGGGATGGGTATCGGTAAGGTTTTAACGGTACTACTACTTTTATCGATAGCGCTTATCGGTCCGGTCTTTTAACGGTACTCTTATCGGTTATTTTGGAGACAAAAATGAAGGTAAACTAACTAAACAAATTGTGAACAAAACTAACATTGCTTTTTATTTAAATTAAATCAATAATATTTCACATAGGGCCGGGACTTTAATGCGTTAATTAAGATTAATTAATTACACCAAAATTAACGCGTTAAACGCATTTTAATCGCACTTATTTTTGCACAGCGGAACGGTTTTCACTGGATGAGTTTCAGGCGTACCGATTATACTGGAGCACCAACTAACGTTCATGACTTCAGCATGGGACTTCAAACAACAACAAAGCACGGTGAACAATAGTCAAACATGAACGAACAAGCTGATGAGACCGCTTTGGTCGGCCCCGTGGATGGGACATTTTGTTTTAAAAAAACGGACGGATGGAAGCGTCGACAAGAGCACGGTTGTGTGCAAATTATGCAAAAAAGAATTTGCATATCACCGCAGCACATCAAGCCTAAAGCATCACCTAAATGCAAAGCATGGAGCAGCTAGCGTGGACGTTAGCCCGACTCCGAGTGCAAGGAACCACGCCCTGACCCAACCCACACTCAACCAGACGACTGGTTTCAGGGCCAGGATAAGTAAGTCCACGTCTGAGAAAATAACCAGCTCCCTGGCTCACTGGATTGCACTCGACTGTCGACCACTTGGAGTAACATCCATGTGAAAATTGCTTCTCACTGTTCTCAGGTCAAATATGTATACTTGCTTAAAAATGCGATTAATTTCGATTAATTAATTACAAAACCTCTAGTTAATTAGATTAACAGTGTTTTAACAAATTATATTAAATAATCTGATGACGGAACTGTAAACAGAATAGCCGAAACTTTAACAAAATAAATAACTCTGTTTCCTCTAATCATAACCCATGTTTGTATAATGGAGTTAACTCTGTGTGTTGCTGCTAGCATACATAACACCTGACGTGGAAACGTTGCTCGTGGACGGGGCTACAGAGCTGCTAGAAAGACAGTGGAACCCGGTGCATTCCTCCGTCTGGATCTGGAGCACTTTTGCTAAATGTTTAGACAAACTGCTCGTGTTACCGCCCTTACATGCTAAACTCTTATTGCACTTTTGGCAACGAGCATTCTCCACATCGAGACGGGGAAAGTTTAACCACACCTCGGAGCGCGTTCTCTCCGCCATCTCCTCCGTATGTGTGTGTGTTGCTGCATGAAGCAGCTGCATGTGTGTAAACTGCCCCGCCCCCTCGCACACAGACGGGAGAGAGATCGAAAATACTAAAAATAATCATAGAAGCATTTTGCAGTCTTTTTGCGTGTTAGAAACGGAGTTGGCGACACTAAAACTGCAATATAATGTCTGTGTAGCAATAATACACATGACATATATTTTTTACATGTCTCCCGATAAAAATACCGCTAACGTCGGAGCTTAACGGTACCACGGTCTTTAATAATTCAGCCCCGGGGCCCGTTTAACACCGGGGCTCGGTACCCATCCCTATAGTCAAGTAATTGGAATATTGATATATATAAGTTGCAAACAGATGTTCTTTCAGAGGTTCAGGTGTTTATCAGTCTTGTGGCCTGTGGGGTGAAGCTGTCCCTTAGATGACTTGTTTCCCTAAAACAGCAGTTCAACATTTTGGGGAGTATACTTATTTGCCTTCCTGCTGAGAGTAAGAGGAGAAGGTGAAAACCACCTTCATGTTTTTTACCCTGAATAAAAGGTGATGGCCCAACAGCTAGGCTAACTCATGTAGCATAAAAGACAACTATGTGTTAAAACCAGAACTTGTTATGGTTATTAGTTGGACTATCGGTGGAGTTATTTGTTTGACGATGTTTTGGAAGCGATCAGTAACTTTTGTGAGCGTCTTGAATTGCTTTCACACGACAACAGTGTTTTAGTTGGTGTTATTTGTAACAAAGTGGAGGGAAACATACATAATTAAAGCTTTCAGTGTTTCATAAAGAACTCAAATCTCATCACCTGGTCAGTGTTACATTGTCTGTTTCTAAAGTGAGTTGCTCGCCTCAGTAGAGGGCAGCACCATGCAAGTTTCAGTTTGAACAGATGAGGCAAATTATGTAACTGAATATCTTCTGTCATGACTTGCTGACAACCATGTTTCTGTGCCTTGTGGCACGACAGTATGTCTGGTATCTACTGTACGACGGCTGCATAACTAATCTAACTGTTAGCGACACGGCAACATCGAGCAGTGCTATATTCACAGGGAAGGCTCAATCTTTATCGAAGTATTTTAGAGCTGCTTTGATATCCTGGCCAACAAATTGTATTCTACAGACTTTGAATATACTTTATGTTTGCTACAGATCCTCTTACATTGTTAATATAATATTTTAATATGCACAACATTTCAACTCTCCCCAATATTGTGAATCATATCACAACTGCAATATTATTTATCAAACTGATCTCAATTAGTTATGTTTTCCAAATCGAGCAGGGCTAGTAACTATGACTACTGTTGTCAGGCCAGAGAGTTGTTGTGGTCACAGGGAAACTGAAACACATAACTGAGGCATTTGACGGCTGATCGTTAGCAGTAGCACCAACAACAACAACAACAACAGCAGCAGCAGCAGCAGCAGCAGCACTAGCAGCACTAGCAGCACTAGCAGCACTAGCAGCACTAGCAGCAGCACCCCACTCAGTGCATCTGAGCCACCCACACAAAGGCAAGGCAGTCACGCGGGGAGTGAGGTAAAGACTCAGTGCTGTATGACCCAACAGCATGGCAGAGGGCCAGCAGTGAGGAGAGCCCACTGCTCTGCCTCTCTCTGCGTCCAGCCTCGCCCTGCCCTCGCTAGCTAGTGGCACCGTGCTCACGTAGGATATCCTCCAGTCCTGGATTCTTAAGCTGAGGGCGGAGAATAGTGTGGCTGTGGAGAAAGTAGAGCTGTCAGGGGGAACATCTGGTGAGCAGTTTGGATCTCAACAATACAGAGCATCAAGAAGACAGTAGGAGGGGAAGAAGCACGTGTGTGTCAGAGATGAAGGACGCCTGGCAGAGTTTACATGGTTCTCATGTCTCCAACTCTTTCAGGACAATCCCATCGGGGACTGGGATGGTGTGATCGATGGGAAGCTGCTGTGTAATTTTGCCAGTTTGGAGCACACTCGACTCGTACCTATCTGTGACGTAATGCCAGGTGAGTCACGTAGAATTTGTAACAAAACTTCCAGCGTTGTTTCTGAACACATTGAGCTGTCCCTCTCTCGAACCAGCTCTGAGCGTTCTGAGTTTGTGTTTTGCTCGCAGCGGGAACAGAGAGCCTTTTGTGTTGATGTCTCTCTTGTTTTTTGAAAGTCAAGGGAGATACTCGGGCTCTTTGTTCTCCACGTTGCCATATTGAATGTTTATATGTGCGACTGACGCCTCTCTGACTTTTCAGTCATGCATACAGATGTTTTATAACATTAGGATTCTTTATTTAGCAAATTCATTTTTCCTTTCAAACCTTCTTCTTGCAGTTTCTAAACAGCAATACATGAAGTCAAGTGTTATTACTGAATACAGCTAGTTTCAAAACTACACCCAAATCAAATGTTTTAATGCTTCTGTGTCATGCTTTCAGAAGTAGAAAGACTGGTCTGGAAATACTCCAAGACAAGTGAAAGTCCTGACATCAACATGTTATTTAAGTAGAAGTACAGAAGTGTTGTCAACTAAATGTACTTAAAGTATCAAAAGTAAAAGCACCCCTTGTGCACAATTTCTGTTATTAAAGTATTATATTAATACATACTTTTATATTATTCGCTTACAAATACATAATAGCCTTTAAATGTTGTAGTTTGTAAATATTGAGACCATTTTTGATTATTTGTACCAGCTATATTGGTAGGATAGTTCTGCTTTATATCAAATCAAAAATAATAATATGAAATATATAATTGTAGTTGAGTAAAATGTACAATGTTTGTTCCAAAATGTATAAAGAAGCATAACATGGAAATACTCAAGTAAAGTGCAAGTATGATAAAATAGTACTACAGGACTTGAGTAAACTTACTTACTTTCCAACACTGCATGCTTGTGATACTCGAAGCTGCAATCCTCTTTGAAAGTGAAATGTAAAAAACACTTTAAAAGTTCAGTTAAATAAACATCTTTAGTCTGGACTCTGGACCCTAACTAAAGCAATCCAGCAATAAAGCATCCATTGTCAATGAAGTGTTGAATGCTATGTTATGACTTCAGTGTCATAACTTAAAAGTATAGCTAAGGAAATTAAAATAGGGTCTTTAAACTTCTTATTGGATATTGAATTGTGTTATCAAAGTTGTTTGTGTTGAACCGCAGTGACACGTTGAAAGCCATGAAGTAAAATGGAATAAGGTCAATGTAAATTCACACACAAGTTGCAGTTGCGCTGTGAAGACTTTTGCTGCATGGTAGTTTTTCGCAGGCTGATAAGCGTGTCGTGGCTCTAATGTGGATGTATTTCTGGGCCGTGCAGATTATTCCATGCAGGACCAAAGGCTGCAAAAGCACAGTTTTGCCCCCAGAGGCACCAACAGTGAAAAGTCGTCCTCTGGCCAAAGCAAACCAAAGAGCAAAGGTACACCGGTGTTACGATACTCACCTCACTGACACGCACACCTCTGGGTGTGATGATTACTCTTGACAAAAGGGGCATTCCAACAAAATTGATTTAGTACAGATGGTACAAAAAGAAATGTCACAATTTGGGATTTGCCAGTTCTGAAGATCCCTCTGAGGCTAGTTCCGGAAAGAGGAAGTATTTTCTTTCTTTTAGAGAACTCATTGAAACTGTTTGTCAAATTTGAAGTAGTTTAGGAATAACAACCTCCAGAAGAGTTGTGATGGAAAGTCCCTTTTTATAAAGATAATCATTATAACGGTTTTACTCCATATTGCTCAATATATGAGAAACTCCCGTTGCAGTTTCATTCATTTGATGTGAATCTGTTCTCTGATTGCTTTCTCTCTTTTTTTTTTTTATGGAGAAAAACTGCCTCCAGTTGCTGATTAATTGCCATTTTCCCCTATAGGTTACCCTACCCTGCTTTTCTTACAGCACACACACATATTCTTCTTATCTTTCTGTGGTTTTTTTTTTTCATGTACTTGTGTTATTTACAGGATTAGGTCATCAGTGTGGCAGTAGAAGCAAGTCTGAGTTTTACTATACTTTAAATGGCAGCTCTGTTGACCCCCCTGCCCAGTCCAAATCCAAAAGCACATGGTACATTGATGAAGGTAAAAACGGGAACTCATGGGACGTCAACCCTCTCACCGGCAAGCTACTGTTTACAGCAAGCTACTGTTTACAGCAAGCTACTGTTTACAGCAAGCTACTGTTAACAACAAGCTACTGTTTACAGCAAGCTACTGTTTACAGCAAGCTACTGTTTACAGCAAGCTACTGTTTACAGCAAGCTACTGTTAACAACAAGCTACTGTTTACAGCAAGCTACTGTTTACAGCAAGCTACTGTTTACAGCAAGCTACTGTTAACAACAAGCTACTGTTTACAGCAAGCTACTGTTTACAGCAAGCTACTGTTTACAACAAGCTACTGTTTACAGCAAGCTACTGTTAACAGCAAGCTACTGTTTACAGCAAGCTACTGTTTACATCAAGCTACTGTTTACAGCAAGCTACTGTTTACAGCAAGCTACTGTTAACAACACGCTACTGTTTACAGTAAGCTACTGTTTACAGCAAGCTAGTGTTTACAACAAGCTACTGTTTACAGCAAGCTACTGTTTACAGCAAGCTACTGTTTACAACAAGCTATTTGATAATCCAAATCACTAAAGCACATGTTTATTGGTGCTTTAAAGTTTAAATTCCTAACATTGGCAGGATGACGGGTAACTCTTGGACTAAAAGACACATCTTTTCTGGTTCTTTGGGTTGCTCTTAATAGAAATGTTCTCCAAAAGGGCAAATAAAAGTTGTATATGGAAACCTGTCTCTCCCACCTCCTAAAGGAACATGGAACATAGCAATGTTTTAATGATAAGTGGAGTTTTGTGATCTAATAATAACAAAATAAATGAATAAGGTTTGTTATAAAACTAGTTAAAAAAAAGGTTACTTTAAACAAGTTTCCTATAGTATCCAAAAAGTTTAAAACCTAAAGTTAAGTGTGTATAATATCATTGTGTTTATTATTAAAAGTTATCATCCACTCTGATGCTAAAAAACTAAGGTTAACTCAAGACAAAGGGTTATATGTATTCATGCTGAGTATGCACAAATAAACACTAAATCTTTTAGCATTTCAAAATCATCACTGATTTAAAGAATAACAAGTTGAAGTCATAAAATAAAATCGCTGCCTGTTACGTAACGTCCACACGGTTCCGTCGCGTGCTTCAACGGAGACGCTTCCCATTCACTTTGAATGGGGTGACGTCACGCTTTGCCGAACTGCATTGTGGTTCCGTCGCTAAGCTTCGCTCGCTTTGCTCGCTTCAAAAGTTGAGAAAAGTTCAACTTTTGAAGCTTCGACGGAAGCGTCAGCCAATCAAATCATATGCCAGTACAAGCTCTAGTCTAGCCAATCAAACCGCGTGCTTGTGTGTCCGGGGCAGGAGATTAATGTGATTGGTTGTTGGCAGTGGCGGCGCCAGGGTATGGCCGGGGTAGGCTACAGCCATGCCAAGAAATGGCTTTGCCCCACCATGAAAAATGATGTTAAAGTAAGCAAATTAAATTAAATAATAAGCAAAATGTTGAGAACACGGCTTGCGAAAATATACGGGTCGTGTCCACAACACACAAACTCATCCTGTGGCGTTTCACTATCAAGGGGGGCGATATAGCGTGTATGCAATTACATTGCAAATACTGACTTGAGCCCCATGCATGTGTTAGCCCTACCATAGATTACCCAACACAAATACTCTGGCACCGCCACTGGTTGTTGGTCGCACGCCAGACACGCCCACCGGCAAGCTTCAACGCGACGGAACCGTGTGGACGTACCGTTACATCATTGAAATTGGCAGGCTAAGACTAGCTGCCGTTTTATTTCTCAGAAACCTGCCAACATTAAAAAATAAATAATTGTACACAGACATAAGAGGTCATACTTTTGTGTAATTCTTCAACACATTAAACAATAATGCTTCACACAACTTTGACTTGCTGTGAAGCATTAACTATTGCGTTATTGACAAAGTGACATTGCCATCGTGCTACTTGTCTGCTGCTTTTTGATAGACAACACAACAGTAGTAAGGTGTATTTACATTACATTACATTTCATTTAGCTGACGCTTTTATCCAAAGCGGCTTATAATTACCATTACTGTCATCAGCAGCAATGTAAAAGTAATTCTGTAGAAATCAAAAACATATATATAAAATATATAATCCGAATTTTTGAATTCTTACATGAAGCAATTATTTTCCCATTTCTTCTTCTTATTATTATTAGTTTATCATTTACCTAAATATTGATACATTAGTCTATTTCTCATTTAGTTAAAGGTTGAATTACACGGCACAGCATCCTAACATACTTTAGTGCGTCATTATGAAATATCTTTGACTTGACTTGATTCCTTTACTATCATTTCAGCAGCAAAGCATTGGTGCTAAATCCACCATCCTTCTTCACCTCGCTGGCTAGTATAAGAAATACCACCAACACAACCGATCTGTGAACAGAGATACTTCCTCAGTAGCTTACAGAAGTGGTACGTTTTAGATTTAAGGGAGATTAGTATAAATATGATTTTTTTTTTTATTAGCTACCATTAAAGAGTGTTTTTGTATTTTGAATTTCCCTTTATTTTTACCAAGTGGGAGAAATAGAGTTCCATACATAAGTAAACGTACTGCAAACATGTGTAGTACGTTATGTACTGTATTGTGGGATACAATAAATGAAAAAGTCTGCCCCATAGGTGGGTTGCATAAAAACAACGATCAGTAGCTTGTTGCAGTAGCTTGCTATAAAAGACCTTTCCACCACCCTTGTGCTTCATCACCATTTGACTGTGGTGTTCCACCTGCATGGAGTAATCGGTGTCGCCCTCAGGCTTTTAAAAATGCTCAGCGCTGCAAATAACTCCTTAACTGGCTTCAGCCACAGTTTGAATATATCTGTGTAGGGTTTCCGTTAGCTGGTAATTACCGGTTTTTAGCTGGTAAAATTGCTTAAAAACCGGTAAATTCAAAACCTGCCGGTCAAAATGTCTGGTAATAATTAGGGAGGCTCCGATCGATCGGCCGCCGGTCATTATCGGCCGATATTCACTCTTAATAGTTTGATCGGTGCTCTCTATAAAGGCCGATCAGGAGAGCTGGATCTGATCGATATGGACATAAACGCGAGTGAAGTATAACCAGACGCGAGAGAGAGAGATCAGATCAGCTGCTGAGTCTGACCGAGACACGCAGCTCTGCATGATCACCTGAAGCCCCGCCCTCTGTTTAGCGGGCTGCAGGAGCTGCATGAGAAACTGACGTGCTGTCAGGAGAGAGAGGGAGGGAGAGGGGAAAAGAGAGGATCCGTTTCTCCCGTGTTATTATTCAAATGTAATGTAAACTTCTGAATAATGTACGTTATCTACTACAAGTAGTTTGTTTGAATGTAATAATTATGTTGTTTGTTGTTTGTGGAATCATTTATTGAAAAATGAATCTGAATTTTTCGATCTGTTACGATTATAAACTGAAGCAATATAAAAATGAGCCCCGTGAACTGAGTTTTAAACTGAAGCATATCCGCTCATAGTCCGGTAATTACCTGCTTACGGAAACTCTGCTACACAACTCTTATTATTATTGAAATATGACCGGGAAGTTTCAAATTTGTCCGGTAAAATAAATTCTGCCCGGACATTTGACCGGCGAGAAAAAACCCTAGCGGAAACCCTGTCTATTTGCACTCCAAAGCATTATTAAATACCTTTAATTCTAGTGTCGGCCCTGACTGGTGCAGTAAGTCCATTGTGTCATTTTTCTTTCTTTTTAAGCGGGGAATCACTTTGCTCATGTCATCACCAATACGTGCCAGTTGTGAATCATAATGTCTCCTGTAGTGAAGATGGTGGAGGCTCACAGCACTCTGGATATTAACTCTAATTATTCTGTTCGTTTTCACATTCTGGAAAATATATATCGTACAAAAATGTATATCTGCTACAGTATTCACACTTCACACATCCACCAATTAGAAGCAGAACAAAGACATATCTCAACATCATGAATCAAATGTGTGTTGCCTCCTGCTATGACAAAACAGAATACCGGAGTGCCTGTAAAGGTATTTAAAACATACTAATGGAATAATTAGTGGTCAGTCATAAATAATTGATGGGATGTTTTCACAACTGCTTACTCATCCTGTGAATGTGTAATCATTGTCATCTCCCTCAGGGTCCCTTTCCACATGTTGGGTTATTGTTTGGTGTGGGTATGGTGCTTTTCATTTCTGTCACAAAGTCATCAGACTTTCCTCCACACTTCGCTCAGGATTGGTCAGAGTAAGCATGTATCCAAATCACTCATGTCATGGTGGAGTGGCACACCCCTCACTAACACATTGTTTTAAAAGAGTTTTGTGAATTGTACACAACATTAAAAAGTGCTCATAGCTATTTTTTTGCATTCTGCAGAATACCATCTGTCGGTAGAAGGAGTCTGCACACCAGACATCTCGTATCAATGAAGAGCATTTTCACACTTAACCCACATACTTAAGTCCCAATGGTGGCTTTATCTTCAGGAATTAAGGAAAATAATACATTCTTAAAATCAATCTGCCTGATATGCATGTTTGGAAGAACTGATGTCCATTGACAAAGACTTTTTAAATGTATTTCATCTTTAAAGCCACATTCCTCAAGCGTGCAGACTCCTTTCTTCCTTTTACAGCATAACTAAACGCCATGGAAATCTAGTTTTGCTGACCTCTAGTGGTACATGTCAGTAAGATAGTGATTTTTATCTTGATTAAACTTATATTCAAATTCAGATAGCTTTATTGTCAAGAACATAAAGACAAACCGTATTGCCAAAAAAATAAAATATATACATTTGTAATATATATTTATTTTTTTAATGTTTGAAATAGTTGTGAAGCTAAATAACAATACTAACATCTCCACAACAGTGTCCAGACACCCTGCTGTGTCTTTACACTAAAACCCTCTGCTTGTTTCTTTCCCTCCTGTAGTTGGGGAGGACCCCGCCAAGTCGCTCACTGACACCCCCCCCCGACTTCAACCAGTCCCCCCTCCCTCCCGAGCCCCACCCCCCGCCACGCTGTCCACTGACAACAAGTTCCACTCGCTCCCCTTCAGCCTGAACCGTAAGACGGGCCCCATCGACAGCATGAGCCACGGCCCCCTGTCGCTGTCCGTGCAGTCGGTGATGGGGGAGCAGCCCGAGCCCCCGTCGCCCGCCGCCCCCCCGTCGCCGAGGCCTTCGACGCCCCCCCGAGGACAGCCCGGTCTGGAGGTGGGCTCTCTGGTGGAGGTGAAGGAGAACCCCCCTCTGTGCGGGGTCATCCGCTGGGTGGGCCTCCCCCCCGGCCTGCTGGAGCCGCTCGCTGGGCTGGAGCTGGTGAGCAGACGCTTCGTTTGAGACGGAAATAACAAATAAAAGATTTAATTGGAAGTGGATAATTTAATACACGTAAGAAGTTAATGTAATAAATTACAATATGAACATCAATCAGAATCAGAAACGGGTTTATAACCAGGTAGGTTGACACGTACGAGGACTTTGACTTGGTGTCGTATTGACATAAGACGGGTTGTACGGACTTAGTATCGCCAGTTATTGTTTTTCCAAACATTTTCGATGCATTTTTTTTCGGTACTTTTGATCTTGAGTTACTTCTGACCAGTTACATCTAAACGTATTCCTAGAGCTCTTCATCATGCAGGACCATAATGTGATTGGTGCCACAGCGAACAGCTTATTATAATAATAATAATACATTTGATTTATATAGCGCTTGGTCATCGTCAGTGTATCGAGTGATTATCAGTGTCAATCAGCACCACTCTTTTGATATGGTCAGTTCAAGCTCTTTCTGTTCGTAATCACTGCGGCTGTTGGTTGCTTTTCTCTGAGCAGTGATTGCAGAAAGCCTTGCACCTGAACCCCCCACCTCAGCCTTCACTCCGTTTTTGAAGTACAGCTGCTAAATGCTGCTACTAATAACTCCGACTGGTGGAAAGGGTTGCAAAAGTAATGAAATGTCCCTTGAATTTTTGGGAAATTTCCAAGGGAATTTAAGACAGGGATTTTTACCCCTCAAAGAATTATCCTTTTAATAGTTTCGGCAGAAGAAATGCATAAAATACAAAGTCTTATTGCATGGCCATAGTTTGCCCATTCAATTAAATTGTGACATGCTTGTGTTCAGCAGTGGACCCTTCCATCACATGTACAGATCATTTGAAAGCATCTCGGGGGGGTCTTAAAAAGTATTAAAAGTTGATAAATCAATTTAGCGAAACTTAAGGCTATTAAACGGCATTCTCCAAGGTATTACATTTTGTACCTTGTTTTCAATAAGTATATGAATTGTCCAAAGAGGTTGTGTTCTACAGTCTGCCTGAATGTAATCATGGCGTAGGTGTGTAGTGTGATTCTGTGTAGTTTATTGATGGCATCCCGTTGGGTTTGACGTCCTCTGAACCGTTTACGCCGGTTGCTAAGCAACATCGTTATGGGGAAATGCAAGTCTGCGTCCAAATGGTTGGAAGATAAGGAGGAAGGACAATCAATACTGTGTATAGTGAATGTGAGGTAAAGTGTGTCGCCAAGGTAACCGGTTAGAACTCAAAGTGGCTAAGAGGTCTTAAAATGTATGGGAAGGGTCTTAAAAAAGTCCTTAAAAGGTTTTACATGTGACTTCAGGATTCCTGCAGATACCCTGTCCTATACATTTAGTTTAAATTCAGGAAACTCAGTGAAATGACAACCACCTGCATGCACAGTGCATTCTCACATCGCGTGTGTCTGAAGTTTTCTGAACAAATGTAATATATTTTTTATATTTTGGGTAACTGAGATGACAAATGGGCCACATTTTGTTAAATGCACGATATTCGTCACAATCACTTTTCATCAAAGTTACAAAGTATCCTTAGACCTAAAGCATTTGGAAAAAGTCAGAATACATTTCAGTCGATGCCTTTTTCTGCCAACATTTTGACAGTAGTGCGACGGCATGACCTTGACTTTCTCTCGCAGGAGGAGGAGTGTCCCGGTTGCACTGACGGCACGTTCAAAGGCACGCGGGTACTTCACCTGCCCTCCCAAAAAAGCTCTGTTTGTGAAGCTCAAGTGCTGCCGGCCCGACTCCCGCTTCCCGTCCCTGCATCACTCCTCCAACCCCATCGAGCGCTGCAACTCCATCGGTAAGTCAGCAGCAGAAAGGAGGCGATAGAAGGCACCTGTTTGTGTCCCTTAAAGGTCCCCCAAGATCCACTTCCTCATGTCTCTTCTACGTCAACATGTGTCCTCTCTTCTTCATGTCTCTTCTACATCAACATGTGTCCCCTCTTCTTCATGTCTCTTCTACATCAACATGTGTCCCCCTCTTCTTCATGTCTCTTCTACATCAACATGTGTCCCCTCTTCTTCATGTCTCTTCTACATCAACATGTGTCCCCTCTTCTACATCAACATGTGTCCCCTCTTCTTCATGTCTCTTCTACATCAACATGTGTCCCCTCTTCTTCATGTCTCTTCTACATCAACATGTGTCCCCTCTTCTCCATGTCTCTTCTACGTCAACATGTGTCCCCTCTTCTTCATGTCTCTTCTACATCAACATGTGGCCCCTCTTCTTCATGTCTCTTCTACATCAACATGTGTCCCCTCTTCTTCATGTCTCTTCTACATCAACATGTGTCCCCTCTTCTTCATCAACATGTGTCCCCTCTTCTTCATGTCTCTTCTTCATCAACATGTGTCCCCTCTTCTCCATGTCTCTTCTACATCACCATGTGTCCCCTCTTCTTCATGTCTCTTCTACATCAACATGTGTCCCCTCTTCTTCATGTCTCTTCTACATCAACATGTGTCCCCTCTTCTTCATGTCTCTTCTACATCAACATGTGGCCCCTCTTCTTCATGTCTCTTCTACATCAACATGTGTCCCCTCTTCTTCATGTCTCTTCTACATCAACATGTGTCCCCTCTTCTTCATCAACATGTGTCCCCTCTTCTTCATGTCTCTTCTTCATCAACATGTGTCCCCTCTTCTCCATGTCTCTTCTACATCACCATGTGTCCCCTCTTCTTCATGTCTCTTCTACATCAACATGTGTCCCCTCTTCTTCATGTCTCTTCTACATCAACATGTGTCCCCTCTTCTTCATGTCTCTTCTACATCAACATGTCCCCTCTTCTTCATGTCTCTTCTACATCAACATGTGTCCCCTCTTCTTCATGTCTCTTCTACATCAACACGTGTCCCCTCTTCTTCATGTCTCTTCTACATCAACGTGTGTCCCCTCTTCTTCATGTCTCTTCTACATCAACATGTGTCCCCTCTGTGGAAAGAGACTCTGAAAGCTTCAGGAACAAAGATTCTCTCTCTTTTTGATCCATTTCTATAAAAACCTGTCTGAAAATGAGCTGATCAGATTTTGGCCACTTTATGATGTCATAACGATGTGTTGTCTTGAGTAACCATTAGCCAATCAGCAACAAGGTAACCCCCCCCCCCCCCCCTTATCACCTGAACTGAATCTCCTCTAGAGCTCCATTGAGTTCTTTGTAACCAGATGTCTCTCAGAGGGGCGTGGGGAGGGGCTCCTTATTTTCATCTGAAGTAACAGACAGAGAATCAGCACTTTTGAAACGGGGCTGAAACAGAGGGGATTATGGGTAATGCTGCAATGATCTGTTTGGTGTTTCAGCCAATCAGAGACAGGTTCTGGATATATCTGGGACCTGTAATATATTGATGAAAAACAGCATGATGGGGGACCTATGTGTTTAAACCTGTTCTGTGTTTTTGCAGCATTCGGGGGGTACCTCAGTGAAGTAGTGCACGAGAACACGCCTCCACGCACAGAGAACGACGGTCTGGATGTCATGGTGGGGAAAAAGAAAGGCATCCAGGGCCACTACAACTCCTGCTACCTGGACTCAACACTCTTCTGGTCAGTGTGTTTTAGTAGATGAGCTGCAGTGCATGCCGTGTCATTCTATTGATTGGGTTTTTGGCGCTGACTTTGCCCAGAGGCAGAGGCTTTGCCCACTGGCTCTCACAGGAGTGGGTATGCCCGCTGAGAGCAGTGGGCAGATCTGTTGCTTACTGCCAACTCTGCCAAAGGGCCAATGAACAAAGCAGTCAACCTAAACGTCTCCACCGAACGACAGGGAGTCTTTTAGCTTTAACTTGGACCACTCTAGAAATCCTTCGTCCGTCCATCAGCAGGGAAGCTCTCCTTGTTAGAGCATGGATTTATATTCAAAATAATATATCAATAATAAGTGTTTTAATTGCAAAAAGCCAATGAACGTAGTCAATCCTAATTTATCTTAGATGGATAAAAGAAACATGAATAATGATTGTTGTGTGTCGTGCTCTGCAGTCTGTTCTCCTTCAGCTCCGTTCTGGACACGGTTCTCCTGAGGCCGCGATCTAAAACCGATGTGGAATATTACCGAGAGACCCAAGAGCTGCTGCGCACAGAGATCGTGAACCCGCTGCGCATGTGAGTCACCGTCCTTCAATGCAAACATAATGATGCCACTTATTGTAGGATTTGAAGCGTCTGTTTTAGGCTTGTTGTTCAGATTTGTATACAGGATACCTAAGACTGTTCAAAACCAGAAAGCTTAAGTTTCTCTGGGACTTTTAAACAAGATCTTTCACATAATATAAAATCAGATAAATTAAACTTAATATAATGTGGAATATGTTTTATATATTAAAAGATTTGGCTGGCTCGTTATAAGCTTGTGTTTTACATTTTTAAACGTTTTGTATTATTGTTAGTTAAAAGCTGTTCTAGAATAGAATGCTAAATTGCTTGCACATGCTTTCAGATACATGAAAAAAACCAGAATGTGAAATACTGTAGGTTGCGTTATTTAGTTCATCATGTTACCCTGATTGTAACATGGGAGGCTGTGGCTCAGTGGGTCGTGTGCTGGACTTGGAATCAGGGGATAGCAGGTTCAAACCCCACTGCAGTCAGCATGTTGTTGTGTCCCCGAGACACTTCACCCCAAATTGCCCCTGTGGGGATTGTCCACAGTGTTGAGTATGTAAATCGCTTTGGATAAAAGCGACTTACAAGTGACATGTAAAGTAACATCTGATGCAGAATGTCACTAGCAGAACTGATGTTAGAAAACCAAATGTTATTTATTTTGCTGAGTTGTAACTTGCTTCTTGTTTGTCCCGCAGACATGGGTATGTGTGTGCCACGAAGGTGATGAAGCTGAGGAGGATCCTGGAGAAAGTAGAAGCTGCTTCTGGGTTTACATCTGAAGAAAAAGGTAGGAGAATGAGACGGTAAATTGTTTAGTGGTCTTTTTAAAAATGTGTCTTACTCTTCCACTCATTGGGTTTGAACATCTCATCTTCTGTGTACTGGTGGAGAATCTGAATTTAGATTTTACTTTTATTGAATTATCTGCTATACTTGTAACATCAAAATACCTTTTTGAGGATAAAACAAACTCTTTAGGAACTGTAAAATGTAATGAAATGCTGGCAGTCATATTTAAAATATCACACATTCATGCTCTTGAGTTTTCAGTTCCTACGGTCTGCACTGGATTTAAACACCGCAATGTAGACGGAGATCTCATTTAAGTTCATGCTGTTCTGCAGATCCTGAGGAGTTCCTCAATATCCTTTTCCATCACATACTGAGGGTGGACCCGCTGCTCAGGCTAAGGTAAGCGCTAGTTTCAAATCCCCTAAATAATGTGAAGAAGGACACAAAAGTAACAGACAGACACGGTGGAGAAGAAACTCAAAGGTTGGAAATGAAAAAGTCAAGCACTGATGTCTTAACGTCTTGGGCCAATTTCAAAATAAAATGTGTCCATAAAACGAGCCTCTCCCTGATCTCGTACATTTTTTTAGCTGAAGTCTTTCGCAACGGGAAGCAAACGTTTCTTGGGAAAATGCAAAAGTATATATCTATTTTCTCTTTTGTTCCTCTTATTCAATTGTTTTTGCCCCATGTATCTTCCCAGTCTGAAAGGGGACCTATCATGCAAAATGCACTTTGTGATGTCTTTTATACATAAATATGTGTCCTCTGTGCGTCGGGGAACTCACGCAGCGTCAGAAAATAAAACCCTTTCTCTTTTCCTCCGTACCCAAATCTCTAAAAACGGGGGTACAACGAACGGACACAGATTTGCTGCCGATAGTAGTCATTTCGGATGGCGGACCCACAGAGAGTTGCTCTCAGAAACAATGCCTGACGTGTTTTGGACGTAATCTCGTTTTTGTTTACGTTAGCAAGCCTCGCTAACACTCAGAGCTAACCTGTACTGGAGAACACACGTGTTTAAAAAGCAGGAAATAAAAAAAGAAACTCACCTTGTGATAAACCCGCAAGAGAAAAAGCATTTGAGCTCCATACTGTTTCAGAAATAATCCATGACGTGGTTTAGAACAGGATGGTGTTTTATCACAGCAGAATTTAACTTTATCTCCGGTAGAATTCTGATCAGGCATTAGCTCCGCCTCCTCTTTTTTCTATTTTCAAGCTAAGGACCCAAAATCCACGTTTCTCTAACGGGCTGAAACAGAGGGGTATGAGGGATTTTTAAAATACATGATGTTTGTATTTTGATCAAAACACATCATAGATATGTTTTTATTAGGGCTGTCAAGTTAACGCGTTAACGCAAAAAAAAATTAACGGCACTAATTATTTTAACGCGATTAACGCATGTGTATTTTTTGTCCTCGGCCGCCCCGTAGTTTCAAAGCGCATCGAGTTTAAAATACCATCTACAAACTGATGCTGAAAGCACTTGACTTTATGCAGGAAGCCAGACAGCGGGACATTGTAGGAGAAGTCAGCACACTCGGCACACATGATTGCAGCTTCCAGACAGCTCCGGTTCGAGCATATGCCTTGAGTTGCACATAGCTCCAACGATCCATCTCTCTCACTCACTCACACACACACACACACACACACACACACACACACACACACACACACACACACACACACACACACACACACACACACACACACACACACACACACACACACACACACACACACACACACACACACACACACACACACACATACACTTTGTATGAGAGAGGTTCCAGGTTGTTGTGTTTAATATTCATGAGAATATTTGTCATTGTTCAAATGATAATAAACATTAGCATAAAGCATATTTGTTCACTCATGTTGATAAGAGTATTCAAAACTTGAAAAATATTCCTCTAAGGTACATTTAGAACAGATAAAATGTGCGATTAATCGCGATTAACTATTTGAATCGACTGACAGCCCTAGTTTTTATATATCTGAGACCCATAATATATGCCTTAAAATAGCTTGATAGGTGCACTTTTTAAATTAAAAGAGAAATAATGTTGGCATTTTTTACCCGAGAAGAAGCCATGTGATACACACAGTCCCTGTACCTCATGGCGTAATGAAGAAATCTCTTTGCTTTACGCTGCTTTGCAGACTCTGCAAATATATTTACAAACACATCAGCGCTAAACCACAGAACCAGACCTTTTCTTAAATCTGCAGTATGCAGATTAACCGGGGCATTAAGTTTCACTTCTGCTGCAGAGCTCAGATGGAGATGGAGTGGCAGACTGTGGTTTAACTGTAGGAGTTTCTTTGATCGCGTTATAAAAACTCCCTCTAAGGTCATGTTTCAGGATGTTTGCCATTCAGATGAGCCGAAGCAGGTCTACTGAATTAAAAGGTTGTGCATTAGTGTTTTAATAGGAATTATTTTATGCCAAAGCCGAGCAGTGACAGTTTTAAAACTGTCATTTAACACGACTCCTCTGAAACATGTACCTCGTTTAAAAATAAATACTTGAGCAGTGTGAAATCTGGCGCAACAGTTTATCAGTGACAGGATGCAGATGTGACAGAAACTGTGGTGATCATATCTCGAGCTGTTAAATTAAGCGGCCTGTTTTCATCACTATGTGAGGTTGACTTTAACTGCTTGAAAATAAAAAAATAAAACACCAGATTGCTTTTGATTAAGCTATTTAGTTAGATCATGTACTGTATATCCAATTCTTAGATAAGTCCAAACAAGTTATTTAGAAATGTCGTTTTTGAAAATGTCTGTACATCAATTTACAGGTTTGATCAAAATGTAGATAGGGTACTCTTTTGTATCAAATTTCTAAAAGATAAGTGTTACGTTCCCGACTGGACTAGGGGAACCAAAGAGAAGTAACAAAACACAACCGGGCAAGAGAAAAAGGAGAGGAAACCGGTTTGTGAAGCCACAAGATGAACAACTAATTAAACAAAGAAAAAGGGCTCACCAGCCAGCTTGCCAACTTTCTTTACACAGAAAGTGACTACATTAAACAAGGTACTCCTAACATGAGCAACACACACGTTAAACTAGGCCTCACACAGAGACGGAGGCCGTTTCTCAATCGCAAGTAAAACTGCTGCAGAGCAACTATTTCAAGTATACGTCATCGAGTGGGGACGAAGGACTGTTTAAGGCCCATTCCCAAACCGCCCCCGACACCCTACCCCTACGTTTGCGCGTTCACGCGGAGGGTCCGCCATATTGAGGGCTGTTCCAAAGCAACGGATGTGGAGGGGGAGTGGGCTATCAAGCCCTCAAACAGCGAGTCTGCAGCGGTGCTGACTTGAGACCGGTCTCCATAGATATATATAAACACTAGATGGCTCACACGCGCTGCTGGCCAATGGAGACCGACGTTGCCACTTGGCCGCCATCTTGCTACAGGCAGTGCTCTCATTCATAACATTATGGTTTACTATTTAAATAACCATAGCTTGCTCAATTTTCAACCGATTTTCAAACGGTTTGGTTTTTTATAAACATCAAAGATGTAGTTATGATACTGCATACTTATAATCATGGACTTTCATATGAAAATAACATTAATCAGATAAAGCAATAGCTATACACACACACAAGGTATTTATATTAAATATTTGCCGGTGTATATATTTCCATTTATTTTATTATATTGTCAATATTTAAAATAAATTATAAATAAATTATAAAATTAAAATACATTTATATTTTATATATAAAAATCGGTCTCATGTTACCACTCTGTAAACCAAGATTTGTTAATTGAGCAATGCCTTAGCTTGAAGAACAGGGACACAACTAATGACAATAGCATATGTTGGTATATTATTTAGATATTCACACCTTTATCAGAAGAACCAAACCAACATAAAATGTGCTCACAGACAGGCCAGTTCTGTCTAATCTATCACAATTATTTTTGACATGAGATCTTCATATCATCCTAGTTTTGTATTTAGTTTCTAGATTTGTAAACAAATCCAGAACCTTTGAAATATGTTATTGAAAAAAGACCAAGAATAATATAAACTGTACCATATGTCCTTCTGTAGTCCATTTGTGGTCTCATCCCGGCTGATATATCACAAAATCCACTGTTTAAATTGTTCCCTATATTGCCCCTATGCCCCTGTAAGGTGTCCTTGGGTGTTATGAAAGGCGGCCCCCCAACATAAATGTATTATTATTATTAAGAAGAACAACTTGGTGTGGTGTGGAGGGGATGTAGGAAGCAGGAGCAGGTGGGGAGAGATGGGGCTTCAAGGTTCAAGGTTATTTGTTTTAAATGTGTCTTGCACACAATAAAATAAAATACAGTATACCACAAAACCAATAAGACACACAGTGACACATGGCACACTAACAATCAATCATCGTCCAGCCTCAGCTTTGGTATTCTTTCACAACCATGTTATGGGTTTATTAGACTGAGCAAACATAAACATATGTGGTGATCCCACGGGTTCTTGTTTGCAGACTGCGGTGATTAGAGCATCCGTAGGCTGCACAAAAGTCCGGCATAGTCAGGTACTTCTGTAAACACAAAGCCAGCAAATTCCTGTATCATAATGCAAGATGTTTTTAACAAGCCAAACCACTTGGAAGAAATCATGTGTAACTTAAGTTGTGTTGAAAAGAAAGAGCAGTTCTGCCTCTCCCACTGGTGTAAAGTTGCTGGGTGAACTTTGTAATACTAGGTCTCACTGACAGCCTCTTGTTATTAGCCAGCTAATAAATACAACCACATACACAAAGAAAAGCTGCAATTTCAACATGTCAATAATGTTTATAATAAACCAAACCGTTTGTAAATCAGTCAAGATTTCAGCGAGTTAAGAGTATTTTTGTGCAGATCACTCACCTGACAACAGCTACCATAACGCGAATCAGAGTAACTGTTGACTGTAGCAAGATGGCGGCCAGTCAGCTACGCTGGAAAATCTCCCATGAGCCATCTAGTGTTTATATATATATCTATGCCGGGCTGAAGTCGAATAGTCCATTTAGCTTAGGAACCTTCCTAAAGGAGTGAAATGACCCGGAAGTCCCTCAGTGGCAGCCATGATAAGTGCCGTTCGAATTCTCTAGAATGATGAGAATTATAGGAAAGGAGGTTTCAAACTTCCTTTATAACCTCCTTTAGCTTAGGAACCACTGGACCTCCCTAACCGACAGGAGAAGCGAAAATGCTGCCCCACAATGCCTTGCAGCCGCAGCATTTGCCGTCACTCAACAGTCGGCCGTTCACGGAAACAACCGATTATGACCGAGAAATGATATCATGAAAGTTACGGTGCTTATTAAGCTTTTTAAAACATAGGTGGTAAGTTGCCAAAGTGCTTTGTTTTGAACGTTCATCAGTATTATAATCAAAAAGAGAAATATGAACGTTAGTTTTCACTGAAATTATCAAATAAAGTCAACATTTCAGTCTTTACTGAGCTGTGTGGGGTTTGTTCAACTTGTAAAAGATGTTTGAATGGTGATATACACAGTGATAGATGTTAAGGACTAACGTTTATAAAAAATACATCTGTATTGATTTTAAGATCTTTAGTTCATACAATCATACGTATTGGGATCATTGGTATTAATGTGGACCGGAGGGAGAGGGTGACGAGCATAAGTTTCACTTTCCTTTTTTATTTCAATTCCAACTTTGGTCCTGAAGAATATGTTTCTCTGTTGTCCACGTTCATAAAGCAAAGCAGCAGCATCAGAGCACGGTGCAGAGTCTCTAGATGAGTTTACAGTAGTCCCTCGTTCTTATTAAACATCCATGTTGTAGTCCGCTGTATAGAAAACTGTGGTTTCCATAGTTTCCCCACAGCAGCAGACGCACACAATGACGTCCGCTGGCGCATCATAAACACGTTGGATAGTGAAAGTGCATTCGGATTCTCTAAAGTACCGCAGTCTCTTCTCCTAAGTCCTTTTGAATTCTCCTATCCACTATCCCTTAACCCCGTGACGTTTCACTCAGAGGTCAAGGAATAGACGATAGGGTTAGAACTTAGGAGCTGATTTTTAAACTATCCGACTGCAGCCCGGGTCTCTACCTGACCGGAGTCACGCTGTGTGTGTCCGTCAGGAAACACGCTGTTTACAAGTAGTTCCAGCAAACATCCACTGATAAACTGCGATGTTAACAACCTCAGGATAACCTCATATATTTTTAACTTAGGATCAAACCTGTGTTTAGTCTAGAAAAAGGTAAATGTGTGCATTCTATTATAAAGTTGTGTATATTTACAGACCGTTGCAAAAACTAAGAAGCTTATAAACATCAGGTTTAAAACTAAAAGAGCTTTGAAACACAATGAAAGATGTTTGGAGTTTTATTTGAGTTATTCATTTAAACTTTTTGTCTAAGAGATGCTGATTTGAACCGTTGTTACATACAGTTATGGCATTTCCTGTTTCTGCCGGAGAGGGGAGGCCGTCCCAAAGCTTGCTGCTGTGTTTACTCCCTCCATCTGACAGGAGGGAGCCTCGTTGAGCTGCGAGTGTGGCTACAGATGGAGTTCACTCCGTCACGGAGGGGTAGGGTCGAGGGAGTGGTTTGGGATTGGGCCTAAATGCATGTTAAATGCCCAGCATTCTGCGCCACTCTATGACGTAGGATAGTTGCTCTGCAGTATGTGTACTCACGATTGAGAAACGGCCACAGACACCATGATGCACATGTCACACATGCAGCCAGAGGAGAAGGAGAGAGCCACTGCAGCCTTCCTCAGGTCCTTTATGGAGGCCCTGATTGGGGATTGGGAGCACCTGAGGGAGAGGCTGCACCTGGAGACAATCAGGGAGAGAGAGAGAGAGAGAGACACACACAAGCGCACACTAGTAACAATAAGCTAGGAACAGATCTGCTTTTATTCCAGTGAGATACACAGGGACGTGCACAGGTACGGGCTAATGTTGCCTGGGCAACGGCCCGTTAGGCCTTTTTGGCTGACCTGCCCCTCTGGAGAGAGCGAGAGTTTATTTGTATTTGTTCTGTTGTGGCCGAATCAACACGATAAGCCCACAATTAGAAGCGTCTCGCTGCGGAAAACACACGTTGTTGTCAGCGCTGTCATCTTCCGGTGCGTTAAGACCACCTCAGTGTCGGATTTTGGGAACTTGATTTTGAGTTGTCTCATGGCAGTTAGGGAATAAGGGACAAACCAGGGGACTTTACTTCCTCTCGATACCGTTGGTTATTTACAAAAAAACACCTAAATATAGCTACTTGTTGTGATTGTGTGTCTTTTCATCTGTAAACTCCCTCAACGGGCCGCTCGCTCTCTTTTCTTGATCGCCTTCTCATGGGTGAATACTTCACTGTCCCGCTTCATTGTAGAATTTCTGCCATGTCTCTACCACTTTAGTTTGACCATCTCTGTTATTAAGTTACGGAATACTAAATAAATAAGTAATTATATACCTTACCGTTACTGGCTGCGCTCATAATGATAAGAATAATGCGTATTGAACTGGTTTAATTAATTAGTGAGATTATTTAAGGTAGCCTAATTAGTTAGAAGCAGGGGTTAAGTTGGGGGGGGAGGTCGAGGATCTCATTATTTGACCTTAAGGGATATAGGCCTACACTGTGGCCCTAAAGCAACTGCTCCATTATCTGTATGAAATGCACACATTGATGCCACCAAATGTCACAATAAAAATAGAAAGTACTACAAATAAACTGGAATTCAAATTTAAATTAAATTATGAATATATATACACAAAAAAAGGTTTACAAATATCCAACCTTCAAATTGCTTTTTTAAATCAACTTGCTCTGCACACTTGCTAAAGAACATTTGTGTGGAAATCTCAATTCATTTGTAGGGCTGCGTGAGTATGGCCATGCAGACATACATTTAGCATGGTGTACAGGGCCGGTTATCGGCATAGGCGACATAGGCGGTTGCCTAGGGCGCCAGATCTGGGGGGGGGGGGGGGGCGCGCTGCGCTGGCAGCTCTGGGAGGGAAAAAAACATTTTGACTGTTTGCGCTCATCCTAATTTTCAGCCTTGATGTAACAACATTCATAATTAAGTCAAGGTAACACCCTTTTCACCCCGGTTACACTTTTCATTTCCCCTGTACGATGGGCGCTGTAAGTGATGAAAGTGGGGGGTGTTGGCTTATCAGGCGTCCGCAGCTCACAGCCAAAGTGGGTGTGGGATCGAGCGAGAGAGATAAATGCAATTTATGTAAACAAATATTTCCAAGGCACTCTTTTATAATTATTGGGGTAAACAGGTTTGAAATCATTTCAATGTATACTATAGGACAGTAAACCAAAAATATCGTTTAAAACTTGAGAGATACAAAAATATGCATAAATAAATGTTAACTAGGTAAAATAAGATATGAATGAACAACCACAATAAAATAAGTTGCATTTATTTGTTATTAGCTGTGGTAGGTTATTGGTTATGTTCACATACTTATTTGATTATTAAAATGTAAACCAATCTTTTTCATATGGGTGTTTTACGGCCCGTCCACACAGCAGCGTGCGTTGCAAGCTTCACCATTCACTTTGAATGGGGTGACGTCACTTTGCTGGTGTGGCTCGCTGCAAAAGTTGAGCAATGTTCAAACCGCTGCTTGTATGTCAGGGGCGGGAGATTCATGTGATTGGTTGTAGGTTGAGTTTCAGACACGCCCGCCGGGAAGCTTCAACGCACGCCGCTGTGTGGACGGCCGTTAGAGTTGTACCCCCTAGACCAGGTCTCTAGTAATGTGTGCTCTAAGTGCACCAGATTGAAGCATGTTACTTTAAATGTTCAAACATTTCTTCCCGGGGGGGCATACCCCTGGACCCCCCTAGAGGATGTGATGTCCTCACCCCAATTAAAACATGTTCATATAATACTGAATACATTTGAAGCCTTTTTGATGTATATGACCTATGTCAATACGTTTCTGTTTTTGTAGTGCATTGGTCTTTTGTAGAGATTTTTCATTTATTTTTTATATATTCTATTGTGTATTCCTTGGATACTTTTATTTGTTCTACTGAACGATTTTCTGGCAGGGGGGGGCGCCAGCTAAAATCTTGCCTAGGGCAGCAAATTGGTTAGAACCGGCCCTGATGGTGTATATTAAGAACGAGAGATGTTTTGACATTATGGCTTAAACAAATGAGCAAGGGCGATGACGTCAGAGCATCGTCCTATGTGCCAATTTAACCCCTGGTGAGAGGCCCTATTTTATCAGTATGTCTGGACTGCACAGCAGTTACAATGGTCAAACTACATTAGAACAGAATTGTCCCCATTTTGTCTTTTAATAGTTACTAACATTAGATATTTGAATGAGATATGGGCCGTAAAACAAAAAATGTCCCTGATTTTCATTTTTTAAATTAAGTCACCGAATGCAAGTAGTCGCCTTAGCTTATTTTGTTATGAGATGTGAATTACTGTCAATTTAGTTGATGTAATAATCATTTGGTTTCTTTTACATTAAAAAAAGGTCTTATGTTTTTTTTCGGGGGGAGGCCCTTTTTCCAGTTGAGAGCAATAGCCCCTCCAAATGTCTGTGCACGTCCCTGGAGATACTTATCACTTGGTTACAACAGGAAATGCTTTTAATATCGGCACAGACTGTAGTTGTTGTTTTATCCTAATCTACTGAGAAGGATGTGAACTTGAACAAAGCCTCGTGTTGTTCTGCAGGTCAGCCGGGCAGAAGGTGCAGGACTGTTACTTCTATCAGATCTTTATGGACAAGAAGGACAAAGTGGGAGTTCCCACAATCCAGCAGCTGCTCGAGTGGTCCTTCATCAACAGCGACCTCAAGTTTGCAGAGGTGAGTTGATTTGAGTAGAACGATTGGTGATGTCGTGGTGTGATTTGTCTGATTATCTTTGCTACAGTTTGTTAGTTTGGTGCCTAACCCTTTATAAGAATCTGAGCATACACTAATCTACGCAAAGTTAAGACGCCACCCAGGTTGTGTTCCCAAGTTGTTGTGCTACAAAATGACTTCATGGGGAAATGGCTTCCTTTTGAATACCCGATGTTTTTAGTTAGACTTAAAGTAGCAGTTCCCTTCAAAATAAAATATGACATCAAGATTAATCACAACACACTGAGATTCTTTAAATATAGAGGTTAACTGTCCCATAAAGTAATATATATAACATTATCTTAATTTAAAGAGTTTAAAATAAATGTCTTCAAGGCATCATTTGTGTGTCGAATATAATACCAAAGTCTCGTTCGATAAGTTGCAGTATTAATTATGTTGAATGTTTGAATGTATTTATTCAATAAAAGCAGACCTGGTTTTGTACATATTTAAATACATAGTGTGCTATAAGCTATTAACTTCTGGATGGCTTTGGGGTCTTACTCTTATCAAACTAAAATAAATACATTTTACACCTAATTCATCTTAAAATGCACCGACGGAATTGTTATCTTTTCAAGTGTGTGAAAAGGTAATGGCTCCCCCTTGTGTTAATAGCATGTTATTAGTTTTTTATCAGGGTACATAGGTGCCTTAGTTATTGTTCCTTTTTTAAACAAAGTGTATTAAAATAGATTTATCCTTTGGTGTTGAGAGAGACTTGGAGTAGAGATTTTGAGCAGGGAGACAACTCTAAAAAACGAAACTACATAGAGAGGCGAAGTCCCTCTCTTTCCGGGGGACCTCCATGGCAGTGGTTCCCAACCTGGGGGGCGCGAGTCATTTGGGGGGGCTCTTGGGAAAAAAGGTTGGGAACCCCTGCTCCATGGGACCTTATTTTGTAAAAAGTATGTATTGAAGTCAATGGAGAGAGACAGATTATCTTTCGATCCCGTTTGAATTGTGCCACGAATTACACATATGATGTTTGTCAATTTAAAAGATGATTTTACGAGTCAAACAAATTCAAATGTGTCGTAAAACTGAAGTAACACTTTTTTGTGTGAAACCGCTCAATGAACTACATCTCCCATCTCGCACCACACACCAAGACGGCCGTCACGTTGAACATTTCACTTCTTTCTTTCAGAATGAAGTGAAAAGTATTAAAAGAGGTGAAAATCACTCTGTCTGGGCGCGTTGAGAGCTGTGCACACACACAAGGGGAGTTAGTCGGTTCCTAAGAGCCAGCATGCGGGACCGGGACTCTGGGATTTGTAGTCTTTCGAGTTACGTATTTTTCATAGTCTTATATTTCAACAGTTTTTACGACAAAACTGTGACTTTTTTGACATGGAAATTATTTTTTAAGATTGACAAACATCATATGTGGAATTCGTGGCACAATTCAAACGGGATCGAAAGATAATCCTTCTCTCTCCATTGACTTCAATACATAATTTTTCCGAAATAAGGTCCCATGGGGCGGAAGTAGATGGGCGGGACTTCGCCTCTCTATTGCAGGGCTGCAGTCGGATAGTTTAAAAATCAGCTCCTAAGTTCTAACCCTATCGTCTATTCCTTGACCTCTGAGTGAAACGTCACGGGGTTAAGGGATAGTGGATAGGAGAATTCAAAAGGACTTAGGAGAAGAGACTGCGGTACTTTAGAGAATCCGAATGCACTTTCACTATCCAACGTGTTTATGATGCGCCAGCGGACGTCATTGTGTGCGTCTGCTGCTGTGGAGAAACTATGGAAACTACAGTTTTCTATACAGCAGACTACAACATGGATGTTTAATAAGAACGAGGGACTCATCTAGAGACTCTGCACCGTGCTCTGATGCTGCTGCTTTGCTTTATGAACGTGGACAACAGAGAAACATATTCTTCAGGACCAAAGTTGGAATTGAAATAAAAAAGGAAAGTGAAACTTATGCTCGTCACCCTCTCCCTCCGGTCCACATTAATACCAATGATCCCAATACGTATGATTGTATGAACTAAAGATCTTAAAATCAATTCAGATGTATTTATTATAAACGTTAGTCCTTAACATCTAACGTTCATATTTCTCTCTTTGATTATAATACTGATGAACGTTCAAAACAAAGCACTTTGGCAACTTACCACCTATGTTTTAAAATGCTTAATAAGCACCGTAACTTTCATGATATCATTTCTCGGTCATAATCGGTTGTTTCCGTGAACGGCCGACTGTTGAGTGACGGCAAATGCTGCGGCTGCAAGGCATTGTGGGGCAGCATTTTCGCTTCTCCTGTCGGTTAGGGAGGTCCAGTGGTTCCTAAGCTAAAGGAGGTTATAAAGGAAGTTTGAAACCTCCTTTCCTATCATTCTCATCATTCTAGAGAATTCGAACGGCACTTATCATGGCTGCCACTGAGGGACTTCCGGGTCATTTCACTCCTTTAGGAAGGTTCCTAAGCTAAATGGACTATTCGACTTCGACATGACATTGACAAGTACCAACAGTATATTTATATCTCGCCCCGTCAATAAGCCTCACCTTCTTGGCAACAACTGTATTGTTTTTGAAGTGGTGGAGGGACAATGCACAGTTTGACCCACTGCTGTCACCCATGGCCAAAGCATAGCTCTCTGTCCCAGCAACATCAGTACCAAGCAAGAGAGTTGTTTCCACAGCAGGGGATTTTGCAAACGCCCAAACATCCCAGCTTCTACCTCGAAATGTGGACGTGCTCATATTCCTAAAAGATAACCTTGATGACGCCGAGTGAGTGAGTTAGAGTTGAGTTACTTGAAAGACTAAAGTGAAACTTGATTTATTTAATTGCCGGGTCTGATTATTATATTGTTGACACTTTTTAAAATACTACTATCCTACTAAAATGCTGTAGAAATCAGATTTATTATTTAATAAAGAACATTTTCTCAAGTAAAAAAAAAAAAAAAAAAAGTCAAAATAATTGTTTTTCCCTTTTTATTTTTCAATATTGCGATAAATATCGTACCGTGGACTTGTTATCGCGATAATATCGTACTGTGAGTTTTTGGAATGTATGTTTAACATCAGTCCATAGTGTTCTGCTCTGAGCTCTTCTGATGTATCCAATCCACTATGATGATGTCCAAGTAAAGTGTTCTCCTCTCTGTGTCTCCTGACCTCAGGCCCCCTCCTGCCTTATCATCCAGATGCCTCGCTTTGGCAAAGACTTCAAAATGTTCAACAAGATTTTCCCGTCTCTCGAGTTGGACATCACAGACCTTCTTGAAGACAGTGAGTTGTGGCTGATCATTTTTTCCAGTGTCTAAGTGTGAAGTGTTTCTCCGATCGATGGCGTCTCAGAGCCGCGTGGCATTTGGTAATGAAATCCCTCTGAGCTGTCGCTGCTACTCACCCGAGATGAAGGAACACCTTTCTTTCTTTCTTTCTTTGTTTCTTTGTTTCTTTCTTTCTTTCTTTCTTTCTTTCCTTCTTTCTTTCTTTGTTTCGTTCTTTCTTTCTTTCTTTCTTGTGTCTTAAAGTACTTTTGTGCAGCCAGAATAAATGTGTCTTTGTCATCCAGCTCCGAGGGAATGTCGAATCTGCGGAGGCCTGGCTCTGTACGAGTGTCGAGACTGTTATGAGGACGGGGACATCACGGCAGGAAAGATTAAACAGTTCTGTGAAAAGTGCAATACGCAGGTAAGTAACGGAGCATTGCTGCAACACCAGCTCAACGGAAGCTGACATTTTAAAGCTCACCTATCATGCAAAATCCACTTTTCCATGTCTTTCCTACATCAACATGTGTCCCCTCTTCTTCATGTCTCTTCTACATCAACATGTGTCCCCTCTTCTTCATGTCTCTTCTACATCAACATGTGTCCCCTCTTCTCCATGTCTCTTCTACATCAACATGTGTCCCCTCTTCTTCATGTCTCTTCTACATCAACATGTGTCCCCTCTTCTTCATGTCTCTTCTACATCAACATGTGTCCCCTCTTCTTCATGTCTCTTCTACATCAACATGTGTCCCCTCTTCTTCATGTCTCTTCTACATCAACATGTGTCCCCTCTTCTCCATGTCTCTTCTACATCAACATGTGTCCCCTCTTCTTCATGTCTCTTCTACATCAACATGTGTCCCCTCTGTGGAAAGAGACTCTGAAAGTTTCAGGAATAAAGATTCTCTCTCTTTTTGATCCATTTCTATAAAAACCTGTCTGAAAATGAGCTGATCAGATTTTGGCCACTTTGTGATGTCATAACGATTTTTTGGCTTGAGTAACCATTAGCCAATCACCACCAAGGTAACCCCCCCCCCCCCCCCTTATCACCTGAATCTCCTCCTAGAGCACCATTGTGTTATTTTTAACCAAATATCTCTCAGAGGGGCGTGGGGAGGGGCTCCTTATTTTCATCTAAAGCAGGGGTGTCAAACTCAATTTCATCGCGGGCCACATTCGCATTAAAGGTTGCACTCAAAGGGCCGGTTGTAACTATATAAATAAAATATATAATATAAATATATAAAATAATGTATTATATATATATATGACATTATTGCCTCTGAATTTGATTATTATCGGACAGGATAATAACTTGGTAATGAACTACGTCTGAAAGCAGAAGTCCAGGGCAAATAATTGCAAGTCTCTTCAGTGCGCATGTCACAAAACAAGATGCATTGTGGGACATGTAGTTTATGGCCAACCTGCTTCTGTAAAGTGGCGTGTAACCGTATAATAAACGTATTATATTCTTTGCAAGCTCTTGCAGGGCCACATAAAATGAAGTCGCGGCCGGATTTGGCCGCCTGGCCTTGAGTTTGACACCCCTGGTCTAAAGTAACAGACAGAGAATCAGCTCTTTGGAAACAGGGCTGAAACAGAGGGGATTATGGGTAATGCTGCAATGATCTGTTTGGTGTTTGGAACACTTCAGAGACATGCTTTGTATATATCTGAGACCTGTAATATATTGATGAAAACCCGTATAATAGGGGACCTTTAAGCGTTAGTTAAAATCGTCCACTTGGGGGCGCCACATCCAAAGGAATCAGAGCAGCAGTTATGTTGCAGCTTCTACAGTAGGTTGTAACACATGGTGCTTCATTTTATTTGCCAACACATTCTTTCATGCTTTCTGATTTACGGCCATCAAGCATCGGAATATGCTTCCAACTTAAAACATGAACGGACTACCACTCTTTTACCAATATAGTGCAAACAAAAGTATATTAAGCGGCTTGATTATCACACATTTGACAGTTTTGAGTGGAAATAACTTATTTGATTATAATTATTCCGCTATAAAGCCAGTTTTAATACTTTATACATCCGTACTTTCGTCTGTTTTGTATTTCTTATATATATTTATGTTTTAAGTGTGCTAGTGACAACACCATTCTTTTACTGTTTTTTTTATTGTTTTGTGCCCGAGGACTACAGATGGAAAGCAAAATCTGGCTTCTTCTCTCTTTCTGAGACGAATGTATTTTTTATGCATTGCCTTGATTTATAAACACATAATAATATACTGAAATATTGTTGGATTTATAGCTTAATAGCCCATCTGGTGGTATGAAGCCTCACATGTACTTCAAAGCTTTTATTTACAGTGATTCCTCTCCTCTATCTTTTACATGTTTTAATAATAATGCATTAAATGTTTATAGCGCTTTCCCCAGTGCTCAAAGACGCTTTACACGAAACAGCACAACGAAAACAAACCACAAACGGTAGTCCTAATCCAAGTGTGAGTTAAGTTGAGCTAAGTGAGTTTTGAGAGACGTATAGTTCATACTATCACTTCAGTCACATGCTTCTATCCCCCCCCCCCTCTATTTACAGTGATTCTACTCAATCCCTTACATGTTAGACATACACCGCTCATACGTGACAGTGCGATGCTATTTTTTTTTTTTTTTTACTGATTTCAGGTCCATCTCCACCCGAGGAGGAAATCCCACCGGCACGGGAAGCTGTCCGTCCCCAAGGAGCTGCAGGAGGGCTCGGGGCGGCAGGGCTCGTTCCCCCGCCAGAGGATGGAGCTGTTCGCAGTGCTGTGCATCGAGACCAGTCACTACGTGGCCTTCGTCAAGTACGGCAGCGCGGACTCCTCCTGGCTCTTCTTTGACAGCATGGCGGACCGCGACGGTGGGTGTCATCACGGCCTTCTGACGCATGATATCTCGCTAGTCAGACCAGGGTTATTTAGTTGTCTGTACAATGGTGCAAATACACTTAAAATAAATGAAACAAATAAGAAAAAGGAGGGAGGTACTTGCATTACTTTACTTCCTTATTTCTTTCTTTATGTTTTCTTGATGTGTTAATGTCGCACTGTTGGCATTTCCGTTGCCAACAACTACACTGCTGCTTTTGTGCGTATGAAAATGAAACCTTTGTATCATGAATTCAAGGTTCAAGGCTTTTACTGTCATGCGTACATAGCTACAGTGTAGTTATCACAATGAGCATCTTGGGTCACAGGCTCCTCCTCCAACAGAGCAACACAATACAACAGTGCAAGTGAATAGAATAGAAATAGTGCAGAAAAGTCTATCTACAAGTAATTGGAATATTGATATATATATAAGTTGCAAACGGATGAATGTTCCGGATGTTCTTTCCAAAGTTCACGTGTGTAACAGTCTTATGGCCTGTGGCGTGAAACTGTTGTTATGACACCAAACTAATCCCTGCAACGAGACCCGGTGGATTCGCACGGGGACAGGACATTGTTTTTGTTACAGAGGCGACAGAGTTTCACACTGATGGTTTTATAAGACCTCGCTGAGGAAGATGCTGGAGTCGTGAATCAGACACAGAAATATTCAAGCACCAAATTCATCATCGTGTGCTACATGTGAAGACTTTGAGAGACTGCATAACATATTTGTTCTTCGTGTGTGTGTGTGTGTGTGTGTGTGTGTGTGTGTGTGTGTGTGTGTGTGTGTGTGTGTGTGTGTGTGTGTGTGTGTGTGTGTGTGTGTGTGTGTGTGTGTGTGTGTGTGTGTGTGTGTGTGTGTGTGTGTGTGTGTGTGTGTGTGTGTGTGTGTGTGTGTGTGTGTGTGTGTGTGTGTGTGTGTGTGTGTGTGTGTGTGTGTGTGTGTGTGATGATTGCTGGAAAAAGGAGTTTATTAAAAAAAAGGAAATGCTTTGATTTGCGCATCAAATCCTTTTCACATGGTTTTCACTAAGAGCTCCAGATGTGTCTAATGCCCGTGCTGGTGTCTCTGCAGGAGGGCAGAACGGCTTCAACATCCCGCAGGTGTCCCCCTGCCCCGAGGTGGAGGCGTACCTGAAGATGAGCCCCGAGGAGCTGCACTCCCTGGACCCCAAGAGCATCGTGGGCCAGGCCCGCCGCCTGCTCTGCGACGCCTACATGTGCATGTACCAGAGCCCCACCATGAGCCTGTACAAGTAGAACGCCTCTCCCCCAGCCACCCCACCTCCCCCTCCCCCTCCCCAAGGGCAGGAGATTCCCAGAACAAAGTTAACCCTCTCCAGCCCAGCTCTCCTCTCTGACGGGGGGAGAGATGAAACCGAGAGGGGGGGAGAAGCCTCTTTGCACTGTGCAGTGGAGCGTTGTGTTCTTCATACGTAGCTTCCCTGCGTCTCCCTGCTGAGCGTCGGGGGTGGACGATGGAGCGAGGCCTTATGAAGGCGCACTGGGCATGCTTGCGTTGCCGCGACTGACGAAACACGTGCAACGAAAACAAGTGGAGCTCGTGGGATGACCTCCTCCACCTCACTTACCTTAAGATAAGAGGAGTCGTGCTTTTCTTAATCACTGTAACACACGGGGGCTTCTCCACATCATGCAGCGCGCAAAGCCTCGTCCAGCTCTGCTCAGAAAGCGTCTCTTAGTAGCATAGATTTCCTGAGGTAGTACCATCAGCACTAGAGACGTGTGTGTGTGTGTGTGTGTGTCCCAAATCATGCTGTGTAGATGTCTTTCCAGTACATGTTTCTTTGCAGATAGCAGTAGCCATTGCAGAAGTGTCGTACTGCACATCTCGCTCTAACAATGCTGCACGTTTTGCTCCATCCCCACGTGGACCTATCAGGAAGCATTTAGTTTTCCCCTCCCATTGGAAGTCACACCGAGTGCTAATTTGTTGGTCGGGAGACATCAGAGTTTTGTGTTGCAGAATACCAATGTGCTTCTCCCCCGGTAAAGAGCGCTCTGCATTGCAAATGGCCCGGAGATGCCAGATAAATGCATGAAGGGAGACTCGTACAATGGCTGCCGTTGTAGAGCACTCCATGCATTCACGGGGTCAACGAGGTGAAGTCCTGGAAAGAGCCTGGCTGTTTTCTTTCAATTAAGGGAGGATGATGTGAGGAATTTCACATGCAGTGTTTTTAAGTGTCTCTTTGTGTTGATGACTAAATATAAATTATATTTTATGTTTACAAAGCCTTTTTTCTTTTGCCCATCACGGCAAGTATTGACTTTTGCTGCCTTCCATGAAGATGTGACATGCAATGTTTCACCAGATAACTAAACAATATTATTTATTATATTCTAATCCTAATATAAACCTGTGTGTTATCCCTTTTTTAAGGACATGAAACCGGGTTGGTGATACTGCTTTGGGTACTGCTCGTCCCTTCTCACAGTGGAAGGACTTATTGTAGTTTTCTCAAAGCAACTACTGAAAGTTAATGGTAACACGTTGAACAGTGTAAAGTTAACAAAGGATTGAAATGATGACGCACAAGGCTGGTAACCCTTGTGCGTAATATATAAGTATTTAAAGAAATTTACATATTCCATTGTAATCCAATTTAAAAGTACCTAAAGCATACCATGAGAAGTAGTTGTTTTTATATATCACAAACCATTGGATTGAACCAAGAAACTGCACATGTTGGCATCAGCATTATATATATTTTTCCAAATCACAACTTGAAAATTGAAGTAGTTGTGAGTATAAAACTAAAGTGTGAAGTATGCGGGCGTTTTTTTAATAAATGAGGTTCCAGCTGACGCTTCCATTTTGCTCTGTGGTCGTCTCCACTGTCGGGACTTCCTGTGTGAACTCCTTCTGCTGAAGCTCGTCTCTGACTGGAGCCTCGCGGTTTTGATTTTTGTTTTCCTTTTTCTGTTGCATCTGTACAGTATCTACATATGTAACGGGTGGAAAATTAATGTCAGTGATGTTCCTGTAAATGTTAACAAAATAAAGCCCGTTTTGAAGGGTGCACGTTGTGAGTGGTGTGATGAAAGAGCAATGTTGAGAGAAAGGCATACATTCATTTGAAATAACACAATGCTGAGACATGAGGGTTGAAGGCACCAGAGAGAAAGGAACTTAGAAACTGCCTTTTGTGTGATGCTAAGCTACAACTTGTGATGCTAAGCTACAACTTCTACATGCAGTATTCATATCCCCGGGCGCCGTACATAATGGCAGCCCACTGCTCCTAACACTAGGATGGGTCAAATGCAGAGAAACCGTTTCGTTAAATGGTACCTGTACTGTGTAATGACAATAAGTTGAATCTATCTATCTATCTATATAATATTGCTTTAACATTAACTCACAGGTTTGATAAAAGGAGCCTGTTCTCAATGAGGTTACCTGTAGATTTAAAGGATAAGAAATAGATAAAAGACGGAAAGATATGTAAGATCAGAGAAAAACAACACAGTATAGTCTGTTGGGAAAAAAAGCAATATTAAGCTATGTGAAAAAATATCAGATAAAAGGCTATTACATTACATGTTGATTTACAAACTCAACACTGGGCAATCCCCTCTGGAGCAATTTGGGGTGAAGCGTATTGCCCAGGGACACAACGACATGCTGACTGCAGTGGGGTTTGAACCTGTACCTCTGAGCCAAACACCAACGCCTAGTCCACTGCGCCACACGCCACCCTGGCTATAGTATAGTATGTCGAAAAAAGTTACATGATACTATGTCAAAAATATCTGATTTAAAATAAGAACTCATAAAGTCAGAGTATAGTAAGTCGAAAGCTAAAGTATTATGTGTCCTTTTCTAGTGCATGTCTTAAAAATGACACTGTATACGACATCATTTAAATATCATAATTATTATTATCATATACAGTAGCTCTTATTCCTGAGTGCACAGAGGCGTCAGCAGTAAATCCCTGTAAACCTGGCTTTCTGGTGTGACTGTCAGTGTTTATCTGTGTGTTATCCAGATCGTATTGTTTCCTGAGAGGATTACCATGATCGAGCCCAATGTAGCTCCTGACACGGCGATCATCCTCTGATTTATAAACACAATGATCACAGTCTGTTATGCGTACAGGAAGCAAGATTACCGCGGTCTGTTGTGACCACTTGGTATCTGGCCTATATATCCAGATTACATCCACACACAGTGACCCAATTCCCCAGACAATCTCTTGACAACGACAGACACATCGGTGTGTGTTATGCATGCGTCTCCCCCACAGGAACCCCGCTCCACACCTTACCCCGTTTAGTTTTGAGTCAAACTTGAAACCAGCTTATCAAGCTGACTTCAGAAGTGCCTGATAAGTATTTGTCAACAGAACAGCTGGCACACAATGCCCTCTTGTAGCTTTATGCCACAGCATATGCCAGCCGCTCGTAGCGTGTGGTAATTTAGCCGGGGCTGGTTCTACAGGAACAGATGGGCTCCAGTATTGTTATTCCCGCTCCAGCTCAGGGCCCCTGGGGGGAATCACTAAATAAAATCAAAGCAGATGGACCTCTCTGGGCTAGGCTGTGTTTATGATAAACAGCCAGCACAACCAGTGTCCATCTAACACCTTAACCCCGCCCTCCACACACTGACAGGAAACAGGATTACAGTGGTTTAACCTCACCTGCAACGCTCTCCTTTCACCCACACAGAAGGGAAACCCAAACAAATAGAAGACAGGAAGTACATTATAACCCAGAGTCACCGTAATGTACATGCTGATTCTACACAACAACACGTTTTACCTCCTTGACCTTAAACTGTGAAATCTTCTCAAAACAGAAACACTTCCCTGTCTGACTTCCCTCTTCTTTCCCACTGACAGAGGACTGTTTTGTTCTTTTATATCCTTGTCAACATTTCATTGCTGTGGTTCTCACATCCATGCAGCAGACAGGCTGTATGGTCATAGTAAACACATGACGGTGTCCCACGTTGAGAATGCAGGACAGTTCTCACTTGCTTCCCATGGGAAAAGACAGCCGTATATATAAGAATATATGTCATAGGTCTTTGTGACATGTTAGATGAGGACAGATGAATGGAAGTGTTCACCAAATTAGCTTAACTAGGGTAAGCTAGCTAATGTACTACTTGTGGTGTATGGTTTTAATCGCTGTATAAAACATTTTAAATAAAGATTTATGGATTTGATTTATGGATGTTAAGATAAAGAAACAAAAATATTCAAATCATTATAATAAATGTTTTTACATAGCACCTTTTAAACATAGTTAGTTCAAAAAATAAGAACAAAATAACCGAACAAGAGTGTCTAAACACATCAAATACACATTAAAACAAATAGGAAATAATAAAACATAAATACAATCTTATAAAAGCATTTCTTAAACAATAAGGTTTTTCAAAGTGACTTAAAAAAGCAGATCTCCCCAGATGAATGCCATTTGAGATATTAAACAATCAACCCTGAAATCCCCCCAAAATTCACCACAAACTGTGTAATACAAAATAATAGCATTTTGTGTGTTTTTATATAAAGCAATTGTGAGTTTTAATACATATAGTGGAGTTAAAAGTACAATATTAGCCTCTGAAATGTACTGGAGTAGAAGTATAAAGTACAAATATGTCAAAACATTACTTAAGACGTGTGTAAATGTACTTTATTTACTTCCCACGACTGGTTGCTTGCATGAAAGAGAGAGGCAACTGTTTTTGGAGACTGATATGGTGTCCCACTATGAGAATGCAGGACAGTTTCTCACCTACTTTCATTCCCATGGGAAAAGACGGCACTAAACAAAGGAATCCTATCAGTGCGGAGGGGAGGTAAATGTCTGAGGTCATTAAGACAACAGGAAGGCAGTGATTTCCGGCACTGAAGATGAAAAAGAGCGGAGAATAAACGCTTTTAAGCCAATCAGTCCTAACTCAATATACTACTTAGGTGTTGTTTTAACTCCATCATGATAACCAGTCGTATTTACTGTCTTCAAAGGTCAGTTTCTGATGAAGTCAAAGTAGTGTAATCAACCTAAATGTTTATAGCCAAAAGTATTAAGTCAGCAGTTACTCTCTGTGAGCGATCTGATAATCAAAAGTTTTTCTCTGCAGGCTTCAGCAGACAATTGTTTCTCATCGTTACCCAGATCCGTCTTGTTTCTAAATGCCCGTCCAAGATGACGTTCACACACAGATTTAGCTTTCTGCCCAATTCGTCAGTAAAGGGGACACAAACGCTTCTGGCCTTCACGATGTCAGGACACACAATCAGCATTTCTGTCTGCTGTCATTGCTGTCGCTCACTTCTTTAAATCTGTGTGTGCAGGCATCCATAGATGTTATCACTCCAAGAAGCCAGCAAAAACATACGATAATTCATATTTGATCGACTTATAATAATGTTCAATGATATTTATCAATTTCTTTGTGAAATAAAACTCATGTTAACATACGATTAAGTATCAGGAAGGAAAGCATTCTGATGTGTTTATAGGCAATAGCACTCAGATACAGTAAGACTTGATTTTGATTTGATTTGATATACTTTATTAATCCCCGTGGGGAAATTGTTTCTCTGCATTTGACCCATCCTAGTGTTAGGAGCAGTGGGCTGCCATTTTGAACGGCGCCTGGGGAGCAGTGTAGGGAACGGTGCCTTGCTCAGGGACACCTCGGTAGCACTTGGTCTTGCCGGGACTGGTGACCTTCCAGTTGCCAAGCCAAGTCCCTATCGACTTCGCCACCACCGCCCCAAAACTTGACATTACGTGTCACTTGTTAGACGCTTTTATCCAAAGCGACTAACATCCATTCGGTGCTGCGGTCATCCCAACGGGAGCAATGTGTCTCCAACCCATGGACGCAACAACATGCTGAGTGCAGTGGGACTCGAACTTGCTCTCCCCTGATCCAAAGATCGGTGCACTACACCACTGAGCCACATCCACCAAGACACTTCCTTTACTTCATTGTACCCTCTAAATGTAACGAAATGCATTTGAATAGACAAGTTATAAATATGTATTCATTTGAATGACACAATGTAACACTTTCTGCTGGAAAACTAAATGTTAATGCCGAAAGTTTAGTTTGGTTTGTCCCGTGGGAAGCGAGTCCTAACTGCATTGTAATCTTTACATGTGTGCTCATCTACAGTAAGGAAACCATAAGTCCTTCTCCCAGATTCTCCGAGAGGACCCTGGCCGCTCGGATGAGAAATTAATTGCCTCTAAAGCAACAGCTAGCAGATGTTGTTGCTGCTAAGAGCCAGGTGTGGATAAATTGCATATGCAGAATGTGTGTAAAATATTTAAAGTCGTATCTTTCACTTAAGGTGTGAAGTGTTTTTATTGCCCATCACTGCTTTGAGTATGGCGAGAGGAAAGGCCGGCGGCCCCCCAGGGCCCGCTGTGGCTCAGCACCTGTGGTGTTCACACTGCGGAGGACTGAGAGACTTGGCATCGGGGCGTGTGTCGTGGTGGGTGGGTGCACGGGAGGAAGAGAGGAAGAGAATGTGTGTGTGTGTGTGTGTGTGGGGGGGGGGTGGATTTGGAGGGGTCCCATCTCCACCTGTTCGCCCTCTAATTCTCTCCTGGCTGCCACCTTTAACACTGCATTATTTACAGGTGCTCTCTGGATGGAGACACAAGCTGCTGTCTGATTTAAATATGGATGGTTGTGTGTGTGTGTGTGTGTGTGTGTGTGTGTGTGTGTGTGTGTGTGTGTGTGTGTGTGTGTGTGTTTGCAGATTAGCCTTCCATCCTAACTAAGACATTTTCCACTAATAAAAACTCTCTTTTTCGAAACCAGACTCTAAAGTAGATAAACGTCAAGCCGTAATTGTGAGTTTGAGTGGAAAATAAACCCCATCAAGATTGAATTCAACATGGGTGAAGTGTTTCCAAGCAACAGAAATGACAACATCTATCTTTTAATGTTGTTATTAAGACTAACTTTGTGATTTGGTATTGCCAATCAGTTTTCAAACGTGCATTTACAGATACAGTATGATTGGTAGATGATTGGTAGTAGTCATCAAATTAGCTAGGGTATGTTAGCTAACATGCTACTAATATTGCTTTTTCCAGTGGTTATTATTCATGTTTTTATAAACACAATATTGATTGTATTTATGTCTGGATTATCCTACAAAGAAAGAAAGTATTTAAAGAATAGGATGTCAAAGTGAACATTTATTTCCCACGTAGTCACACGATGTTGGAGGTAAGATATTTAAGATTCAAATCTAAAACTATCCTGAAAATCCAAAACATTTCAACACAATCTAAGAATAAAAGCAGTTCTGAAGAAAAAAGCCCTAACCTGACTAATCAACTTTACAGTATATCGTAAAATGTGAAACCTAAGAGAAGCAACTGTGTCCAGATGAAACCTCTTGAAACACTGGACACCAGTCCGAGCGTCAGACAGGCAGTTAGAGACGAGCCGAGAACACGGTGGAGCATTAATCTCCTAAAGAGCCACACGTATCCCTCAGGAGCTGGAGGAGACCAAAGACAGAGCTACAAATAAAGTGAACACAGGAATTATATTCAGCAGATGGACACAAACACAACTCTGAATGAATGATAATGTTGCTCTACGGCTGGATGTAAAACAAGTAACTATTGTGTTCACAACGTGTTTATCCTGCCCTGAAGAGGCAGGTTTAAAATAAACACATACTCACAGGTAGAATGAATGTTATTAAAGTGCCATACTTTTTTTTCCCATACGTTTTGCAAATAAAAAGCATTGACTTATTTGAAGAAAATGCAGCTTCACAAAGTTGAAAACAGACCTATTTTAGTGTGTGTGTGTGTGTGTGTGTGTGTGTGTGTGTGTGTGTTGCACTTTCTACAGGCTGTACAGCACAGAGAACTTCTACCTATGAATAGTCACTTATTTGATGTCCTAACGCTGTAGATCCCATGGCAGCTGGGATATCATGCAGCACGTAATGTTCACAGAAATACTAAGTCCAGATCAAATCTTTCCAGTATGTGGCCTTTGACATTCAAGCTAAATATTGTACTCTCTATGATAGTCTCCGGTAATGAGTACAACACAACCGTGAGGGTGATTAGGCTTAAGTAAAAGTACGTCCTGTTCAATGACCTTTAATAACCCCCCTTTGCTCGAGAGTCAGATTGGACAGATCTGTTCAAAGGGACCTGAAGTTATCTGGAGCAAAACATCATGTGGATCAAAGGACAGTTCAATTCTGAGGGGAACATTTTATTCTGGAAGCTTTATTTAGCTTGCGTTAAGAGATATGCTAAAACAGGATGAATTCATACTTCCAAGATATACAAGCAGATGGAATAAGAGTTAAATAAAATACTCTCATATTTGACATGTGTGCATGACGTTCATTTGGTTACCTCATGTTATAATATCTTAAACATCCTTATAGAAATCTGGATCTTTTTTCGAGTAAAATATTTTATAACAACAATTAGAAGAAGGCATTTCATCCCTCTACTGTACATATGTGTATCCTGAATCTTTGTTCTAATGTGTCTCTGAAATGACTCTCCTCTGCCTGCTGGAGGGCGCCCTGTACAGATAAATGCATAAACACTCCTTGTACCCAAACAAAGGCATCAAGCAGGCATTTCTTTAGACCATTGTGTGATATGGCAGGCCGCTGCTGTGAATGTATTTATTAGTTTGCGATACATGCCTTTTCCTGTTGTTCCCGGGGCAGTGGATAATGCTGGTTTTGTTCGCGGCCCAGTGTGAGCGGCGCCTCGGCTGCCAGCTGTCACTGCTGATACCGTCTCATTTGGATTCCCAGGCTGCTCGCTGAATGGCTAATTAGATTTGCCATTTTCAATCCACTGATTGCCATACATAGCGCGACAAAGGGGCTGACAGCATGTAGCATTCAGATCCAACTGTAACAATTAATAACTATGGTAATTAACATGTGTGTTGGACACCATTGATTATGACATTACCTGCAGAACGGATGGCCCGGCGCCTGCCATTTCATTAAGGAGCACAGATACAGACTGTTATTAATAAACTGCTCTGCAGCTGAGAGGGGGGTTATTAATTACACAAGCGGGTGCATAGGGTAATCGAGTTAAAGCGGGTTCGTTCACAATAATTGATCTAATTTTTACTGACCAGTCCTGTTGAATCGTGTCACACGCCCCCTGTGTGAAGAGAAATCACCTCATTAACTAAAGTTTAATCCTAACCATAGTTCTTGGCCTGCCTGCTTTAAGGTCATATCTGAATGTCAGAACCATCTGAAATTGATTGGGGGTAAATTGAATCAATGTCATGTTTAGAGAAAACAATAACAACTAATGGATGGGGAAAGCCAGCCCCTAAACAAATAGGTTTATTGGGATGTGTTGGAAGGTGTGTATGAATGTGTGTGTGTGTGTGTGTGTGTGTGTGTGTGTGTGTGTGTGTGTGTGTGTGTGTGTGTGTGTGTGTGTGTGTGTGTGTGTGTGTGTGTGTGTGTGTGTGTGTGTGTGTGTGTAGAGAGAGAGGTCTGACACTCATAACTCATTATGTCCATAGTAAGAGACATGTCAGGCTCTGGGCAATTAGCTGCAGCTGCAGGGACCTGTTGGTGAGAGGGGGGGCGGGGGGGGGGGGGGGGGGGGGCTTACTGGAGAACAGACAGAGATGGAGCAGAAACAACTACAGTGAGACTCCAGCAACAGAGAGAGCAGCCTGTCCTCCTGCAAAAAACGACCAGATTGTTCATGCCCTTATTACGACCCAGAGACACGTTTTAAAGTGTATGTTGTTTCTTACACGACCACTAGAGGTGCTCTAGTGGTCGTGTAAGAAACAACATGCTCGCGGCCCGTTCATTGCAAACGCTCCGGAGGGACGTTTATTCACAAATAACCCTCTCTGGAAAATTCTAAATTGTGGAATAGTTTGGCCATTAAAATGCTTTTTGATTCGATTCCTGGCGAGAAGTGTATATTGTACTTTTAGAATCTACGTCCAGTCGATGTGTAGGATCTATAGTTTGATAGATATACGAAGATGATTTGAGGTCTCGCCAGGAGAACGTGGGCAGCTTCCATGTAAAGTTAGCGAGGGTGAAAACAGTATTTCCGGTCTCGACGTTTTCATAATAAAACCGGAAGTATTCCCCTCACTGTCAAATGATTACACAGTGATATCTGCATCCACTAAAAAACATCAGTTTATCCTTGTTAATTACACAATATTGATTGGTTTAAATTGTGTACAATGCTTTTGTGTTTTTAACCTTCGATTCAGAGAAACAAATCGTTTTTTTGGAGTTAAGACACGACAGTTTCCGAAGACACTACACTACCCAGAATCCCCAGCTATCGTTTCGGACTACAACATCCGCCTTGCTTTACAAACCCCGTGATCAGTCATCAAGCTCTGTGATTGGATGTTGGAGTGGCAGTGCGACAAGGTTACGCTGAGCGTCAAACAGCTCTTTGAAATGGAATGGAACCACGCCAGACTATCCAAAACTGGACTTGGACGGGTCCAGCCCCCCACCCCCCCCAGAACTACACTTGCTGGCTATTGTGTGTTTCGCAACATGTTCTATGGCACGTGTCTTTATAAGACGTTTTCGTATTTCCCACAATTAGAAGAAATGTGTCTCTCAGAATCGAAAGAGAAAAACCTATGGGAAAAACACAAAAGCATTGTACAGAATTTAAACCAATAAATGTCGTATAATTAACTAGGATAAACTGATGTGTTGTAGTTGACGAGTAGTGCAGATATCACTGTTAAATCATTTGATCATTGGTTTTATTATGAAAACGTCGAGACCGGAAATACTGTTTTCACCCCGTAACTTTTCACCCTGCATACCTCAAATCATCTTCGTAATATCTATCAAACTATAGATCCTACATATCGACTAGACGTGGATTCTAAAAGTACAATATACACTTCTCGCTAGAAATCTAATCAAAAAGCGTTTTAAGGCCAAACTATCCTACAATTTAGGATTTTACAGAGAGGGTTATTTGTGAATAAACGACCATCTGCAACGTTTGCATTCAACGGGAGCACCAGAGGGCGAACACTTTAAAACATAATTATAGGACGTATTAAGCGCTTGAACAATCGGCCCATTTAGTCGTATGAGTTGGAGGACTTGTTGGAACTTTTTGGTTTTGCTTATATTTCAAAAGTGGTGGCGATGTCCCGCGGTCTTGAACAGTGGAAGGTAAACTTGTATCATAAAACACATTCATGCAGAAGTAGAGAGTGTTAGACAGTGATAACGTCGTTTTGCAGATAGTACCGCGAGGACTCCCTTGACTCAAAGCAATACGATCTTTCCTTTAATTTTAGGAATTTAGCAGTAAATTAGATTTGTAACAATCCCACGTTTATGACACTTACACGTTTTGTTCAGCAGGATCATCTCCACATATTAACACCACTTAATTGAACAGTTAAAGCATAAATGTAGCCAGCAGAAGTGAAAAGTTAACATTAGACGAGGTCACATGGGTGTGCCTCACTAACGCTAAGCTAAAGGCGGCTAATGTTCGCCGTGATGACGTTGTCTTCTTTAGTAACTTTAAAGACCCACTTTAAGCTTAGGATCTTCACCAGTGAGGTATTTACTGACATAAACATGAACACTCATTTTACTTGTAAGACATTATTTTAAAGTATCTAACCAAAAACACAAAAAAAAAACGTTTTTAAGAGTGCGCTTAAGACCTTCCTTTTTGATAAAGCTTATAGTTAGGGCTGATTAGATTCAGCCCCTAGTTTTGCTGATATAGGCTTAGTTTGTCGGGGGACATCTTACTTCTTCCTTCTCTCTGTCTGTACCTGTGTACTCTCATGTTCCGATTAACCCAGCTTCCCCAAATGTCTTTCTCTTTGGTGTCTATATACGCTGGGATCCGGAGTCATGGATGATCCTGTTGCTGCGGTCCTGTGTCCTGGATCTTGAGTCGTGGCTGTGGTCCTGGATCATCGGTCCTGGATTCATCTTCCTATTATACACGCATGCATTTCCAAACATTTGGACTACCTATGTTGCAAATGTATTATCTTTTCAATTTACACACGGCAGCTATTGCACGTCTGTCCGTCCTGGGAGAGGGATCCCTCCTCTGTTGCTCTCCCTGAGGTTTCTCCCATGTCCCCTTTAAACTGTGGGTTTTCTTCGGAAGTTTTTCCTTGTACGATGTGAGGGTGTAAGGACAGAGGGTGTCGTATTGTCATACTGATATTCTGTACACACTGTGAAGTCCACTGAGACAAGTGTAACATTTGTGATACTGGGCTATATAGATACACATTGATTGATTGATTGGCATGGTTTCGGTTGACGAGGCCCAACGAGTCCCTCTCCTTCAGTTGGCTTTTCTGTTTCAGGTGACGGGCAAGCTGCCAGCAGAAAGCAAATCCTCTTGATCCTTACAAAGCTGCCAAACATGAAGGGAAATGGACAGTGTCAGTTTTTTCTGACAGTCCCACAGCGTATAGCTTATAATAAAAACCTGCATCTCCAAACCTCCCAGCACACCGCCTCTACCTCTTTGCACATCACACATCACATTTCTATTTCCCCTCCACCTGGCACAACAACAGCCATTTCCATCATCCGGAGCGTGTGACATTTCACGCTCATTTTTCACAACACATCTTTTGATATGCATGCACTGCTCCTTTTTTTAACGTCTTCCTCCCCCCTCCCGCATATAAAATCCTTCCATCCCTGGCTGCCAACACCAAAAGATGCAGCCAATCATCTCCAAGCGATGGCAGTTACAATTTTCTGTGAGCAATTTGCTGCCTTAAGAGGAAAATTGCTTTCAATATAAGCTCCCTTTGACAGACAACAACAATAAAAGAGAAACAACTGTAATGCCGGAGCCTCTGTCAGCACTTGGCCGGGACAGCTTCGGTCCGAACGTATGACTGGGGGATGAGGTGCTTACAAGTCAGCCTTGTAATATCAGCAGCTGTGTGAGACAGTCCTGGCAAATGAATCCCACTTCGAACATAACAGCTTGGCATCACATGGAAATTACTGCCATGAGCAGAAGTTGTCAGATATGCTCTTGCCATTGTGATGGCGAATTGTCATGTATTATATGTTGTGCACGGCCCTGTCAGCTCCCGTTGGCTGTGTGTATTGATTTGTGAGAGCAGAGGGGTGCAGAGGTCACTTTGATCAACACTCTGCGACACGCGGGAATCACAGCGAGCTGACATTCCATTACCTGAGACAAAAAGGACTCAAAACAAAGAATATGTTAAGGAACGCTGGACTTGGACACAGCAATATGACTAGAATTAAACGAGGCGCATGTTGAAATGGAGGCTGTTTGCCCTCTCCTTTATGTTGCCTGCTTGACCTTTTTTGGGCTGTACCGGTCTCCTTGTGGCCTTGTTACATTTCCTGAGAGTCTTCAAATCAAATATGTTGCTTTCAGGTGGCCTTGGCCAACAGAGACAGAGATTGGACCCAAAAACACTATTTTCATATTTTTCTTTTTCACCTTGGATAATACTGTTTGGTTTGTGCGGTTGTTGTTGGCTTCCTCTCAAAGTATGCATGGAAACAATGGAGGAAAAGTCAGATTTACATAAAAAAGGTCGTTAGATATCAAACAAAAGCCATGGAAAAACTAGACTGTCCTGAATCGCAGTGTAATTGTAGCTGCATATTTTCACTTTCCTTTTTTTAACTGTGTCCAAGAATGACATTACATTTAAGAACCTATTGTATTTCTCAATTGCAGAAAAAAAAAAAAAAAAGCATGATTTGTGTTCGAATCAGAACATATAAAAAAACAAGGTAACTGCTTTAGTGACAGTTTAAAACTAAGATTTGGGATTAAAACCCGGAACAATCCATTTTATTTGGGTTTCGAGGTTTGTGAACATCAACAAAACATTTCATAACCCTAAATAAATCCTTTGAAATCACAATAAACAACTCAGAAACACAGGATTGTTAATCTCGAAGCCTTTTCGGGGCGTGTGCCACTGATCTGACAGCAGCAATATGCCTTTATTTATTAACAAGCTGTTGGCAATAATTAGGAGCATGACTGTGAGCGTAGGTGTTTACTTTGACTGCATTGTTGCAGATGAGGCGCGTGTCCCGGTGCTCTGAGCCGGGCTGACTGGCGTTATTGCGGGGGGCGGCCTGCTGCTGTCTGTCGGCCTGTCAGAGTCATGAGAGGATCACTTTATCATCGTTTGTCTGCCGCGCCTGACGCTATTGAGTAGGAGGGAGCCCTTAGGGAAATGGGGGCAGGCTGCTGTATTTGCTGTATGCTCAGTTTTTACTTAGTTGCTAGCTTGGCTTTATCAGCGTTGTTGTTCCAGCCTGTCAAATCGCTTGGTAAGGTTTGTTACACGGCTGTCTATGAAAACAGCAGCATGGACTCATGCGGTATTAGTCAGTATGATGGCTTGTCAAGGCTGCTCTGTGAGGCCTGGCTGCATGTACACTCAGTCAGAAAACATGAACATAAAGCACTTTGATTGGCCAAACATGCAGTGCAACCGTGTTTATGATAGTTATGTGTTTGCTGTGTTGCATACGTAGGCCTACTGTTAAATAATAATAATAATAATAATGATACATGGGATTTTTATAGCGCTTTTCCTAATGCTCAAAGACGCTTAAAGGTGGGGTAGGTACGTTTGAGAAACCGGCTCGAGATACACTTTTTGTTATATTCCATGGAATGCTCTCAACATCCCGATAGCAATGAATATCTTAAGTGCTTTGACAATATGGCGCTGTAAAAAGCACGACCAATCATCTGAGCCGGCTAAAGTAACTGGATGGCCTACCTGCCTGTCAGCCTTCCATCGGGGCACAAACTTATCTCGTGCCCTCATTGGTCATGTGCGCGTTCGTGTGTGTTGGAGGAGGGGCTCTGTGAGGAAGTGGCTTGAGTTGAGTATTTTCTAAGTCTAGCGCACTCGAGCTGGGCTGAAGTCGAATAGTCCATTTAGCTTAGGAACCTTCCTAAAGGAGTGAAATGACCCGGAAGTCCCTCAGTGGCAGCCATGATAAGTGCCGTTCGAATTCTCTAGAATGATGAGAATGATAGGAAAGGAGGTTTCAAACTTCCTTTATAACCTCCTTTAGCTTAGGAACCACTGGACCTCACTAACCGAAAGAGAGAGAAAATGCTGCCCCACAATGCCTTGCAGCCGCAGCATTTGCCGTCACTCGAGTCTCGGCCGTTCACGGAAACAACCGATTATGACCGAGAAATGATATCATGAAAGTTACGGTGCTTATTAAGCATTTTAAAACATAGGTGGTAAGTTGCCAAAGTGCTTTGTTTTGAACGTTCATCAGTATTATAATCAAAAAGAGAAATATGAACGTTAGTTTTCACTGAAATTATCAAATAAAGTCAACATTTCAGTCTTTACTGAGCTGTGTGGGGTTTGTTCAACTTTTAAAAGATGTTTGAATGGTGATATACACAGTGATAGATGGTAAGGACTAACGTTTATAAAAAATACATCTGTATTGATTTTAAGATCTTTAGTTCATACAATCATACGTATTGGGATCATTTGTATTAATGTGGACCGGAGGGAGAGGGTGACGAGCATAAGTTTCACTTTCCTTTTTTATTTCAATTCCAACTTTGGTCCTGAAGAATATGTTTCTCTGTTGTCCACGTTCATAAAGCAAAGCAGCAGCATCAGAGCACGGTGCAGAGTCTCCAGATGAGTTCACAGTAGTCCCTCGTTCTTATTGAACATCCATGTTGTAGTCCGCTGTATAGAAAATTGTGGTTTCCATAGTTTCCCCACAGCAGCAGACGCACACAATGACGTCCGCTGGCGCATCATAAACACGTCGGATAGTGAAAGTGCATTCGGATTCTCTAAAGTACCGCAGTCTCTTCTCCTAAGTCCTTTTAAATTCTCCTATCCACTATCCCTTAACCCCGTGACGTTTCACTCAGAGGTCAAGGAATAGACGATAGGGTTAGAACTTAGGAGCTGATTTTTAAACTATCCGACTGCAGCCCTGGTTTCTCCGAAATTACCTACCCCACCTTTAAGATAAAATACATAATTATTTCACCTTGGATATTATTCTTTATGTATAGTAAGATAAATAACAAGACCATTTATCCAATAGTTGTTAAAAGACATTTCACACAAAAAAGAAAAATGTTAACCTCAAATGAATAATCTGGAAACCATGATTTTCTATACAAAATTGTTTACAAATCCACCTTGAAGAGGTTGGGATACTCTGACTGGGCCACAGTTGTAGTTACAATGAAGTCCCTACATACACAAAAAGTGCTATTACCATATTCAAAAGATCTTTCAACTCACAACAGATAGGCCCAAAACTGACTCACACATTTCCAAGCTAAGCCATTATCAGAGGAGCTCAGTGCATACGGCACCAGCAGATGGACAAACACGAACTTCAATCCATCTCTGCTTCTAAAGCTCTCTAACAAGACCAAAGATATGAGCATCATATGAAAACATGACACAACATTGGGAGCTCATTAGTGCAACATTATGACGCTGAGAGGCAAATCACACGGGCGACGAGCCAGAATACAAGAAGTCACAGTATTATCCCAACGCATTGCACTCAAGTGAAACTGATGGAGCTTCCTGTGAAACTGAATAGCCATGCTGCGGCCCAGCGGAGTGAGGTTAATGACTTCTGACTGGTATTAACAGTTACAGACCATGTCGGCTGAAACACACCGGTTTGCATGACGCAGACAAACTTCAGCCTGTGTATGAAAGATTATCGCGAGTGGCTCAGCAGGTATTATGTACTAAATAGGCAGTGCCAGTCTTGGTGAGGCGATATGGATGATTGGATGTCAGTTAACACATGCACCGCTGCCAGTAAGCCGACGGGCCAGCTGGCTCTGCAGACTCTTTGTTAACATCCATTAGAAAAGTCATATCTGGAACTTTCAAAAGAGCGTTTCCTGTAACGTACACGCAAAATCACAGGACATGGATTCAAGACTCTAAAAGATTAAAAGGTTTCGCTGTGAATTACTGAAGTATTGTAATGTACTGTTTTAGACATACTTGTACTTTACTTGAGTGTTTCCATTGCGTGCTAAATAGACTTCTACTCCATACATTTTGTAGGATAGAATTGTACTGTTTACTTGTTACCAGGGGCGGACTGGCCATTGGGAATACCGGGAGTTTTTTACCGGTGGGCCCCCTGTTGACAATTGACTTGTGGTACCGAGTTTCCCGGGTTGATTTTTAGTCCCAGTCCGCCCCTGCTTGTTACTAGTTCCTTTATACATGAAAAAAAATCACACGATAAATACGATGCAGTACCGTACAATTCATCTATCCAGTATCTTTTTTTTTAAGGCTCAAAATGTACAAACAGCATTACACATTTAAATGATTTTCCATTTATTTGTTGTTGATAAAAACACCAAAAATCCATATTCTATAGAAATGTTGCCACTGTGTAGCGTCTTTTTACTTTTGGTACCTGATAATATTTCTGCAATTCTACCTTAGTAACATTTTCAATTCAGGACTTTTACTTGTGATGAAATATTTTAAGACCATAGTGTTTTCTACTTTTATTAAGTAAAGAATGTGTGTAGTTATTCCACCTCTGGCTACAGCATAGTTCGCAAATGAATATAATAAAGAGGCCCTATCCTGCTAATGTTCAGGTTCATGTTAGTATGTAGTGTCTCTACTGGGACATGTCTCCATGCTTTGATGTTCAAAAATTTATTTTTCTCATACGGCCTGTGCTGCAGCACCTCTTTTCACCCTCTGTCTGAAACCAGAGTCCAGTCTGCTCTGATTGGTTAGCTGGCCGGCTCTGTTGTGATTTAAAATAGGGTTAGGGTTCCTTCAACCCTTAGATGCACAAGTGGGTCTTTTTTGACCCGGTGAGGTGGTTTTCTTGAAGTATCTTTGTAATTACATTTGTTTATGATTTCATATTCCAGCTATTCCTCAAAAAACATGTTTGGATATTGTGCCATTCACATTTTAAATTTAAATTTTAAGAAATTGTAGTTTTTGTATTACTACCGCAAGCTTCCATAAGTGGGTCAAAAATGACTCGCATGCATTTCCTATCGGATCTAGTTTTTTTTTCAAAATGTAAACAACATTTCTAAAATTATAAATAGTGAAAAATTAAACATCAAATATTTCTAGTGTGAACTAAAATATAATATTATAAGTGATTTTTGTTAACCAAAATGACCAAAATGGCATAAAAACACATATTATTCTAATACGGGTCCTTTTTGGGTCCAGTCCAGTGTGCGAAATACTGGGGGTCCGGGGGAGCTCAACCCCCCTGATTAACACCTGAGCCCCCCTGAAAGTCTCAACAGCTAAATTTGAGCGGGGTCTCAAATTATAATATGTATTCGTCACTTGCAATGGTCACTAAAATGTTTTTAAGCTTCCTATGTCCAGTATTCATAATTCAAAACATTTATTCACAAATATCTTCTATTTTGGCTGGCAAAAGAATTTCCTCGCATAGAATCCAAAACAGACGGCTCTTTAACGGTCACGTATTCGTTCATTCATATGAACGTGAGAATATAGAATTATTTGACGGCACCCCTGAAGACGCCAGACGGCGCCCCGATTGAGAAACGCTGCTATAGACTCCTGATTGTCTTGGCTTGCATCCATGGAATATTGTATAGGAGGCCTACTACATATTGAGAAATCTTCGACCGGTATATTGCGCAATAAACGGGAGATGGGGACCCCCCCCGATTATTGACGGGTATTTCGCACACTGGTCCCTCGTGCATCTAAGGGTTAAGGCCCAGACTCATCCAACACTACAACATATAATATGTTTAAAACACAAGATGTAAAATAGTGCAAGAGAATTGTGCGAATGAGAATACTATGCAGGTAAATGCAGAAATAAATTAAATGTTAAATTGAATTTGAGAAAAACCGAATGTATTGGGCGCATCTAAATGGGATAAGGGGAATTAGCTTCTCTCAGTAAATAAAGATATGAGAAAGGGGCGCCTGCGTGGGTCAGAGGAGGCCATGTGTGCTCCTAATATGATAAAGCTTAGTGATTGTCCTCGTAACAGTGAAGCCTCTCCAGTTATCACCAGCAGTCTGCACACATCCATCCCTGCAAAGACACCGCATGTATTACACACTGCTCCGGGGCAATCCACAATGCAAAATTGATTAATATTTGCTTTCAAAATGACACGGCTTGATGCATGGGGGCTCTCCACATGTAAATGAACACTTTAAAGGAGATGAATAGCCTCAGCGGGAGGATTGTAAAGTTCAAGCAGTGGATTTGCATATTTATATTACAAGTTACTGATAATAAGCAAGGCAGGAAGAAATAAATGCACTCCGTTTGTCAATGTACACTTCCTACATTAAAAAAACTGGGGCTTATTAGCTTCTGTGAACTGATACGTTCAATTACTCGCAGTGATAGCAGCGCTGAAGATGTATAGTGCTGCGTTTTGAGTTTATAATACAATTTAGATAAAGACAGAGACACGAGACAATTGATGATTCATCGAGCATGAGACACGGTGAGGGAAAATAAAACTCATCGCAGAAACATAATGTTATTTCTCACTAATGATACAAACAAGTATTTAAAATTCAAACTCAATATTTAAAAGATAATCATAGTGATGAACGATTGAGTATATTTCTTTGTTACATGCTGCTCGACAACGTCACAGCAGTTCCACCGTAACCAGCGATGACAGTGTTCATGTGAAAAGTGTGTGTGTTTCTCTGCAGTCATCACTTTCTTTTGGAGAGCCACAGCTCGCCTTCAGCATGGATTTCCTGTTCCTGAGGAGAGATACAAAGACTGGACAGACCGTCATTATGTTTTGTGAGTGGAAAAAACAGGAAGCTCGTGGTGTCAGGATGATGTCACCTTCAAGCCCCAGTGCCCTTTTTAGACTTTGTCATGCTTTATCCTAAACCTCTCTGTATTTCTTTAAAAGCGTTATCCCACTAAAACTAGAAATTCATTTAGATGACGCCATAAGGATTTTAAAGTCAAATCAGTGTTGTTTTTCCCCGAAGAAAGGCATACTATTCCTTTTATAGCCCTTTTCAGACTTGGACACATAACACTGTTTGCTTTACTTGTCTTTTTAAGTGATGGCTTTATGAAGACACGACAGGACAAAGAGCACACGGCTTGATTGGACAATATTTGGCACCTGGTCTTAATTAATAACCATGAGCACAAGGGACGCTTCTCACAGTGAATCTTCTCTTATAGTTGTAGCCTTTCATCATTAGAGAGCACATCTGGTGCCTATTTTATAAAGTGTGACAGTGCACAAGCTTGAATGACAGGACGTTCAGTTGGGACTCACATTTGATGCTCACTGAATGAACATTAAAAAGAGATTGATGATCAGAGTTTTTGCAGAGGGGCTTTGTCATTTTATCCAGCAGACACCACAGCGGTGAAATATAATGATTTATCTGATCTGAGAAGAATCTCTTATTCAGACTTAAGGTTGCCATGTTAAAGTGCAATCAGAAGAACAGTATGCATGTCTTGGTCACATGACCTTAACTGGATTTACCACTCGTACATTTTGTTAGTAAAGTACGAGAAAATGGGTCAATGCTACAAATGACCTTAAGTCGTAGATTTAAAAATCAGATTTTTCTTTCATTATTCCGAATAGCTACTTAACATCAGCATGTTAGCATTTTAATTATGAGTAGTATGTTAGCATCAAACAGCAATCTCCAGTTCAGAAAATTAAGCCAACGTGGAAGTGCTAAAAACTGCAGTCACCTGAATGGCCACCGGGGGCTAAAATTGAGTCCCAGAGAACCCTGATGTTAAAATGCTTAACTTTACAGCAGAAAGAAACATGTTTAATTATATGAAGGCCTTTAGTTATGTATAATTAAGGGTGTGGCCACTTTTAGTAGCAGGTTGGTACGGTCAAAGGTTTGCTAGCTGCTAGCTTTGTGCTATGCTGCGTCTTTTTGGCCCGCCTTTAGTCGACCAATCTTCCTCTTTGGCCATTTTCAGATTATGCCGACGACCAAAACCACCCACTTTTCACAACTTCTTCACAACAGCTTTGCAGAAAGAAACTTTAAAGTGCACCTATCATGCTATTTTAAGGCATATATTATGGGTCTCAGATATATACAAAAACATGTCTATGATGTTTCTCAAAATACAAACAGATCATGTATTTTAGACATCCCTCATATCCCTCTGTTTCAGCCCTGTTAGATTTTGGGTCCTTAGCTTGAAATGAGAAAAAAGAGGAGGCGGAGCTAATGCCTGATCAGAATTCTACCGGAGATAAAGTTAAATTCTGCTGTGATAAAACACCATCCTGTTCTAAACCACATCAAGGATTATTTCTGAAACAGTATGGAGCTCAAATGCTTTTTCTCTTGCGGGTTTATCACAAGGTGAGTTCTTTTTTTGAATTTCCTGCTTTTTAAACACATGTGCTCTCCAGTACAGGTTAGCTCTGACGGCCCGTCCACACAGCGGCGTGCGTTGACGCTTGCCGGCGGGCGTGTCTGAAACTCGACCAACAACCAATCACATGAATCTCCCGCCCCAGACACACAAGCACGCGGTTTGATTGGCTAGAGCTTGTACTGGCATATGATTCGATTGGCCAATGTAAGTCAATGGGAAAAAGTGTTTCCGGGCCTGGCAACCAAACGGAAGTGTAGTACCGCCGTTTGGCCACCATGAATATTTTCATCTGAGTCCAGCGCACTTCCTGGGGGCTTGGTTGTACCCCTGTTTTTAAAAGATGTGGGTACGGAGGAAAAGAGAAAGGGTTTTATTTTCTGACGCTGCGTGAGTTCCCCGACATATTTATGTATAAAAGACATCAAAAAGTGCATTTTGCATGATAGGTCCCCTTTAAGAGTGAAATCACAGAGACTATGTCCACGGTTAGCGTGCAGTTCTTAGCATTGCCTAAGCCTCAAAGCTGCTAGCATAAATGTACTACAACTTTTTAAAAGTAACTGTTAAGAAGATTTTCTCCGTGAATACCTTTCAAGTGCTCCTTAGTAAAGCACGGAGTCCCAGTAGTTCCAGTTAATTTGCCTAATTGCTCCACACTGTGAGAGAGGATAGTTGAATGCAGCTAGCCCCCATGTTCATGACAAGTTCACAGCCAACTTGTTCGTTTTAATAGAAATACAAACCACCTGTTAGTTACTCAGAGCTTAGTGTTCCTTTATGCAGATATTAAGTACTATAATAGCTGGTGTCAGGTAGCAGATAGTCTTCAATAGCTGGTGTGATATGAGGAATAGGAGAGAACATATGTTGCATGAAACCATTGGGTGAGAAAGATGATACTGCCAAAACAAAACACAATATATGAGTAATCTAATATGTGCCATATGTTGACCATACATTTAAGATCTCCTCTCTTTGCTGAAGTGAAAAATGAAATCAAATATCACAAATGAGGAGAGGCCATTAAATTAAGATGATAGGGACTAACGGCAGCGTAACACACACCACCCTTTGAACGGGACTTTTGTGTTTGGCTCACACTTAATATCTCAAATGTCGCCCCCCCCCTCCTTCTCTCTTTTTCATCAGGTGAATTGCTTCTATTGAGATATTTAACAAGTCATTTTAGTGGGGTGTTTGGAGAGGGCCTGGCCAGGACTCCAGGTGGTAAAACCTGGTTAAAATGCAATGCTGTCTCATCAAAACTCACACACATTCACACGCAGCACGCAGTCATGCACAACACGGAGATGTAGCTGAACTACTTTTCTGAGTATTTCCAACTCATGCAGTGTTACACGTGTATTCACAACATGTTGTTGGCAAATATTTAAGCAATAGCTCACGACAGGCCGTGGTATATGCTCATTATATCACAGCTAAGGGGCGTGGTGCGACGCGAAGCGAAGCGAAGCAAACTGCCTGCAGATACTGTTTTTCTCAGACGCGGAGGGATACTGACTTGTTGTGAAAAGTAACTTACAATTCTACCCGTGGTATACGCTCAGTATGTCACGGCTAAGAACCAATCAGATTGCTTGATTTGACTTGTCCGTTTTATAATGTACTTTATACTTCACTGCATTTATCTCACAGCTTTCTACATAGTGACAGCACTACGCAACACTCACGCTCCTATTGGCTAGCGCTCCAACACATTGCACGTGATAGGCTAAGAGGTGGAACATCTCTAAGCGTTTGACCAATCACAACAGAGCCGGCCAGCTAACCAATCAGAGCAGACTGGGCTCTGGTTTCAGACAGAGGGTGAAAAGAGGTGCTGTAGCACAGGCAGTATGAGAAGAATAAAGAACTTTTTGAACATTAAAGCATGGAGACATGTAGAGACACTACATACTGATATACACCTGAACATCAGCAGGAGAGGACTCTTTAAAGTAGAGACACTACATACTGATATACACCTGAACATCAGCAGGAGAGGACTCTTTAAAGTAGAGACACTACATACTGATATACACCTGAACATCAGCAGGAGAGGACTCTTTAAAGTAGAGACACTAGATACTGATATACACCTGAACATCAGCAGGAGAGGACTCTTTAAAGTAGAGACACTACATACTGATATACACCTGAACATCAGCAGGAGAGGACTCTTTAAAGTAGAGACACTACATACTGATATACACCTGAACATCAGCAGGAGAGGACTCTTTAAAGTAGAGACACTACATACTGATATACACCTGAACATCAGCAGGAGAGGACTCTTTAAAGTAGAGACACTACATACTGATATACACCTGAACATCAGCAGGAGAGGACTCTTTAAAGTGGAGACACTACATACTGATATACACCTGAACATCATCAGGAGAGGACTCTTTAAAGTAGAGACACTACATACTGATATACACCTGAACATCAGCAGGAGAGGACTCTTTAAAGTAGAGACACTACATACTGATATACACCTGAACATCAGCAGGAGAGGACTCTTTAAAGTAGAGACACTACATACTGATATACACCTGAACATCAGCAGGAGAGGACTCTTTAAAGTAAATACTGATATACACCTGAACATCAGCAGGAGAGGACTCTTTAAAGTAGAGACACTACATACTGATATCAACCTGAACATTATTAGAATAAGGCCCCTTTGAAGTGATGTAACATTAACTTATCTGAAATGTGCCATTCTGCATAACTGACACTTTTGCTCTAAGTACTTAAAGTATCTTTTCATACTTTAACTTGAGTATGACGGACTTCTACATTTAACAGAGTATTTGTACAATGTAGTATTGCTGTTTAACTTAAGTTAAAAGTTGGTATTATTCTTCCATCCTAGATGAAAAGACAAACATTTGATTTACTACGATAGCGATTAGTTTAGCGCATAAATTACCGAAAATCATTAAACTGGGTTTTACCATAAAGTATTAATTTCCATAAAATGGACCCTAAAATCTAAACTGATCCCGTTGGAAAAGTGTGGAAGTAGTGAAATGAAAACACACATATCCATAAGTCCATAATTGGGAGGCCAGCACTTATTGAAAGTGCTTATTATAACACTCAACATGTTTCCTATTAAAACACTCAGCAGACATTTAGTCAAGTGCTCCCCTCTCGTATCTAATGAGAATGTTAGTTTTGCTAATTAATTGGACATAAAATCATAAGGAGACAGATGCAGATTTAATTTAATTGGGTACAATTGCCGTGGATGTTGGAGAATGAAATATTTCCGTTGGTGTATTTATGAAGGTCCAGACTTTCGAGCCATAAATCTCCATCATTTTAACAAGAAGAGACAGCAGCCAATTTGTGGGATTCATGTTTTCCCCTCCTCTCAAATATGAATGAATAACAGACATATCTGTGAAGCATTGACGATAACATTAAATCCAATCAGAGTGGAAAATGAATTTTAACTGGCTTGTCGTTACAATTTAGACCTCATAAGGAGCTCCTCCTTCTGTCACGTTAATTCAATTCCCGATCACGATGATCTCCAGAAACTTCTGAACCATAAAGAGAGGCTTTAAGGGCAAGCATTGCATGTTTGAGAGGGAGAGATATGTCCTGTAATTGAATAATAAACAATGTCTAAATTGCATTATAGTCATCCGGAGTAATCGGATTAGAGGAAAAATGCAAGTAAACCACGTAATAATAACATATAAAGAAATGGATTGAGAGCAGTATGCTGGTCATTGATGGGACAGGAAGGCTCTGTGTCTGCAGCTTTCTGAATGTGCCACTTTGAGCCGGCCTCGTCTACAATGAGCATGGACAAGCCCCCTCACACTCTAACTGTAAGCAAAAACATACAGAATTAAGTGTCAACTTCAGGCTCTGCGTGTGAAAGACTCTGTTCCTTCACAGCCTCGAGTTCCAGTTAAACTAATATTATTAGAGCAGTTATTTATGATTGTGAAGTCGGGAAATTAGGAAATGATATTACAGATGCAAGAGTGTCTGACCCAGGGGCGCCGCCAGCGATTTTGGGCCCCATGAAAAGATATCACATTGGTTACTTAAACATTTTTTTCTTAAAGGTGGGGTAGGTAAGTTTCAGAAACCGGCTCGAGATACACTTTTTGTTATATTCCATGGAATGCTCTTAACATCCCGATAGCAAAGAATATCTGAAGTGCTTTGACAAAAAATCCATAAAAAATGTATCTGAGGAAGCCGTGGCGCTGTAAAAAGCACGACCAATCATCTGAGCCGGCCCGGCTAAAGTAACTGGACTGCCTGTCAGCCTTCCATCGGGGCACAAACTGATCTCGTGCCCTCATTGGTCATGTGCGCGTTCGTGTGTGTTGGAGGAGGGGCTCTGTAAGGAAGTGGCAGATTTTCTCCGGTTGTGTATTTTCAAATTCTAGCGATCTCGAGCCGGTTTCTCAAACTTACCTACCCCACCTTTAATGTTCTAAAAATAGTTTGGGCCCCTGTCCGTCACGGGCCCTTAGAATCGTCCTAACTTTTCACCCCCTTACGGCGCCCCTGGTCAGACCTCTCATTTCCTTACAGTAAAAGGAAACCACAAAACCATAAAACAATGTTAACGTATTGAGCTGAAAGAAAATGTTAAGCGCTCAATCATTACACTTGGGAAGTTCATATGTGGTGGAAATAAATCAATGAATGCACCAACTAAGATTTCAGCAGACTATTTATTTACTCGAGTCAAGCGAGGATATTTTCACACCTTCTGCAGACAAGATCATCACCACGCTTTCGGACCAGGAAACTCTAAGCGGTGATAACGCATATCTTCTTCACGGTTGTAATATATTCTAGGACTTCCATACTTTAGTTAGAAAGCTGATAAGGTTATATTTAGGACTTAATTCTGCTCATCATGACCTCTAACAAAGTCATTACTTGCCTGCACACACAAACAACCCGTGCACCTTCACCTCTCCACCGCTCACACACCATTTTCCCACAGGAGGAATTAAGTGAGACAACCCGAAAGAGTGAATACCTCAGCGCGGCTCACCCGGCATGCCTTGCCGTGCACGGCGTAATCTGATAATATCAATCATAATTGTGTTAGGTGTAATCCATCTGACTTTCAGTTTGTCGGGGTCAGGGTAGGAAGCAAGGCCCCACTTGCCATCAATTATCAGACATAAGAGAGTGGTGGATGGAGCTCTCCTCTATAAATAATATGGTGGGGCTGGCGATCGATGCCGTACAGTTCCCCTGTCATGGCTTTAATGGCAGCTGGCTTTCTTGGCTGTGTGGATCAATAGCGTGTCTCCTCAGGGCTCAGTCTGGGGCCGGGTCACGCCTGGTGACGGGGACCTAAATGACACCTCTGTTGTGATTGGGAAAAGAACGTGAGACTTTTAGGTTCTTTAGTCCCACTTCTGGGTGCCTTTTTTCCCAGGGCACCTGTTGAGATGAGTCGGATCAACTGCTGCTACTTTCTTTAGAAAAGTGGTTAAACACAAGGCACTTTTTTTACATTACATGATAGTTTGCTGACACTTTTGCCCAAAGCGACATACACTCCAATACTACATGTACCTAGCAACAGGCAATACAACTGCCAAACTCCTGAGCTACGATAGGTGCCTTTACCTTCACATGTTTATACATCTGTCTACATATGTATTTGTTATTGCAACAAGCAGTTTTTAATTTAAATCTTTTTTTTTTTCTTTAAATTTTGTTAAAAAAAATAACTCACATTTTCTTGAACATAGTCACTTGCAACAATCTTTTACCCTATTTTATTTCTCTTTCTGATTCTTCTTGATATTATTTGTATAGTTTTATATATATTTATGTTGCATTGTGGAAGGAGTGGATTTTCATTGCCAAAACAAACTATTGCACGTTATGACAATAAAGCCTTTGAATCTTGAGAGCAGTTTGGATTTCGATATCTTGCCAAAGATTATTTCGACATGTTGACTGACCGCAAGGGCTGGGATCAAACCACTGATTGGCAGATTAGCATATTAACCCCCGACCCGGAGCCACTGATAGCCTACCTCTAGAAATAAATTCCCAAATCACATGTGCTTTTTTTCCCCACTGCCAAAGCTCATCTTCAGTAATTCACGCGTGTCTCAATATATTTTCTTCCCGAGACCAAAGGCAGGCAAACATCAGGAAACAGAGTACAGTACAATTCCACAAGAACGCAGATTTGTATTTCCGACAGTGCTCGGGTGTACACACAAGCAACGTGAGCCCTTTATATTCCAAACAGGGTGGTTTGAAGTGATGTCTAATTGAAAAACATGAAGAGGCACAGCTGCTCAGTCTGAATGTCAATGGCAGCGAGAATGACAGACAGCACAGCAGGAACCCAGGCCAAGATTGCTTGGCCAAGACTTACGAGACACATAAACAAACACACACACAAACCGAGTTAGCATGGAGACACGGACACAAAGCCAAAGCAGGGGGTATCAAGCGCGAGGAAAAAAAAACGAGCAACGGACAAATAAAACCAAGAAGATGGCTGGAGTGATTTGCCTTCAAAGGAACACGGGTTAAATGTCCTGACCCCTTGAAAGATGTTTATCATAAGATCATAATATTGGTTGCATGTAAAGTACTAAAACAATTAATCAATTTCCGCTGACTTTAAAGCGTTTCTCCTTTGAAGAAAATCAGGATTAAATCATTAACATCAGGCTGAAAGAGATGCTGCGAAAATATGATATTTAGCACAAAGAAAACACGCTCTCTAGTGTCAGCGTCACATGTACAACACTGCAACAACATCTCCGGGGGCGACAGATAGACGTGAGATAAAAGTTGTTTGTGTGTCATCGTGAGGCCACGGAGCTCACACAAATCTGTCTCCTTGTCCAGTTTTATGGGGAGGACACAGGGGGTGCGAGAGATAAACTCCATCTGTAATTAACAGAGATGTGGGTCAGCGAGCAACAGAGGCCTCGCCTGCCAACTGGACCTTTCTGTTGTTCTGTTTCCTCCTTTGCTTTTCGGAAGAGAAGTCTCATCTTCCACACATTTCTGTTTCATCTAAAGAAACACCCCAATGGGAATGAATCAACCTCTGGAGAAGCAGGCAAGGTGGGGAGGGGGCTTCAGAGAGCATTGATGTTAACACAATCCTTTTCTATGAAAGTGGGCGCGACAAATGTTGTCCTCCAGAAGTTTGACTGCTTCGATAATACTGATACCGATCAGCTTCATAATACTCGAGGTAGTGGAAGTACTCAGATCATTTATTCAAGTAGAAATAGTGTTGAAATACTCTGAGTACAAATTACAAATGTTACTTAAGTAGAAGAATACAAGTATACTCAGTAACATGTACTTCAAGTGTCAAAAGTGAAAGTACTTCTAATGCAGAATGGCTTTTTCCCAGTATTAGAGAAATATATGATATTCTTCAGTTTATATCACCAACAAATACACGTCATATCCTTTAAATATTGTAGTAGTCAAACCGCTTTAGTTCTTTTGTTTAATACTGGGTAGATTAGTAGTGCAGTACTGGATCAAATATAAGCAAAGTATGTGTTTTTAAACTTTTTATACATACAAAGTAAGTAGTAACTATGAGCTTTAAACACGTGTAATGGTGTTGCCCTGCAGAAGACAGGACAAAGTCATCAGATACTTTTAGTTTAGCTTCACTGTTGTGTAGACATGTGGCAACACTTCCTCCACTGATTGCTTTTTTAGTGATACAATACTTTGAACAAAGTACAAGCGTGACACCGTTCACAGTCAGTGGCCTACATGAAAGAGAAACATGTAAGTAAATCACGTCTCAGGTACAATTCCAGTGCACCTTTTCCCTTAAAGCTTATTTCATTGAGAACAAGAAGAAACTTGTGTAAAGTGTAAATCAGTGCTCAGGAGGCTGTGTTCATTGTCCCTGGACCTCTTTCCCAGAGAAGTAATTGAGTGTGGAGGGTGGCTGGTGCTGGAGGAGAGGGATCGTTTCTGCTCTGCTGCTGCCATCGGCCACTCAGGCCCGTCCCTGTAACTAATGGAGCTTCCTCTGGGCCGCTTTTCCCCTCAGATGGGCACAGCTGGGGGAGATCCGCCACCCAGAGCTGAAGTTACACCCCCCCCTTCTCCACCCAGCTGCCGCCTCCTCCTCCCCTGCTCCTGCCTAGTCCTGCTGTGCCACTGCTGCTCAGCGCTCACTCCTGGCAGAAGGGGAGGTGAGAGTGGGAGTTCCAGACGTGGGTGGACCACCGTGCTGAGGCTCGTATATGCCCTCAGAGAAGGGCGGCTGCGTTGGTTGCCCCCACAGAGGCCAAGAGACAGGCATGCTTAAATAACACGGCCATAACGAGGGCAATGAAGCCGGCTATTTGTGCTGGACCAGGGGGGGGGGGGTCGGCCTTTTGATTCCCCTCTGCGGAGCCCTCCACCTCTCTGACATTTTACATGGCCTAGGAGAGGAGGCCGGGAAAAAGAACCTGTGTCGTAAAAACGTTACAGCGGTGCTGCGAAGCAGGCACAGGAGCGTTTGATGTTTACACCCTGCATTCTTTGTCAACCAGAAAAACATGTGCACTTGACTCGGTGCTGTATTTTCTATTACTTTGCTCAACTCTACAAACCTCTCAAATTAAGGCTCTTTTATAAGCAGAGTGTACTTCCATTACATGCAAATGGCAGTTATGTAGATCCAACTACCAAAGGGAAAGTTTGTCAGGTATCACAGGTCTGCAGAGATGATCCTCAGCTAACATGACCAGGGACGAGATGTCCCCTCCCACATTGTGTGTGACGGATGGTGCGTGTGTGCGAGCAGGTTATAGAAAAGTGTTCTTCTACACCGTGGAACTTGTAAAACATAGCGAGGGCTACACCCTCTGCAGCCACACAGCAGGATCCAATTAGGACTCTTATCTACTAATTATGTCCCTTACACATCTGCATTCCAGAATTAAAAAAAAGCCTGCTGTCCTCTCTCCGTAACAAGCCCTCGAATGAATGAGATTGCTTTGTAATTGAACCTCTTCATGGGTCCCTTGGCAGGGAAAATACGCTAAGTTACATTTGTATTAACAGAGCATCAATCATAGCTGATCAAACGATAAACAGTGCTGATGATCACTGGAGGAAAGGGGTTGCACCTTTATGGAAATGTGCTGTCCACCTAGAGCAGAGGAGCAGCGGAGAGGAGGAGATGCTGCCGGGAGAGAAACTGTCCCGGGCCGGCCACTGTGGGGCGCTGTGCTCCAGATCACTGCTGCAAACAGACAGGGCTCACATCGATACATGCAGTCAGAACATGCTTCCGTTTGCTTAAGAGATATACACTTACACACACATATAACTGTACGTTGAAGTACACTCCTAGTCTTTTACTTTTCTTTGTATATTTTGTTTCCAGATTGAGAAACATCCTGTTGATATGGGAAACTCTACTCTGTTGGTAAAAGTATTCTTAGTTTGTCATATTTTGACCACATGTCGAACAATAATGGTCATTATGTGCGAGGAGAGTATTATAAAGCCCATCTTTTTTGATATACTGGTATCAGTATCAGAACCCTTTTTAATGTTTTTAAAGAATGTATTCTGCTAAAATCCACTTAGATGCTTTTCATGAATGATGATATATTAGAATAACAAGCAGTCTCAAGGTAAATCTCCAGCTCACAAGGAATACACAAACATATAGTAAGAACATTGTATTGTGTGATTTAGATATACACTTGGGCTCACACATACACCGCATTATAGGGTTGAAGTAGAAGTATACGCTTTTTTTGGGGATATGTTGCTTCCAGACTGTTTCACTACGCCCTATTGTTATCAAAAAAATATATAATAAAAATATAAAATATAGGCCCTATAAAAATATAGGGCCAGATCTTTTTGATAAACTGGTGTAAGCTTCAGGACACTTTTAGCAGACCCTCTGTTTTGTCTGCACCTTGGCCAATAAGTAAAAAAATAGAATAAATAAATCTCATAGCACTTGGAAAGGTGTGGTGTATTTGAAGCCAATGCAGTAGCGCTTCATGTACCTGCAGGAGTCTTGCTTTTCCTGTTGCGTTTCTTCATGCTTTATTATTGTCGTTTTGGACAAAAGCATCAGCTCAATGAAACACAATGTAAAGTAAAACTGTTTTTTACTTTATCAGCCGTTCTGCTGAGCTGTGCATTGCATCATGCTTCTCATACATGATTACATACTAGGAAAGACTGATAAGATGAAAAGATACATCTATGTGTATGCGTGAGGAAGTTACATATATAACAAGGTTTAAGGTTCACATGTACGTCCGCGCCTTGCAACAAGAATCTGATCCTCTGCTTAAACAAAGTCACAAGTTCCAGTATGTCCAAAAGGAGTGAGGGTTCATTCAGTTTCCGTGAACATTTATTCCCTGAATGTAGATTAAATCAAACAGACCTTGTGTAACTTGACCGATATGCTCAGATCCGGCTATGCACATGTAAACTAGATACACAACAACACAAGGTTACATAACACACATTTCAAACCTTTGCTAGATCCAACTGAATTTCTATGCTATATTTTATATTAAGAATTCCATACTTTTACAGATCATTCTGCGCTAAAATACTAAAGTGCATCCACATTGACTTTAACGCTCCTATTGTCTTCGTTCAAATGTGACCGGTCCTGTTTTAACTGCTATTACATTAACACCATAATCCATTAAAACCATTAATCAGCACCACATTTCATTTAACGCCCTTTCAAACTGTACATATTGTATCAGACTACTGGTATACATGAACAACTGCAGTTAATATACAAAGAACAGACACTGAACATGTATTGCATGTGCCAGGTGTGATCCATGTGGGGGGATGGGCACATAATGGGGGGGAACACATCTAGAGTATGTGTGTGTGTGTGTGTGTGGGGGGGGGGGGGGGGGGGGGGGTGTGGCCTAGCATTACTATACTTGTGGGGACCTAAATCTGTTTACACAGTCACGTGTGGGGACTCGCCTCCCTTATGGGGACAAATTGGAGGTCCCCATAAGGGGGATCATTAATTTAGGGTGAAGACTTGGTTAGGGTTAGGCATGTGTTGGTTATGGTTAAGGTTAGGATAAGTCTCCAGGAAATGCATGTAAGTCAATGTAATGTCCCCTGAAGTGATGTTTACATGGTACAGTACATGACCATTGCATGTATACAAAATATGTGTAATGTGTATTTGTAAAGCGCTTTGAGCATCTGGAAAAGCGCTATAATAAATATAAGGAATTATTATTATTAATTATTATGTGTGTGTGTGTGTGTGCGTGTGTGTGTGTGTGTGTTTTATCTGATCCGGGTGGTTACTAATTCCTTTTCTTTGTGGCGGTCATTTTTGACCGGGAACACCATGGGAGTTACACAGTTGACTAAATCATCCAAAATCCAATGAAAGTGGTGATCAGCAATTGTATATGTTCAAATGTCTAAATCAAATCAAATCAAGTTTTATTTATATAGCACATTTAGAAACGATTTTTGGTCGAGCCAAAGTGCTGTACATGTAATAAAAATAGCCTACAGTAGAGACACTTTACAGCAAATACAAGAGCACAGATTGTTCAGAATATCAGTATGAGAAAAGCGACACCCTCTGTCCTTAGACCCTCTGTCCTTAGACCCTCTGTCCTTAGACCCTCTGTCCTTAGACCCTCTGTCCTTAGACCCTCACATCGTACAAGGAAACACTTCCAGAGGAAACCCACAGTTTAAAGGGAACATGGGAGAAACCTCAGGGAGAGCAGCAGAGGAGGGATCCCTCTCCCAGGACGGACAGACGTGCAATAGATGCCGTGTGTAAATCGAAGAGATAATACATTTGACAGCATACTAACGGTCTACTGTGAAGGATATCATAAAGCCTAAATGCAATCGAATGTAAAACCAAAAAGTTATGAAAGTAGTAAATCGGTCAGATTTGACCCGAAGACCACAGGAGGGTTAAAAGAGTGTTCCAGTCGACCAAGCTTTAGTACCATCATTTTATTTTTGGGCATTTCAGTTTCCCTTTTTTGATGCATATGAAGAGGCTGTGCGTTCCCAGGCAGACTTCTGCTACCTCAAGATGTTGTTTGCAGAACACAGTCATGCAGTCAAGTGTTCTCTCAGTTGAACACGTGCTTGAGACTTAAGAGAGGGAGACAGTGTGGAGGTTAGCGCAGGTATGCAGAGTGGTTCGCTGCAGAGCACCATGACGACAGCACATATTCATCACTTTCACAACTCTTAACGCTTTCCTAACTCTGGGCAAGTGCTTCCTTCTACCTCTTTATACATGTGTAGAGAATGATCAGGTTGGTTGTAAGACTAATTACGTAACATCTCTTTTCTTAAGTTCATTGTTTCTCATTAAAAAAGGACTTTTGTCAGTGGTTGAAAGAAAGTCTGAACTTTGAGATACTTGTTTTTTAATTAAAGCATTAATTTCATCATTATTATTCAAGTATCTATTCTGTGCCACTTTAAACTTCTACTCACTACTTATCAGAGATCAATATTTACATGTGTTTGACAGCTGTAGTTAGATGTAACTTTTTACATAAAATACACAATACTAATATACTGGGTTGGACCAAAATGTGTTCCAAATTTATACATTCATAGATATACACATACAACATTAGAACACTTATTTTATGTAATTTTAAGTGTTAATAACCGAATAATATATTAAAATGAATGCGACGCTTGGAGCCATTCTGCATAAGGACAACTTTTACTTTTATACTTTCAGTACATTTAGCTGGTAATCCGCCTGATCTTTTACTTAAGTAACATTTTAAATGTAGGACTTTTACTTACTTATTAAAGGATCTGAGTTCTTTTCCACCACTGGCTTAAGTTGTATATTTATTCTAATTTGACAGGTAGCCTTTGCCCCTGTCTTTCTCTTTTGCTGCTGTTTTTTTTCTTCTAGGAACCTGACCATTAAAGGTTGGGTCGGTAATTTATATCAGAAACACTTGTTGTTATATCCATGGAATGCTGTTAACATCCCGATAGCAATGAATATCTTAAATGTTTTGACAAAAAATCCATAAAATTTGTATCTGAGGAAGCCGTGGCGCTGTAAAAAGCACGACCAATCATCTGAGCCGGCCCGGCTAAAGTAACTGGATGGCCTACCTGCCTGTCAGCCTTCCATCTGTGCACAAATTTATCTCGTGCCCTCATTGGTAATGTGCACGTTCGTGTGTGTTGGAGGAGGGGCTCTGTAGGGAAGTCTGAAGGAAGGGGCAGATTGGTTTCGGCTGCGTAGTTTCAAATGTTAGCGCACTCGAGCTGGTTTCTCCAAAATTACATACCCCACCTTTAATAATTGTTAATAGCTGTGATCCCTGACCTGCGGCTTGTCTCTCATAACAGTGGAAGAGGAAGGTGAATGGAGGAGGAGGAGGAGGAGGCTTTCTGCGAGGCTGAGCTCACTTTATTAGCATTGATTCCGGTTTTATGTATTTTGTCACAGCTAATGCTATCGATCAGCGCTTCCACCAGCCATGCCCCCTTTAAAACTTCAACAAATTCCTTTTTTGTGTGTGCCATTTAGCCTCAAATGTGTCTGATGTCCTTTTAGAGGCATTCATAATCCTGGGAGAGAGAGTGTGCTCCGGTTACAAACAGACCATAGTGGAAGTTTCATTGCTTAGATTGCAGGGGTGGTTCTAGGGGGGACAGGGGGGGCCCAGTGCCCCCCTAACACTGACCTCTGACCCGCCTGTGGCCCCCCTAACAATGAATTTTTTTTTTTTTAAATGTTAAATGTGTTAGTGCAAACATTGCACTATAACTTAAGCTGAAGCTAACAGTAATAACTATAAGATCTATCTGAAATAAATAAGTGTACTGAAACAAATACCAATAACTGTATTGCATTGTTTTCTTATGCGCAATTACTTCATACTGTCTAGTTCTCTTTTTCGTCCTGCATTTATTGTGCCACCCTCAGAAAATAACTGCCCTCCAGTGGCCCCCCCCCATTGAAATTGGTCTAGAACCGCCACTGTTTGATTGGCCACTCATGTCTTGTATATCATGTGTATTCTGGACTATAATGAATAAATACATCTTCATTGGTAATTATAATTGTAATATTACATAAACAATAGAAGACTTTAAACACTGCATCTCAGGTAACACTAATTAAATAACCATACAATAATTATAACATTGGCGAATAAATAAAAATGTGGAAAAAAAATAAAGGAAAAAATTAAATACAAATAAAATACAAATATTTAAATAAATACAATTAAAAATTATCTTCTCAATTTCAACAAACAAACTCGTTTTTAAAAATGGTTATCTTTCTCTGATATCCTATAAGGTATATCAATGTTTTTGCATTTCTAACACCTGTTTTCTCTCATGTGATTTTAGATTTGTTTAGATGTCATAGGCAAAGACAATGAATATATCTTGATTAAAATACACTGATTCCGACAGAAACTTGAACTTATTTTAAAACATAAAATCTGAACACCAAGTCAGGATTATTATTTCTTTTAAATGTTATACTGCATGTCTGTGATATAACTTGTAGTTTGTGGTTATCTCAGCCTACAGCGATGATGAGAACGAGCTCTGCACCAATAGCTGCTATACAATAAGATTTAGTTTGAGAAAGGAGGTGAAAGGGGAGGAAAGGAGTGGCTTCTTGTTCTGGTTTCAGCTCTCCTCTTGTGACCGAGCATGTTGAGAGTAAAGCAGTTCACATGTCGCCTCCATCTCAAACAGGATCCCCACTGAGGAGAAGAATAGCAATTAGCATGCTAAAGGTAGCACTAATGCGAGACCATCTTTGAAGCCCCTCTGAACCAATCTGCCCGTTACCAGTCGGGCAATAGGAGGATTGGTTCAGTGTGTACTCAGGATAATGAAGCATGTGGAGTTTAGAGAGGCTAACTTGTGTTAAACTGCGGGTCAGAGAGCCAGTAGGGGAGGAATCTGAAATCAAGTCACATGAAAGCCACATTAAGTTCATTTGTTCACACAAAAAAGACCATGCTGCAGTAGATATGATGGTATAATTAAATGCTTTCTAAGTGGGACATGTTTGAGGAGTTAATTTAGATCAATTGAAATATATATATATGTGACAAAAGCTGTTTCAAATTGTTTCAGGTTGCTCTCCAAAACGAGTCCACAATGCAATACTACTACTATAATAGATGTATCTCCTGCAAATAGAAGGGTTACAGTCTTCATCAAAACACAGTTGAGTTGAAAGGATTTGCTTAAAGAGATGAATGGAATGGATACTGTAGTTGGTATGAGTCAAATGATAAATGATATTTCCTGTGGTGGAAAATGTTCGCTTAGTATGAAAAGAAGACTGAAAGGGGCTTTAAAAAGAAAAATAAGGCTTTCCAGACTCGTGTGCTTTGGAGGTGACATGGTCTGAGTCTCCCGTGTGACATCAGAGCTGCAGATCAGAGTGTGTGTGTGTGTGTGTGTGTGTGTGTGCGTGCGTGTGTGTGTGTGCTGCTGCGCCCGGCCCGAGCGCTCCTCATCAGCTTATGGTAATGTTGTGAACAGTGTGACTGCTCCAATAGAAAGCCAGCTGACAGCCAGTGACATGGCCTGCCCGTCACCTGACACCTGCCAATAGAGGGGGGAGGGCCACACACACACGAGAATAAACACACACACACATACACCTGATAATCATTGAATTATACACAGCGCGCCTCTTTCACTAACCTCTCCTCTCCCGGGACCCAGCTGTTCATAAAATACCTCCCAGTAAGACAGTGGGGATGGAGCAGAGGGGCAGCTGGGGGAGGCTGGAGGGAGGAGGTGGAGAAACGGCATTACAAAAAAAAAAACATCACGCCTCACTGGCTCCCAATACCATGCACATTTTTAAGAGAGCCAAACTGAAAAGATACAATTTCACTCAATGAGGCGGGCTGCAGAGGCAGGCACAAAGGAGACAAGATAGTGCAATCTGGAGGTCACTGACACGGCCTCTGCTGTAATTACTACACTTCCTTTAATACTTCTGCAATGCAACCGTTCTCCCACACACACACACACACACACACACACACACACACACACACACACACACACACACACACACACACACACACACACACACACACACACACACACACACACACACACACACACACACACACACACACACACACACACACACACACACACACACACACACACACACACACACACACACACACACACACACACACACACACACACACACACATACACACACGTATTATGTGACGCTGTCTTCATTTCCTCAGGACTGAGCTTTTCTAATGTGTTGATATTAGATGACAACAGAACAGGTTTGAGGCTCGGGAGTAACTGATTACAACAAACTGTATTCCCTTACAGTTACATAAAAAACATTTATACATTTTTAAAGATAGAGGATTAAAAGAAGGACAATCGTATTAACAAACTAAAAGGGCGTATAGTGGTTGTTGCAAACGGATCAGATGTTATCTCTTCTCTGTAAGCTGTACTATTCTGTCGGCTTTCGTTCCTCAACAAACAAATACGTTGAGAGTGAACCTACCTATACGCCGCTGCCTGAATCTGCATCATGGTGTTCGCTCTCGTCGGTTCATTTATTCATTGCAATAATCCAAGAGTGACAGAAAGTTATCAGGTTCCCATTAAATTCAAATTACATTCATTTTAGAAACGACCGATTACGCTTTTTGGGGTTTTCCCTTTCCTGAAGTGTGATATAGGCTTTGGTGCCGTTACTATAGCAGCATGTATTAGATGGCATTAAACTTCAGGTCCCAGCGTTGATCAAGAGTATCTCTCTGAAATAGGTAAACCAAACCTGAACACACACTAGCTCAAATGGACTTCACATCTGTCGGAGACCTATGGGTCTGGTCTCCACCGAAACCTAAATGTCTGTTATTTGGCATTATGTTGTGTTTGTTCAAAGTATAGGTCTGCCGAAAGTTTCCCTTAAAGTACAGGGTTACTGCCAGATTGATCCGGAACAGTTTTCAATTGAGATTCAGGCTCACATGTTCAATGTTCAAACAGGAACGTAATGGTAAAACCCAACGGGATTCAAAGTGTGTTTTCTGTGGGTGCACTACTTGAGAATTTATCATTTTTCAAATCAAACTTCTGTCCCACGAGAGAAACTCAAGGGGTGAGCGTGAATGAATCACATCAAAAAGCAGCGTATTTGTCTCTGGTTAAGTTTTGATGTGTTTGCTTTTTTAAAGGATTGCAAGCAGGGTAAAGGAAAAGGCTGCAGTCAACAAAAGGCATTATATACCGTGCCCAGCCAACCACTTAAGATATCTTTGAAGATGAATCAATCACTATATTATAGTGAAAGTCCACAAGGTGCCTGGCTCATGATCGAACACTGCGTCTGCACTTCATAGCAGTCTACAGGGCATTGATGCTCTGATTGATCGCAGAATGGAAGTGACTGGAAAGAAGAAAAGGATTACGCTTGTCAAACGCAGTCAATACGCCAGGCCGGTGGTCAAATGTTTGCAGTAAATCTCAAATAGTGTGTGCAAAGCTAAAAACGAAAAAACAGGCGAACGAAAAAATGTGCTCAGAGGACCGTCCTCTTGCGTCAAACTGACAGGCCCGTAAATATGCAGTGGGATGAGTAGCCTAAGGCTGTCGGAGATTAGCAATGCTTTAAACATCAGAACAGCCCTTCCATTATCTCAAGAGGGACCTGACGTCCAAACAGCTCACACCAAAGAATATGCTGCTTCATACTCAATCAATGCGTTATTGTTCCTGAAGATGCTGACTTCAAACTTGTTTTTTGTTTCTTGACAGCACTGGTATTAAAAGTCAAAGCATCAAATCCCTGCGTTGGCACGAGGATATTGGAAACAGGTAACAATCAGTGGCGGCCGGCCCATAGGGGCGCTAGGGGCGCCGCCCCACCTCTTGCCAGATACAAAATAAAAATTAAATAAAAAAATTAAATAAAAAAAATAAAAAAATATATATTTAAAAAAATATATATATTTTGTATATATCACAGCAAGCTCATGAAAAAGACAAAACGTATCAACAAGGCTTCTCACATGGCTAGCTGGATGCAAACAGGTAAATGCTATCTTTTGTTTCACATGCTTGCTCTTCAAACAGCCGGGGACAGATACGATCTGTTCAGAAACTAGACAAAAGTTAAACAACTACAAACCACAGATTGTCTGTGTCATGGAGAATACAGTCGCTGGTTTATTTATGTCTGTAGGCCGTTGTTGTGAGTGTGGACGGTCGGAGCATATACTGCGTTAGCTTAGCCAAGCTCCATTCAGGAAACAAGCATTCTAAAAGGTAGGGGAAAAAAGGCAGACAGGTTAAGGGGGGTGGGGGGGGGGGAGTAGCGGAAAAAATAAACCTATTAAACTAACTATACAGTGGGGAAAGCCTTGGTAAAAAGGTGCGTTTTGAGGGCTTTTTTGAAAATGTCCAGGGTTGGGGCGCTGCGGATTTCGGGGGGGGAGAGAGTTCCAGAGGGTGGGGGATGCCACACTGAAGGCTCTGTGACCAAAAGTCCGCAACCTGGTGCGGGGGGTGGAGAGGAGATCCTGTCCAGATGATCTTAGCTTCCGGGGTGGAGTGTGGTAACGGAGAAGGTCAGACAGGTATTGGGGGGCAAGGGCATGGAGGGATTTGTAAGTCAGAAGAAGGAGTTTATAGGTGATACGGTGCTTGCCTGGGAGCCAGTGGAGGTGGATCAGGGTGGGGGTGATGTGTGATATCCGCGCATCAGCCAAAGCTCAGCAGGGCTTAGTGTATTGAATGCGCCAATCGCTGCCGTGTTATTTACACACAGGAGTTTTCTGTTATGGAAAAATCAAGATGTGATTGATTCAGGTTAATGTGACTGCGATCCAGCACCAAGCAGCACCTCGAGCTCAGGTTAACAGAAAACACTAACTTCCATAAAGTGCTATGGAGATAAATCACTGTTATCCTGACAGCACTGACAGCAGTTTAAGCAGCGGCAATCATCAGAAGCACCTCGGGAGCCCCTGCGCTGCGTTTTGCAAAATGTCACAGGGGGGGGGGGGGTTGATGGAAGGGGTGGAGATTTCGGCTGGGGGGGGGGCACTGGAAGAAATGGTCATATCAAGCCATCAGTGTGCAGGTGCTTTACATACACATCCCAGAGCAGTAAGCAAATTCTGTTGACGAATAAAGGTAATAAAAAAGAGAGAGGGGTTGGGGGGGGCGACCTGTCCCCGGTGTATTCCCGTGGCTCGAGCTCTCACTCACTCACCCGAGTGAGATTATGGTGTTTGCTTTTATCTGTCAGAGATCAATATTTCAAACGTCCGATAAAAGAGGAAATTGAACTGGGAATAGACTGAAGTGCTGTAAAAGTACAAAGCACAATTATCAAAAAGCACTTAAACTGCCTAATAGGATACACATATTAAAAATGCTCAAATGGATGTCTCACGGCCATAATGAGAGCTGATACTGGCCGCCCCTCCCCAACAACCCCTCCGCTGGCTTTGATCATAACACTGTGTCCTCTGGATGATGAGACGCTGGTCAATGCACTCTGGCTAGTATACGGACCCCTGGAGGCTGCGCTCACTGAGTTTTAACACGCCGCCATTAGGTGTGAATGACTCTTTCTGCCTTTATGGGAAATGCATTACAGATTTAAACTTGGCCTGAGAGTGCTACAGTAGCTGTGGGGATACAAGGACGTGGGAGAGGCCGTGAGAAACAAATAGGAACATCGTGAGTCTTTCTGTATTCAATAATACACAGAAGCATTCATTAACATCACTGAACTCAACCTACTAAATAAGACACCAACAATTAAGTTTGGCTTTACCCTCTAAACTACATACAAGTGTTTTCTGTGACTCCATTTGTTTTGATGGTATGGTTAAGGAATTGGTTATAGCTAGAGATAAAAAATTATTAAAAAAAAAAAAAAAATCCCGATCCCTGATCACGTGATCGGATCGGGATTTTTTTTTTTTTTTTAATAATTTTTTTTGTGTTGCTTTCTTTGGGCTTGTTTTCAGACCTGGTTGCTTATTTCTTTCAAATCTGGCAACAGAGTGGGCGCAGTGTCTAATAGTAGCAGTAAGCTAACGAGAGGCTACGTTCAGCTGGTGACTCGGGAGTCGGGACAGAGAAAATGTCAGGAGTTTGGAAGTATTATAAAATTGAAAGCGAAGGCAGTGTAACAGCCAGATGCAATGTTTGCAAGGCGGAGGTTCCACGTGGTGGAAAGAACAGAGCTACGTTCAACACGACCAATCTAATACGCCACCTGAGAAACAAAGACCAACAACAACACGACGAGTACACAGCGGCCACTCAGGTAACGGCACTGAAACAACCGACACTTTTAAAAGGAAAGAGAAACTGCCCCAGAACAGTGAAAAGGCCAAATAACAGCCAAGATAGCTGAATTCATCGCGTTGGATGACCAGCCGTTATCGGTTACCTTTTTTTTCTCTT